>NC_083351.1:91075512-91383950 GCF_030254825.1 Meriones unguiculatus
TTGAGCTGTCTGGTTTCCAGGAGGACTCACCATGGGTCGGGGATATGACTGAAGATTTTCTAGAACTGAGATGCTAACCGTAAGAACCAGAGACTTGTGTTCTCTGTCCCTCAGTTGATTTTCAAAGGGTACTACAGGAGATGTGCTGTTGTAGATGTGCTGTAGATGTGAGGCCTGCTCATACCTCCACTCCAGGTTCCTGTTCCCTAAAGCCTGAAGTCAGGATGGTTTCCCAGTCTGCCCCTGTGCACCTGTCTCCCTCATTCCGTCAAACTGTCCCAGTCCCACGTTACATATTTCTGCCAAGCATAGCTTATCCTGTGGATATTAATGAGTAGCCAGAGGTAGAATTTGAGTGTTCCTCAACACCTTCTGTTCTAACCACATGCCCAGCTCCTGAGGGCAGGATATGCTCAGACCACTCACATACCTGCCATTCTAGCATTTCCCTCTGAAAGAGTTTAGCTGTGTTCCTGTCCTCAGCCACACTCAGCATCCCATACACTTCTTACACAAGGAGCAGAGAACATAGCCAACTGTTCTGCTCCAATATATACAACATTTACCAAGAATCCTGGAGCCAGTAGAAGAAACCTAGGAAAAGAGTCCATGAAAATGGAATTCAGAGCATAATCAGGCGTGGTGCACCCGAGAGACAGAAGAGAGGATGAGTAGTTCAAGCCTCCATGAGACCTTGTCTCAAGCAAAACAAAACAAGACAAAACAAAACAAGACAAAACGTATTATTACTTACTTACCGATTTTAGCCAGATTCCCATCCCCTTGATATGTAACCAAAGAGCTGTGTCCCCGATGAAGTCCAGACACCCTCCACTCAGGTAGTCTGAACCTTTCAAATGTACCTCATCTGCACCCTGCTGGGATGACATACCAAATGTGGAGTGTGGGCAGCTCAGCTGGGACCTGGGCTTCCCTGCAAGGCAGTAATTATGGACACTGAGTTCTTGCCCTTGGAGGTCGGTTCTGCAGATTTTTTGGCAGCATTACACGGTAAGTTTGGATACCTGGTGCCAACACTTTCCAAAGGAGCTCAGATATCTCAAACATGCACTTTTGTTGCTCATTCAATACAAATCTCCAGTCACCATGCACAGGAAGTCCGCAAAGGATGCTCCTACTTAAAAATTTCTCCATTTACACTAACTACAGGCATTTTTTTTTTTTTTTGTGATACCTAGCTTTTACCTATATGGATAGAAAATATCAAAAGTCAAATTTTATGAGACATGGGCTAGGAAGGAATAAATAAAGTGTCCTTTATATTTGCAATTTCTACTGAAAAAAAGTCCTCAAAATGTAGACCCAGTGAAGTTTAAACAGATACACTACAATGCAGCTTTCTGTGCTGTTTTCTCAGTGTTCTTGTTTTACAAGAGAATCCAAATGCATTCCTTTGTGGTTTGTACTAAATTTGCAAAACTTGTGTAAAATAAATCTCATATTTCCATGTATTTAGTATAAGATTGTGTGCCTTTTCCTTCAGAATACTTTGGGTTCACATTCTAGGACAGCAGAAGGGGATAATAAATGTAAAACTAGAAGGGCTGGAGTTGAGGGTTGGGTTTGAGTCCTCCCCTAATCTCTTTGGAACCCTCAGGTACCCCAGACTCACACTATCTGCGAAAAGTGAGGAAGCCATAGCAGAGGTCATCTTTGATCTGAAGATATTTTTCTCCTGCAGTAGTTACCACATTGTAATCCCTTTTCTTTATGGCTTATGCATTTTGTATCTTTACAACAGTCTCTGTGGCTTTGAGAAAACTTGGGCAATTTGATACTAATTTTCTGAGGCTTAATTGGCCACTATGAGAAACTTCCTCCTTTACTAACCATTTTGTTTCCTTACATCTAAATTTTTCTCCTATAACAATTTCACCATGTTTAATCCACTTACTTGCACTCATTTCTACTTCCCATTCTGTTTTCAATTATGTATTATTCCCCCTTTCCCACTTTCTCTGCTGTTTGGAATCCTCTATGCTCTCATCCTTCTCTTTTTCTACTTGTTTGGAAGCTGCAATTCAATATCCTGGCTGCATATTTAATAACATATAATCTGGAGCTAAGCAAAAACTCTGTCCTCTGAGAATAAGAACAGGTCTTGGCCACATCAGAATTCATTTCTATTGATATTGAGGGGGGTAAAAAAGCCCCTCTGGATTTCCTTTGCCAAAGGCTAGGCCTCAGAACTACTCTTTAGGCTGAGAAGTGAAGTGTCTTTGGCAGCCTTCTCTACTCTAGGGCCCAGCAGAGCCATGCAGCCTTCTAAACATCCCAGTTTCATTTGTGTTTCTGGATCCACCCTTGCACAAAGGAGGCTGTGATCATCTGGGTTTCCAGAAAGAGTCTCCGTCTGCTCTCCACATACTTGGAACCTGTGCCTCCTCCCTTGCTCTCTGTGGGTATAATCCTGGGATGGGGCCACTCATCTTCCTGCTTCAGGGAAGTAGAACCATAATTACTACATTGTTTCTTTCCCTACATTGGCCCTGGTTACTCCTGTGCCTGTCTATTAATCCTCATATACATTCAAAAGTATGCTTAGTATATTCATCCATTGATCCCAAGTGTTTCCTTAGCTTTGTCACTATGTAGTTGCCATAAACAGAAATCAAGAAGGATTCTTATTAATTAATTTATTTGTAAGGAAACAGAAGTTGAGTCCTTTACTGAAGCAGTTCACTTCTTACTAGGCTAACTGAACCAGTTAGGGAATATCATAGCTAAACATTCCACTACATAGCGGGCAGCGCTAGATTAGGGTTAAATATAAGCTAAAACCAAACCAAACCAAAACAAAACCCTGCAGCTTTTGTCTTGGTAGCTGTGCCTCCTGACTCATTCAGCTAAACATTCACGAAGCTGACGTTTTTCCTTGTATATCATAAACTAAGAGGCCTGGGCGCTTTTCCAATTGCAACTCATACACTAGGGGAGGGTCTGCATAATCAAAAGACTGACTTCTTTTGCGTTATGGTTATGACAGGTTACCTACATTGTTCCACTGTTTACTGAAGATCTGTCCCATCATCCAATGATTTGGGAGATCCAGACTTTTAAGTGTTGTTTTAGGTGGTGCACCAACAAGAGTATGTGCAGAAAAAACAAACAAACAAAGCTGTCAAGTCAGTGTTGTCAGGCCTGATGGGTTAGTGAAAGAACCGAAACCCGCCAATATTTACTAAAAGTTCATACCAGTGTGGGAAAGTCTGTTTCTGGCTGTTCCTAGTTGCCAAGGCAACGTGACGCTTCCCTGCTTCCTTTAGCTGGAGGAATTCCACCAGCTGTTTTTTTGCTTCTATTTTTTTTTTTTTTTTTTTTTAAATCTATGGGTTATACGAACAGCTATGAGCGGCAGCCCACTCACTGTGGCTCCGTCGTCCTGAAAGCTTGAATCTATCAGAAACCTCTGGTGGACTGGTGAGGGCAAAGCCAGCAAGAAAAAACAATATACGAAGTACAAGTAGTGAACCTTGACCACAAGATAAAGAGATGGAGAGGTGTGGAGATACCCAGGTGGCTAACGGGAGGAACTAAGCATGGACAAACATTAAGAGGTGAATCCCGAGAAAAAGGTTGGGTACGGCAGGTGCTACAACAGAAGAGAGGGGCGGGAAAGGGCCGAACGTCAGAGGGCTGAGCCAGGCCAAGATCCGCAATCCTGATTATTCTGAGTCTGTGTCACAAGATGCAGGACAAACTTATAAACAGACTACCGAAGTACTGCCGGCACAGCGCCTTCCAGGTTAACCTGGCTCGGCACTTCCGCCCTGACGCCGGAAACGGAAGTGACCACGCTGTACACTTCCGGTCCGACCAGGGGAGGTGGAAGCAACAGAACGGACGGTGAGGAACCTCAGTTCTGACAGCCTCAGGTCCTTGTGCGGTGGGCGGGACGCTGGGTCCTGGCACAATGTACCCCTCAGCGGGTTTGTCCTTTGGCGAGGAACACCATCGACCGACGTTTCTGTCGGGGTGCGACACCTGGTGCGGGTCCCTGAGCGGGTTTGGTTTTGTCCTTGGCGTGCGTCTCCCTCCCCACCCCCGCTTGGACAGGCTTGTTTCCACCCTCAGAGTTCCCTTTTGCCCCTGAGGCCGGAAATCTGACAGTCCTCGAACTGCGATTGGAACCAGGTTTGCTGGAGATCCCGTATTATTTTTTACCTTTTGATTGTCCTCATTCAGGCTTATGAGTGGGTTCTTTCCCGCAAAGGTTTTGTCAGCTTTCCTTTGGCATCTGGCTTGAATCACTGCCACTGGACTGACTGCCTTTCACCTGTCAGCTGGAGTGGTTGGATGTTGAGTTGAATACCTAGCCCTGTAAATAGAAGTATACAGGTTTTAATGTTGTTGAGAATGCTGAGGATAGCATGTCAAACCAAAGCAAAAAAATAAAAAAATAAAAGCCTGCAATTGCAGTTATGTATACAGTTGAATCTCAACTTATAAAGAAATAAAGAAGAAAAAATCAGTCAGTGCTGTTAGTAGTGGTTGTCGCTAGAATACCATTTCTATGGCCTGCTCAGATTTTCTATTTGGGTATATGTAATTTTATAATCAGAAGATGAAAAAAGATAGTGTTTGCAATGCTGGTCCACTTAAATGAGAAATACAAAAAGAAATACATGGGGAAAAATTACATGACTGAAAATTCACAATGGATTTTAGTGGTTTTCTAAAACCATGAAATGGAGAGTGAAAAATTCCAGAAGGCAGGTCTTTATTACGTCTGTGGATGTTGAGTAGCTGAAATCAAAGGGAACAATGTTATTGATTCCCTCATTTGCCAGATACTCAGAAAGTAGCCTGTGTAGGTCTATGACTAGGGTAGTATTGGATCGCAGGATTGACCTAGTATCTGAACATCTGTGCTTAGGGGAAACAAACTGCTTGAGTAAGGAGAATATGTGCCTTTTGCCATCTTATCCTTGTTTTTAGAGGCCTTAAAAAGTAAGAAATGGAATCTTGGGTACCCAGAGTAGTAGTAAGGGGAGTCATAGGACTCAAGTTTGCCCATTGAACTGCTGAGGTGTAGTAATAGTTGTTGTTTTTCAGGGACATGGCCAGCAATGGGGTGAAAGCTTCAGGAGTGAAAAGTTGGTCTTTTATAGGGCTAGGAATTGTGTTAGAGATGCCTTTGACATAGTCTAAAGTTTCTGTATAAATACCCTTTGTGTGTGCCTCCATGCCTGTGAGCCATCCCGCTTCTCTCTGTTAAGTTAAAATCATCCTGATGAGACCTGATAGGCTAGGGTCAGACAGAAGGAGAGGAGGATATTCCCTATCAGTGGACCAGGGGAAGGGCATAGGAGGAGAAGAAGGAGGGAGGAGACGAGGGAGGGGGCCACAGCGGGATACAAAGTGAATAAATTGCAATAAATAACAAATAAAAAATTGCAAAAATCTTCCCAGCAATCGAATTCCAAAGATTTGTGGGTTTTGTGGAGGAGTTTATGATCCAAGTTCAGCTATCATTTCTGCTCTACTGATTTAAATATCATAGAAATTCTCCTTTAGCTGCACTGTGACCACGTGACATTTGCATGGTAAGTCTGGTGCCGTCGCTCAGCCTTTAACATACCTTCTCCTTTGTGTACATAGTGTACCTATGGTATGACATGTGCAAAGATTCTGCCTGCTTTTTGACCATGAAGGAGACAGACCTGGAGGCTGTTGCAACAGCAGTCCAAAGGGTTGCTGGGATGCTTCAGCGCCCAGACCAGCTGGACAAAGTGGAGCAGTATCGCAGAAGAGAGGCTCGGAAGAAGGCCTCTGTGGAGGCCAGACTAAAGGTAGGGGACCGTAGAATAACGGGACAGAGCCATTTGTCTTGAGTTTCTGCTCCCTGCTACCCTGCCTGCCTACAGCCCTATTTTATGGAAACATTTTTCTCAATTGAGGTTTCCTTCTCTGAGATGATTCCGTTTTGTGTCAAGTTGATGTAAAAAATTAGTCAACACAATGTGATATATGTATATAAATCTAGATTATGTATATGAAAGAAAACAGTTTTGTCTTTCTCTCTTACTGTTTTCTCTAGTTCCTTTTATTTAGACCGGCAGTTCTCAATCTGTGGGTCACAACCCCTTTGAGGGTCAAGCAACCCTTTCACAGCCCAGAAAACACATATATTTATGTTATGATTCATAACAATAGCAAAATTACAGTCATGAAGTAGCAAGCAGCTGGGTGGTGGTAGCATTCACCTTTAATCCTAGACTTAGGAGGAAGAGACAGATGAATCTCCATGAATTCAAGGCCAGCCTGGTCTACAGAGTGAGTTCCAGAACACCAAGCCTTTACAGAGAGACTTTGTCTCAAAAATCAACCAAACAAACAAACAAACGAAATGAAAAAGCAGTGAAAATAATTTTATGGTTCCTCAACATGAGGAACTCCATTAAAGGGTTGCAGCCTTAAAAAGGTTGAGAACCACCGCTTTAGACTCTTCGTAACTCATAATCCCTTTTAACTTTCATGGTGTGTTTGTTTATATGTGTGTGTACTTAAGTCTAGTTTTGTATTTATAAAAGAAAAAAATGCAATATTTGTTTTTCTGAGTCTGATTTAATTAATGTAAAATGAACTCTAGTTTCTCCTTTATTTTTCTGTAAATGACATAGTTTCAATCTTTACAATTGAATAAAAATCTTTTGTGTACTTTATCCATTCATCTGTTGATGTACATCTAGGCCAGTTCTGTATCTTGGCTCTTATGAACAGTGCAGCAATAAACACAGATATGCTGGTGGTATCTCTTTGGTATATGACTTAGACTCTTCAATATATATTTAGGAGTGATATAGCTGTTTTCTATGGCAGTATTATGTTTTGAAGATGCCTTCATACTGGTTTCAGTTTACAGTCCCACCAACAGGCATAAAGAAGGTTCCTTCCTTCCCCCGTCATTGCTGTCATTTGTTTTAGTTAAAAAACAAATAACAAGAACTCTCTTTTTAGATTCATTCATTTCATTTTATGTATAGGAGCGTTCTTTCCGTGTACCATTCACCTGCCTGGTGTTTGCAGAGGTCAGAAGAAGGTATTGGATCCCCAGAAACTGGAGTTATGGATGCTTGTAGGTGTGGAGACTGAAGCCAGGACTGCAAGGGCAATAAGTGCTCGTCATTACTGAGCCGTCTCTCCAGCTCCCAGCTTTTTTTTAAATGATAGCTGTTATGATTATAGTGAGAGAGAATGTTAATGCGCCTTTGTTTATTTGGCTCTTTTTGTTTGATTGTTTGTTCTGTGTGTGATGTTTTTAGGGAAGATCTTACTGTGCACCTCTAGCTGGCTTTGTATTCCTTGTGCAGCCCAGACTGGCCTCAAATTCACAGTAGTTCTTTTGCTTTGGGCATTGAGTGCTGACTTTACAGTTCTGTGTCTCCACATCCACGCTCAGCATAATTCTAATTGCGTTTTTCTAAAGGCTAATGTTGTTGAACATTTTTTCATGGATTTCGTTTTTTGTACTTTGGGTATTTGTATTTCTTCTTTGGGGAGTTCTTTGTTCAATTTCTTTGCTTGTGTGACTGATGATTACTTTTTTCTTCTGGTAGCTTGGATAGTACCCTTCAGAACTGTAAAGCTAGCCAGTAGGGATGAAGCTTCTAGGCCCTAGAAGTTTGATTTCCCCAAGTTCCATGACTCAGATTTGTGGTGTCTTCAGCAATAAGGTCTTTTACCATCAAGGTCTGGGATCATAACTAATAACAATGGGATTGGCCTGTAATGCTTGAGGTCTGCAGGACCTCACTGGCAACAACCAAAAGAAGTAAGCCATTCCTGGCACTTGACTTTTTATTTGTTAGCTTCTGGTGTCTGGTAGGAGCATTGTTTCCCTGTGACAAGGTTACACCATTTCTTAGTTAGAGTTGCTTTTGCATTGATGAAACATTCTCACCAAACAAACCTGGGGAGCAGAGAGTTTATCTGGCTTACACTTCCACAGCACTGTTCATTATTGAAGGAAATCGGGACAGGAGCTCAAACAGGGCAGGATCCTGGAGGCAGGAGCTAATGCAGAGGCCATGGAGGAGTGCTGCTTACTGGCTTGCTTTCATGGCTTTTCTCAGTCTGCTTTCTTATAGAGTCCAGGACCACCAGCCCAGGGATGGTAACACCCACCATGGGCTGAGCCCTACCACATCAATCACCAAGACAATGCCTTACAGCTGCTTCTTATGGAGGCATTTTCTCAATTGAGATTCCCTCCTTTTGGATGACTAGCTAGTTTTATAATTAAACTAGCTAGTTTTATGTCAACTTAACAACTTGACATAAGACTAGTCAAGACACTACATTTTGACTATATATTATGTCTGTTTATGACACTTCTATAATAGTAGCTATCCTTATGTTGTTTTCAGAAGGTCTTTAGTATTATTTATCCCTTCCCATACTCCTGCTGTACTCTGCTTCCTCACCTCAGTTTAACTCTCCCTGTTCTGTTATTTCCTTTCAACCCTTTATACTAGTGCGTTCTATCTTTCCTTCCTTGAACATCTCCTCATGGCCCCTTAGTAATTGCCTGGCTTCTACGGGTATTTCAAATGAAATAAACTTCTTCCTGCATAGAATTTCTTTGGCTATTTGGGGTCTTGTGCTTTTAAGTTTTAGGTTTGTTTTTCCAGTTCTTGAAGAACATCCTTGAGATTTTAATGAGGTTTGCACGAATTTGTGTTTGCCATTCTCACAAAATTAAATGAGCATGAGAGGTTTGTTCTAGGGTCTTCTTCAATTTCTTTCTTCAGTGTTTTAAAGTTTATATTGTTGAGCTCTTTATCCTCCTTGCTTATGTTTATTCCTAGGTATATATTGTTTGTTTTGAAGCTATTGTGAGATTTTTTAATAAAACAGTTTCTTTCTTGGCAGATTAACTATTAACTGTATAGAAAAGCTACTGATTTTGTATGTCGATATTCTGTTACTTTACTGAAAGTGTTTACTAGGTCTGTGAGTTTCCTGGTGAAGTCTTTAGGGTCTTTTAAATATAGGATCATGCCATCTGTAAATAGGGGTAATTTTACTTATTCCTTTTCTATTTTTATTCCTCTTCCTTGCCATATTGCTCTACCTAAGACTTAAAGCACTACATTAAGAGTAAAGAGAGTAGACACTGTCTCATTCTTAATTTTAGAGGAAATGTTTTTTTTTTTTTTACCTATTAGCATACTGTTGCCTATAGGTTTGTCATAAATATTTTTTATTTTCCTTTTATTCATAAATTTTCAGGTTTTTATCATAGAGGGTTGTTGAATTTTTTTACCTATTGATATGGATTTCAGTCTTATTTATATGTTATTTTATGTTTATATTTTGAATTATCCTTGTATCCCTGGAGTGAAACCAATTTTATTATGATATCTGAACTAATTGGTATCTTCAGCTTATGAGTATATTATTAATAATTTTATTTCTTCTATGTTTACTAGGAAATTGGTCTACTGTGGGTTTCTTTGTTATTGTTGTATCGTTGGACTAGAGTTGTACCAAATTCAAAGAATGATTTTGAAAGTGTTTCTTCCTTTTCTGCTTTCTGGAACAGTTTGAGAAGCATTGGTGTTAGCTTAAGTCTTGTGAAGTTCAGGGATGAATCTGTCTAGCCCAGGCTTTTCCTTGTTTGGAGATTCTCTACTCCTTCTGTCTGGGGATTTATTTCAGATATGTTTAGCTTGGTTAGGCTCCTTGAAGGAACTTTGGTAAGTCATATGTATTAAGGAATGTATTCATTTTCTGAAGGTTTTCCAGTATGGGGAACATAAGGGTTTAGATGATTCCATAATGAGCCTCTGAATTTCGTTGGTATCTGTCGTTCCCCTTGTCGTCTCTAAGTTGTAATAATTTGGGCCTTTTCCCCCATCTTGGTTATATTGTCATTCTTTTTTTTTTTTTCCCCAAAGAAATAACTCTTTGAATGGTTTATTCTATGTATTGCCCCTTTAATTTCCATTTTATTACTTTCTGTCCTTAACCTGATTTTTTTATTATTGTTTTTTGTTCTTTATCTTGTTCTTGTTTTTCTAAGATTTTGAGGTATCTCCTTAGCTAATTGGTTTGAGATCTATGATTATTTTTCACGTAAGTATTCAAAGCTGTGAACTTTTCTCAAGATAGCCTTAGCTATATCCTAAAGGTTCTGATAAATTGTGGTTTTATTTTCACTTACTAAGAATTTTTAAATTCTAATCTTATTTTTTCAAAGACCTACTGATCATTCAAAAGTATTTTGTTCAGTATCCCCATTATTTTTATAGTCTCTGTGGTCTGTCTTGCTATTGATTGCTTGTTTTATTCCAGTGTTATCTGATAAGATATAACAAATTATTTGATTTTTTTTTTGCATTTGTTAAAACAAACTTACTGTATGGACTACAATGTGATCTATGTTGGAGAAAGTTCCCTAGCTTAATGAGTTTATGTTACCCTATTTCAGGAAAGCTATGGCACCTTCTTTTCAGCTTTCATTTGTTTAGTAAGTCAATTTCTACCCTTTCACTCTCAGTCTGTGAATATCCTTCCAGTGAAGTGTGATTCTTGGAAATAATAGATACTCTTGCTTGTTTTTCCAATCTTTTTAGTTTTTCAAGACAGAGCTTCCCTGTGTAACAGAGCTCTGACTGTCCTGGACTCACTTTGTAGACCCGGCTGGCCTTGAACTCACAGAGATCCACCTATTTTTTTTTTCCTGTAATTGGGTCATTTTTGTTACCCTTAAATGGTTCTTTCTAAACGTGATCCTCCCTGGAAAAAGTTATTCCTCCGGGAATCATGTATAGCAGTCATTGACTCTGCTTACGTGCATGGTGTCTCCTCTAGGCTGCAATCCAGTCACAGCTAGATGGGGTACGCACAGGCCTAAGCCAGCTCCACAATGCACTGACTGATGTCAAGGATATCCAGCAGTCACTGGCTGATGTCAGCAAGGACTGGAGGCAGAGCATCAACACCATTGAGAGTCTCAAAGACGTAAAGGATGCAGTGGTGCAGCACAGCCAGCTGGCTGCAGCTGTGGAGAACCTCAAGAACATATTCTCTGGTGAGTGGCAGATAGAAGAGGGGAACTGGGGGAAGATTTGAGTGGCTCTAGAACACTCATGATGGTACCTTCTCACATACATACCTACTTTTCCTCCAAACACTGGGAGCTTTATGAGATGAGTAGAGGCAGGCCAGCATTTCTTTACAATATACTTTTTAGGCCTGTCCTTCAGTGCACAGTAAGCTTGATTCTGCCGGCTCAGATAACTTCTCTGACTATGAATGGAAAGGGTTAGTTGAACAAATGTAAGTAAGCACCAGCGGAGAGCATACTGTTGTGTGTCCTGCTGGTGCACAGTGTACACTACGGAGCCAGTGCTTCTGGCGGTGGTGAGGGACTAGGAGGCTGCTCTTCAGGGTCGAGGGAATAGTACCTGTTCTTTAGAAGAGTAGCTGCCTGCGTGGGATGAGAGACAGGCCCTGAGATGGAGGATCCGGAGAACAGTAGTTCTTAAGCTAGGACAAGTAAGGGCACAGGCCGGAGAGCAGGTGAGCTGGGAGCCAGGTGGGCAGGACAGGACAGGGCAGGAGTCTCAGTGTGACAGCCAGAGCTAGGAGGATCCTGAAAATGGACAAAGGCCCGCCTGACTGGCTGGAGTTGTCTCTTTGTACTGTGTTAAGGAGTGCCCATGTTCCACAGCTCATTCATGAACAGTATCGGCTGTCTCCTGTCATGAATTCTTTGCAGTATCTAGAAAAATCTCAAATGTTTGGCCGATTCAGTAGTGATATGACTAGCTTAGGGCTTTTCTTTGTAGAGGGATCTGTTCAGATTTTCTACTATGTTGTTATTCAGTCTGGTAGATTTTTTTCCAGGGATTTGTTTGATCTAGGTTGTCCAGTTACTTGGTATTCAATTTTTCATTGTTCTCCTTTATAATTTCTGAAAAATTAGTAATGATATTCTCACTTTCATATCTTAAGTAGAATCTTTTTTCTTAGACCATTTGAGCTAAGAGTTTGTCAATTTCCTTGATCTTTTCAAAGGACCAGATTATATTGATTTTTATAGTTTCTATTTTGTTTGTCTATAGTCTGACCTCTATTCTTTTAGCTTTGGGTTTAGGTATTGGGTTTTTAAAAAAGATTTCTATTTTATTTTATGTGCATAAGTGTGTGCCTGTGTGTATGTGTGTGTGCCACATGCATGCTTGGGGCCTGCAGAAGTCAGACAGTGTGGGTGCTGGGAACTGAGTCAGGATCTCTGCAAGAACAGCAAGGGCTCTTAACCCTTGAACCATCTCTAACCCATCCTCCTTTTCAGCTCCTTGAGCTGTGAAATTAGGTTGTTGGTTTGAGAACTTTCTTTTTAATGGAAGCTGCTTTAGAAACATGTTTTCCATTGTATCCACTGATGTTCTGCATCCTCTAAGTTTTGTTATATTGTATTTTCATTTTCATTCTTTTCTACATACCTTTCCATTTCCCTTATGGTTTCTTTGCTCTGTTGATTAAAAACATTTTTTTAATTTGACAAAATTGTTTATCTTTCAGTTTTTCTTTTGTTACTGATTTCTAACTTCATCTGTTCTATTTGAACAAGATACTTTGCACAGCTTTATTTTTAAAAATTTACTGAGACTCAGTTTGTTACCTGAATTCAATCTATCTGGAGACTGTCCCTATGCAGTTAAGAGTGTGCATGTGTTCCATCTCAGATCCTGGTTTTTGATGTGTAGATCCTCTGTTTCTTCACGCACCTTCTGCTTGTTTTGTCATCATTGAGAGGAGATGCTGGCATCTTCAGTGTTCAGTACAGAGCTGTGCCTCTCCTTTCAGTTCTGTCAGTTTTTGCTTCATATATTCTTGTGGTCTTTTTGAGATGCAGAGATGTCAATAATTGTCAGAATTGTGTAACTGTACCATCTTGCCAGTAGCTCTTCCTGTCAATATGTATCCTCCTTCAATTTACTTAAAGCTTATTGTCTCGTGTAATATGGCTCTTGATTTACACGGGCAATCTTTTTCCAATATTTTCAGGCTAAGGCTACTCTTGTGGACAGGTATGGTTGAATCACTTTTTTAAAATGTGTGTTTATTTTATGTGTACTAGTGCTTTGCCTAGATGTATGCATGTGCGCCATATGCATGCCCAAAGAGGTCAGAAGAAGGAGTCAGACCCCTTGGAAATGCTACAGATATGTGCTGGGAACTGAATCCAGGTCCTCTGGAAGAGAAGCAAGTGCTCTTAAACATTGAGTCATTTTTCTATCCCATGAGTAGATCACTTTTTAAATAATCTGTTCTGCCATCTATTTTGATTGGAGAGTTTAAATGGCTTGTATTTAAACTAATTACTAGTGAGGAAGGATTTTACTGTTTGGTTTTCATATGCTGATTTTTTTTTTTTTTTTGTTCCTTATTTCTCATACTATAGTTTTCTGTGTTTTAATTTTTTTTTAATGAAACACTTAAATTCACTTTTTTCTTTTTGTTTTGTACCTTCAGATATTTTCTTTGTGGTAAGACTTACATTTAATGTCCTGAAATTGTTATCACTCCATATTGAATTTATACGTAAATTCACTAACATGTGAAAACTTTAGCTACATCCACCCCTCTTCAGTTTCTTCTTTGTATATATCTAAAAACCAAACTGATATTATATTAGTTCAGATCATGTAGAAAACAAAAATTGGGTTAAATACTTGCTCTTGTATTTACTTTTGTTGAGAGTAATTTTCACCACTTTGTTTTTGAGTTTTATTTTATTTTATTTTATTTTATTTATTTGTGTTGGGTTTTCGAGATGGTCTCATGTAACCCAGGCTGGTCTTGAACTTGCCATGTAGCTAAGTATGAATTAAGTTGTTAATCCTCCTGCCTCTATTCCACAAGTGTTTGAATTACAGATGTGTGTCACCATTTCTGACTGAAATTTCTTCATGACTTCCAGTTACTGTCTTTTTACAAGTTATTGTCTAATGTCTTTTCTTTTTTTCTCCAGGATTCCCTCTAGCATGTCCTGCAGATGGCTCTAATCATAAAGTTTTCTCAACTTTATCTTATTTGGGAATCCTAATTTCCCTCTCACTTTCGAATAATAGTTTTGCTGGATAAAAGATTCTTGGTAAAAGCTGGGCTTGTTGGCTCACAATTGTAGTTCTAGCATTGATGGCTGAGCTAGGAAGATGGTTGCAAGTTTGAAGTCAGTATGGGCTACAGACTGAGACCTTATCTTTGGAGATAGATAGATAGATAGAGAGAGAGAGAGATAGATAGATAGATAATAGAAGCCTCTGTTAGTTGGCAGTATGTCTTTTGTTTTGTTTTTGTTTTTTATTTTAAGTGCTTTCAGTATATCTGAAAATACATTTTCTTACTAAATACTAAATATATCTAGTGTCCAAAATTTCTGATGAGAAATCTGCTAGTGATTTATTATTTAGGAGTCCTTTTATGTGACTTCTCTTAATGCTTTCAGAGACCCCTCATTGTTTGATTAATTTTACTGTGACATAGTATGGGGCTCTTGGTTTGCCTTGCTTGCTTCTAAGATATTTACATTTCCGTCTTCTACCAAACTCTTGAAAGTTTCCAGCCATTATTTCTCTAAAGGGTCCACCTCCTCTATAGTCTTCTTTTGAGGTTACTACAGTGTATATGCTGGTCTGCTTTACAGGGCCGTGAATTTATCCGGGCTCTGTCTACTTTCTTTAGCTTTTTTCTTTCTGTTTCTGATAATTGCCATTATCCTCTCTTGACATTCCCTGGTTCCATCTCCTATCTGCTCAAATTGACCTTGCACCTACTTTAGTTAATGTTTTAATGTTTATGTCTAGTAGACCTGCCATCAGGTCTTTTCTGAAGCAGGTCTGTTGATTTATTGTCTACTGATTTTATTTTTTTAACCTTTGAGTGAGGCATGCTTGTTCATGTTCTTTGTTTTTCTGTTTTAGACGTTTGATTCTAACATGATAAACCTGGATGTTGGAATCTGCCAACGTTCTGGTTTTAGAGTGTTTTACCTAGGATCCTTTTATGTCTTTCTTGAACCTTTTCTTCAGTGTGAACATGCATAGTGATTTTTCTGACATGTCACACACACACACACACACACACACACACACACGGATGCTTTTGAATACCCTTATTTGTTAGACTTCCAAAGAGCTAGAAAGGATATTGGAGAAAGGAAGGCATTCATCCTTTTCGTTTCCTGGAATTCACATCAGCAATAGTAGCTATCAGTTAGAAGCAGCCATCAATAATTAGAACACAGATCACCATACTTAAAGCATGGGATTTTTTTTCTGAAGCCCACCTTAGCTCTGGAAAGATGACATGTAGCTGAAAAAGCCCATGTAGCTGAACCTGACCATAATTACTGAATTTCCATTTAGGCCTTCCCCTGGGAGTTGCCAGCCTTTCATAGACTCCAGAGTTCAAAACCATTAGAATGTGTCAGGGCAGCTGTCCCAAGTAGGAAGATGGATGCCAGGTGCCTCCTGCTTTACCTGCTGTCATCTCTGTGTGTGATATACACACAGCCTTTATGTTTTTTCACTGAGTCAGTTTGTGCCTTTCTCTAGTGCCTGAGATTGTGAGGGAGACTGAAGATCTCATTGAGCAAGGGGCCCTCCTGCAGGCCCACCGGAAGCTGATGGACCTGGAGTGCTCTCGAGATGGGCTGATGTGTGAACAGTACCGCATGGATAGTGGGAATAAGCGGGACATGACCCTCATTAATAGCTACTTCGGTAAAACACAGGGCCTCTCTGATGAGCTGGCCAAGCAGCTGTGGATGGTGCTGCAAAGATCACTGGTCACTGTTCGCCGGGACCCCACCTTGCTAGTCTCCGTGGTCAGGATCATTGAAAGAGAAGAAAAAATTGACAGGCGGATACTTGATAGAAAAAAGCAAACTGGATTTGTTCCTCCTGGAAGGCCTAAAAACTGGAAGGAAAAAATGTTTGCTGTCTTGGATAGAACTGTGACAACCAGAATTGAAGGTACACAGGCAGACACGAGAGAATCTGATAAGATGTGGCTTGTGCGCCACCTGGAGATCATCAGGAAGTATGTCCTGGATGATCTCATCATCGCCAAGAACCTCATGGTCCAGTGCTTCCCTCCCCACTATGAGATCTTTAAGAACCTCCTGAGCATGTACCACCAGGCCTTGAGCACGCGGATGCAGGATCTTGCAGCAGAGGATCTTGAGGCCAACGAGATTGTGAGCCTCTTGACATGGGTCCTGAATACCTACACCAGGTAGACCTGCTTTCGTGCCTTATGTGTCCTTTTATCTAAAACCTTCTAAAAGCACACTGACCAATGGTTTACACTCTCGCGCAATTTGAACCCATACCTTTTCTTTTTTTCTTTTTTTTTTTTTTTGGCTTGTGAAGGGCTTTCTGTTCTGCCCTTTGGGGACTTATTTTTGAAGCTGAACCAGCCCTGTGTGGGTACAGTTGTTTCTACATGGTCTCTGCTATCTGCCTTGAGCACTCTGTTTTGTACCATGATATTATTTTCTGTGCTTACCGTGTGCATTCTTGCTTCTTCACAGTGACTCCCTGAGACAGGTATAGTATTGGAACGTGTTATAGTTTTGGAGCATGTAGCCCTAGGAAACTCAGAAACTTATTCAGAGTCACCAGGTTGGTGACAGGTTTTGTTTTCCACACCAGTGCACTGTAACAGTTAATCACCAACCTAGTAACCCACACCTGTAGTCCTGAACTCAAGAGACTGAGTGAAAAGATGATTTGAGTACAGCCTGAGCAGAATAGCAAGACCTATCCCAAAATCCAACAAGAATATATAGAAAAATATGTAGACTACATGGAAAACTCAACTGTTCCTTTTGCAATACAGCTTGAGACTATTGCGTTATGTGAAGGAACGGAGCCACTTTATGCAT
This sequence comes from Meriones unguiculatus, assembly GCF_030254825.1. Lineage (NCBI taxonomy): Eukaryota > Metazoa > Chordata > Mammalia > Rodentia > Muridae > Meriones > Meriones unguiculatus. Next base: position 91,092,440 of record NC_083351.1, read on the forward strand.
GAAGTAGTTGAAGGTGGACTTTGAAAAACGTCTCTTGGAGGCTATTGTGAGATGCTTTAAGATTAGGTCATTTAAATGGTTATTAATCTTAACTTTGATTGGTTTTATGGATAGAAACAATGTTAAGTAATATGCTGAAATTTCTTTATTTTTGCCCATCTTGTCACTGTGGAGAAAGAAAACATAATTTTAACAGTGATGTTTATTTTGTGTATCTATTGTTTTAACTCTTTCTACTAGAGTGTTTCTATACCACAATACAGCAAGATCTGAACAGAATGAACTTGTTAACGTGGATGATGCTCATTATTTGATAACTTAAAAATTTTTTATTTTATTACTTTTAATTATATAGAAGTATATATGTGTCTGCATATGATTATGTCTATCTGAGTGCAGGTCCTTAGATGCCCATGTGTTGAAACTAGAGGTACAGATGGTTGTGAGCTGCCTGATGTGGGTGTTGAGAACTGAACTCAGGTCCTCTGAAAGAGCACAAGTGCTCTTAACCACTGAGTCATCTCTCCAGCCTGATTGTTTTGTAGCTTTCACATGTACAGCCCTGGACTTTTTGTCTTTGGACCTCTCGGAAGGTCCAAATAGTCTCCATTATTCCATTTTATAGTCTTTCACACTACTAAGCCTAGACCATAGAGTGTCACGTGTCCTAGACTTTTGTGAACCCATTTGCTTGTGCATGAGACAGTGGTACTGTGATCATCTCTACTTGGTAGAGGAGGAAACTGAGGCACAGAGGGAGTAATATGTTCCATTTCTTATAGCTAGTGACAGGGGAGCAAGATGCAAAGCTGGAGCCAGGGCCTTTCCCAAATCTGTACACTGAGCCATGCTGAGAGTATCTTTGTACTTAGGAATTCTCTTCACATTTATCATGCATGTTTTATTACACTGAACCCTGGAGAAACTTAGCCATTTTCCCTCTGGAAACACAGGACATTGAGGTTTTGGTGCCAGATAACCAAGATTAAACAAGTAGTCTTTTAATAAGGGCAGATTTTAGTGGAGTTCTTTTTCATTCAGAAAGCTCTTGAATTTCTTACAGCTGATAATATTATTCAGTGTTATTCTAAATATTTGAGAAGGCATATGAGTGTTCTAAGTGATGAGCCCTAGAATTTTGTGAACCCAGTTGCATGCACAAATGTATTTTCTCTGAAACTTAGCCTTCTGCAAAGTAAAATTAATGTTATCTTTTTTTCCCCCCTTACAGACGTGTCCTTCAGTACCATTTATTCCTTGCTGTAGTCTCACAGTCCTGTAGGGATTAGAAACTTTTATGACAGTGCTTACCCATTATTTTCTTATTTAATGAAGTGTGGTGATTTGACAATTTCTGCTTGCCTGGTCCTGGTTTCATACACCATAGTTAAGACAGACTTTTGTGGATTCTCTACTGCATTTGAGTGCAAGCTCCCTGTACATCTGAAACAGAATGGAGAGGCCATGTTGAGATTACATGAGTGTCTGTATAGCCTACATGGTGACTTCATGGAATGACCCCCAAACCCCTGACCTTTCACTCTGTACTCTCCATGAGGCCCTCTGCTCTTCCTGATTTTGTGGATTTGTAGAAGTGTCAGCATTGAGATCTCTAGGATAGTGCATTTACAGGTCTGGCCAAACACGTAGACTTACTCAAGAGTGTTCTGTTGTGGTTTGTCATTTACACCTGGTTTTCTCTGCAGTGCAGAGATGATGGGCAATGTGGAGCTAGCCCCAGAAGTGGAAGTTAGTGCCCTGGAGCCTCTACTCTCTTCAAATGTGGTCTCTGAGCTGCTTGACACGTACATGTCAACACTCACAGTGAGTAGAACGGGGTTACAGTCCCAGAAAGTGCTGTGGTGGTTATCTGTCTGTAATGTGCTAAGACATCTGTTTCTCTGGGTCTTGGCATGTACACTTTCTGTAAAGAAGGGATACCTGACTCTGGCTTGGTTCTGGAGCTCATTTAAATGCATTTCACAGACACGTGAGTCTCTTCTGGAGGAACCAACCTGTGTCACCCATTTGGCTGGCAAGCCCTTATGTCTACATGTGGGGTGACAATTTGGGGACCCCCAGGGCAAGGCTGACATCAGCTTTATAACCATTAGACAAGATGAGAGTCCTGGGGTCTGGAGAGCGTTGTTCTGCTGTTGCCTGAGATGACTGGCTGTCAAGTCTGTTCTCTAGTGTCCTGGGCTAACCGTCAGATGCTGGACATCTGTTTTCTTCCTTCAGCGTAATGATCATCCACAGCCCTCCTGGTCCTTTTTCCTCTTTATCTACAGTTAGAGTTTTAGTGGTCCACATATGCAGAGACCAGTATGAGCACTTCACACTAATGAATTACATGTTGAAGTGCCTGCTCTAGCAGGCTGTATGCTTGGGAGCAAGGATTCCTTTGAAAAGCTGCATCTCATCTATGTAGCGATGAGTCCTGGAGAGAGTGTTGGATATAACCGAGAGCCTGTTTTTTCCTTTTCCACTCTACCAAACTCCTAGTCCAACATCATTGCCTGGCTTCGGAAAGCCCTGGAAACAGACAAGAAAGACTGGAGCAAAGAGACAGAGCCAGAAGCAGACCAGGATGGCTACTATCAGACTACACTTCCTGCCATTGTATTCCAGGTACAAGTCCTAGATTTAAAGGTCCCATTTCCAATGTGGTTAATAGGATCTTTTGGTTTCATAGACAGAAAATCCTTAGATTTTACAATGTAGTGAAGATGTCAAGAGTACCCTTTTCCTAACATCTCTGTGCCTATTTTCTGGAGCTAAAGAAACTGAGGCTCAGGATTGTATTGACCAAGTGACCCAGGATCACTTGAGATTTTCCAGAAGATCTTTTTGGGTCTGAGCTAGAAGTTAATTATATGTTTGCTGTGCATGGTGCTCCCACTCTGTGCTTTTTTTACGTTCCATGTTGGTAAGTAGTCAAGCCTTGTCTTCAAATTGCCACATAATTGAGTTTAATCTGGTGAAATCCAGGAAGGCTGCATGGCATTTAAAAGATACTTTCTTATCACTAGATAGTACTGGAAGTTAGGGCCGTGGATGTTAGGGCCATGGATGCATCACTAGGCATAACCATCCTCATGGGTCCCACCTCTTTGTCAACCCTCTTGTCATACTTTATCACCTCATAGATATAATGAAAGGGTAGATAGTTCCCTGTGGTAGAACTCAGGTTGACGGTGACTAGAAAATCATGTGCTGGGTTTTTCTTACCCACTGGAGTTTAATGTCATTGCTTTTCAGATAGTTTTATTGTTTTCTTTGAATTTGGACTATCCCAATTGTCAGCTAAGGTTTTTTTTTTTAATTAATTATATACTTTCTTTTTTGATATTATTATACAGTTACATCCTCCTCCTTCCAGTTCTTCCCTCCAGACTCTCCCATATACTCCTCCTTAATTTCTTTCAAATTCATGGCCTCTCTTTTTAATTAATTGTTATCACATATATTTATGTGTATGACTATACCTATACTTGTTTAACTTTATAAATACAACCTGATCAGTCTGTATAATGTTACTTGTACGTGTGTTTTTAGAGCTTGCCATATTGGATAACCAGTTGGTGTGCTTTTCTCTAGGGAAGACTATTTCTCCTACTCTTAGCATTCCCAGTCCATAGTTGCCTCTAGTTCTTTGTCTAGGGTTGAGGCCTCATGTGCTTTCTGTCATCCAAATTAGCGTGTCTGTTGGTTCTGTCTCTGTCTGGGTCATGTTTACATAGCCATATTGGTAAGACTTCATGGGTGTACCTGACATTTCTGGAGACACAGTCTCACACCTTTGGCTCTTACAAGCTTTCCTACCTCTCTTCCACAGTGATCCCTAAGACTAAGGTGCAGGAATTGTGTTGCAGAAGTCTCAGTTGGGACTGGGCTCCACAACTCTGTGTTTTGGTTGGTTGTGGTTTTCTGTAATGGTCCCCATCTCTTGCAAAGAAAAGTTTTCTTGATGAAGGGTGAGGACTACATTTATCTCTGTGTCTTAGTCACTGTTCTGTTTTGCTGGGAAAAGACACTGTGATCTAGGCAACTGTTAGAAAGAAAGTATTTAGGGTCTTGCTTATAGTTTCAGATGTTTAGTCTATTCTGGTGGGGTACTTGGCAGCATATAAGGTGCTGGAGCAGTAGCTAAGAGCTTTACATCCTGGTTCACAGGCAGACAGAGAGACAAAGTATAGGTGTTAGCTATCACTAAAGTATGGATACCGCTACTGCATCCTTACCTGTCAAAGACTTTTTTATCTGTTGAAATGATCATATGATTTTTTTTTGTCTTTTAACTCCACTTATATGATTTCTTAAATTTATTAACTTTTGTATGATTCCTGCCTTTCAGGGATAAGTCCAACTAGGTCCTTTTTTTAAATTATGTTTGTATTGTTTTTTTTTTTTTTTTTTTTTTTTTTTATCTTTCTGATGTATCTGTAGTCTCTGTAAGTATTTTATTCAGCATTTTGTGTTCATCAGACATTGGCCTTCAGTTGTTTTTTTTATTGTCATTACCTGGTTTTGGTCTTAGAGTGATACTGGCTTGATAGATGTTCTCTCCCTCTCTCCCCTCCTCCTTCTCCTCACCCTCCCCTTCTCCTCCTTCTCCTCACCCTCCCCTTCTCCTCCTTCTCCTCACCCTCCCCTTCTCCTCCTTCTCCTCACCCTCCCCTTCTCCTCCTTCTCCTCACCCTCCCCTTCTCCTCCTTCTCCTCACCCTCCCCTTCTCCTCCTTCTCCTCACCCTCCCCTTCTCCTCCTTCTCCTCACCCTCCCCTTCTCCTCCTTCTCCTCACCCTCCCCTTCTCCTCCTTCTCCTCACCCTCCCCTTCTCCTCCTTCTCCTCACCCTCCCCTTCTCCTCCTTCTCCTCACCCTCCCCTTCTCCTCCTTCTCCTCACCCTCCCCTTCTCCTCCTTCTCCTCACCCTCCCCTTCTCCTCCTTCTCCTCACCCTCCCCTTCTCCTCCTTCTCCTCACCCTCCCCTTCTCCTCCTTCTCCTCACCCTCCCCTTCTCCTCCTTCTCCTCACCCTCCCCTTCTCCTCCTTCTCCTCACCCTCCCCTTCTCCTCCTTCTCCTCACCCTCCCCTTTTCCTCTTTCTCCTCACCCTCCCCTTTTCCTCCTTCTCCTCACCCTCCCCTTCTCCTCCTTCTCCTCACCCTCCCCTTCTCCTCCTTCTCCTCACCCTCCCCTTTTCCTCCCTTTCTCCTCACCCTCCCCTTTTCCTCCTTCTCCTCACCCTCCCCTTTTCCTCCTTCTCCTCACCCTCCCCTTTTCCTCCTTCTCCTCACCCTCCCCTTCTCCTCCTTCTCCTCACCCTCCCCTTTTCCTCCCTTTCTCCTCACCCTCCCCTTTTCCTCCTTCTCCTCACCCTCCCCTTTTCCTCCTTCTCCTCACCCTCTCCTTTTCCTCCTTCTCCTCACCCTCCCCTTTTCCTCCCTTTCTCCCTCACCCTCCCCTTTTCCTCCTTCTCCTCACCCTCCCCTTTTCCTCCTTCTCCTCACCCTCCCCTTTTCCTCCTTCTCCTCACCCTCCCCTTTTCCTCCCTTTCTCCCTCACCCTCCCCTTTTCCTTCTCCCCTTTTCCCTTCCCTCCCCTTCCCTCTCTCTTTCCCTCTCCCTCCATCTTCCTCTCACTTCCTCTAAAACTGTTTGAGAATGATTGGCGGTAGTCCTTCATTAAAAGTCTTATATAATTTTGTGAATCCATCTGATCCTAGATTTTTTATTATTATTTCAAATTTTTTGTTTGTTATGAGTCTGGTTGGGTTGTTGACATCTTGGTTTAATTTTGGTGGTTTTCCTGAATCTAGAAATTTATTTCTTTTAGGTTTTCTAACTTAATGGAGTATAGATTTTGAAAGTATTCCCTTATAATATTTTGAATTTCTTTAGTGTGTATTGTATTATTTCCCTGTTCGTTTCTGTTTCTGTTAATTTGGATCTTCTCTTTCTTTTTCTTTACTTTTATTGAATTCTGTTTTTCAAGTCCTGGACTGTCTTTAGTATTTCCATCAGCCTTATATTTGTATTTTCTTGGGCATTCTTGTGTAAGTTCTTTTCTTAATTTCACCGGGCTGCTTCTTTGTGTCTTTAAATTCCTTGAATTATTTGATGAAGTTCTTTGCATTCTGTTTCCTGAGGTTCACCTAGGAAATTCTTTATTGGCAAAAATTTTATAAGGTTTGGTAGGTTTTGGAAGAGAGAAATGTTTGATCTTTCATATTGTTTGTATTTTTTTGTAATGAGTTCTGGGCATGTACACTTCTTTTGTTAGCTCTGTGTCTGGTGTGACAGAGCAGATTGGTGTAAAAGAGAGGATACACAGGTGGGTTGGGCTTAGGGGTTGGAAATTGCTTGGGAGGAATGAAAGGTAGATAAGAGAAACTGGGCTGGTATGCGAGATGTAAGAGTATATCTGGCTCAGTGGAGAGATTGACTGTGGTGTGGTGGGAGCCTATGGGTCAAAAGCAGGCAGGGTGGGTCATGGGAGAAGCCTAGAGGTTGGTTGAGGTGAGACAGGGGTGGCCAGACCAGACCAGGCTGCTGGATGAGGACTCCAGGCTAGATCTAGCAGGTTAGAGGTGGGTTGTCAAGCAGAGAGTCAGGCAGACTCGCTAGCGTAGACCTTGGAGATGGATGTCTCAGGTAGAATTTTATTAATTGGAACATTATTCTAAACTCTTGTGAGATAGTTTCAGAATTCTTAAGTTTTTCAATTTTTAGATGTTTGAACAGAATCTTCAAGTTGCTGCTCAAATAAGTGAAGATTTGAAAACAAAGGTACTGGTTTTGTGTCTCCAGCAAATGAATTCTTTCCTAAGTAGGTATGTATTTTTGCCGGTGATCTCACTTATACATTATGTGTTTTAAAACTAATAGCAAAATTTGTTGATTCTAGTATGCTGTTATTAAAAGATTAGCCATCCTTTGTTGTTCAGAAATGCAAAAATGTTTAAGAAAGAAAAAGAAAAGATGTGCAAAAATGAAAACATTTTAAACAGATGGGACATGTGACATACTATATCCCAGTAGTCTTTCCCTGTGAATTGTTCACATAAAGATGTCGAAGCCTGGACAGAATAATATGATGAAATATGTTTTCCCATCATACTACCCAAGTTCTTCTAAGCCACCCTTACATGGCCTATTCTCTTATGACTGTCTCCCTTTTGTGCCTTCTTTCTATCACTCTGATGCCCAAATGTTGCTGTCCATATCCCAGATTCTCTGCTATCACCACAACAACATCAATCATGCAGTGGGTAGCTGACAACTTATATTAGAATTCAGTCTAGGTTGACAGGTCTGTGTCACTGTGGTCTAGGTCTCTAAGCCTCTGATGCATGATTGCTGACCTTCTCCCTCTTTACCAGTAGCTACTCCAGAGGCTGACATGGATCTCTTTTTATTTACCAACACGTTTTCAACATGGCAACTTAGTGGTCATATGTCTGTCCACCTCTGACAGCTCAGTTGCCAACCATTCCGTTTCTATAGAATCGCATCTGCTACCTACCTATGGGGTTATGATTTGATCCCTGTCAGTCTACCCACAGGGTCATAACTGATCTCCACATTCCACCCATAGAATTATAGCTGAGCTCCTGAGCCTATTTATGGTGTCATTGCCCAAGTATCTCAAGGCTGTCACTTCTCAGGGTCACTCCCAAGTCAGTCACTTCATTTTTGAGGTAGGATCTTTTATGAAGATTTTTCCTTGATCAATATGGAAGCACAGATGAACAAAATCAGAATAAATGTGTAGTTTTAAGTTAATAAACCAAAAATTTATATAGTACACTTACTGAGCTACTCCTTTATTTCACTGTATATTCAAGAATCTCCTTAAAAAGAAATGAAAGAGTGGCATTCTAGGCATTTGTTTCCAGATATCTAAAAAACTAGTTATTTTTTGTTTCATTTCTTTATAGAGTTTTGAAAAGGAGCATCTTATCAAATGTATGATAATGTTTCTTACACCGTTGAGGGTTTTGTAGAGTGGGGCACTGTGCCCCAGTGTGTATGTGAAAGTCAGAGGACAACTTTGTGGACTTGGTTCTCTCCTGCTACCTTTATGTGAGTTCCAGGGATCTACTTCTAATGGACAGGCTTTTGTGGCAAGTACTTTTATCTACCGAGTCCTCTCTCTGGCCCTGTTATATGAGTTGTGGGGTGAACTGTTCATGAGATGAAATAAGGTGACACTTTCCTAGTTACATGCTTCAGAATATTTTCATGTCAGAATATCAACTCACATTTCAAAGCCTGCTATAAAAATATCTTAAAAATTCATTTAACATGATTGATTCTCTCCTCTTCCATTAATATAGACCGTCCAGAAGTGTGTTTGTGTTTAAAGACTTCTCTGGTCCAAAAGTGGTGATATGAGTTCCCTGACAGGTATGGTGTCTGCCTGGCACTAAAGACAACTTTGGGGTTCCCCAATGTAATTTCAGATATAAAGATGAAGCTCAGCTTTACAAAGAAGAGCATCTGAGAAACCGGCAGCACCCACACTGTTATGTGCAGTACATGATCGCCATCATCAATAACTGCCAGACTTTCAAGTATGTGCTGTGTAGGGCAGAGAGGGACAGAGGGCATGCACGCATGTATCTACTTCTCAGAGCCCTTGATGTTTCCCTGCAGAGAATCCATCATTAGTCTGAAAAAGAAGTACCTAAAAACTGAAGCAGAGGAGGGTCTATGGGTGAGTCAGCCGAGCATGGATGTGATTCTAGATGCCATTGCTAAGGAAGGCTGCAGCAGTCTGCTAGAGGAGGTCTTTCTGGATCTAGAGGTAGGTGTGGCTCCTCCACCCCTGGGGCTAGAGCATGGGGCGGGGTCTCATGATCATCTTTGGGAAGCACTGTCACCTGCCTCATGGAGCTGCTGTATGTGAGCTCAGATGTTTCTTTCCTTACGTACTAAGCTACAGTCAGAGGGCCACTGACTGCCGTTTATGATGCAGGACCCTTCCCAGGCAAATTTGGATAAAGGCTCCAACAGATAGCAGGCATCAAACAGAGTACCAAGTTACATGACAAGTCCAGTGTGTAGAAACCTATAACAAACCCCAGCGGAGAGCACACAGATCATATAAATCAGCCTCACTTTAGAATAAAATTCCAACATACAACACACCCAAAATCATTAACAAAATAATTTTCATTCATATCAAAAGCATAACGTACCATAAAAAATACAGTCACTTAGAACATAGATACCAGCATAGTTAAATGCTTTATCAGGAGTTAGCAGACATTAAAAAGTAGAACTATGACCATCTGTGGGTCTTGCTGCAAAAGAATCTTTTTGTTCATATTCCCAGCATGGTCATGAACACCTGTAACCCCAGAGCTCAGGGGAATAGAGACAGGACTACTGGGGCTTGCTGGCCAGCCAGTGTAGCCAAAGTGGTGAGCTACAGGTTTAGTTTAAGACCATGTCTCAAGGAAGGAAGGTGGAGAGTGATAGAACAGGACACAGTATCCCCCTTGGCCTCTTTGTGGGCCACATATATACCAGTTGAGAAAAGAAGAGACATTTATCTTTGGGATTATTTAAAAACAACAACAACAGACCTTATATAAAATGACCTCTGCACAGAAAAGAATCGCCAGACATCCGTCTGCTGTTACCAAAGAATCACAGCTCGATACGTAGTGTGAGCGCTTGCTTAGCCTGATGCCAACACATACTGCTCAGTGGAGGAGCACAGTGCTTGTCTCCATTCTGGGTAGCTTTTCAAATGCAGCTTGAATGTATTTATCAGAGTTTTAATTTGCATATTTTTTGACTGAGGAATTCCACCTAAAGGAATTTCATCTGCAAAATACAAATTCACTACATTATTTGTAATCACAAAATGTGAAAAGCGTATATATTTGTATACATATATATGTATACATACACATGTATATGTATATATATGTGTAAGAATTGAGTGGATACATTATGACATACCCATATAATAGATAGCTATTACATGTAAAAACCAATATCTAACCTGTTGTTTGTGATGCTTTTTACAAGGCTTGTATATATAAAATAAATCTCCTAAATGTAAAGTACAAATTTGCAGATTACGTAAAAGCAGATTTTTGGTTTTGTTTTAACGAGTATTTCACTGCCACAGTCAGAAAATTTCTGTCACACCAAAGAGTGCCTACTCTGAGGTACAGGTCATCTCAGACATTGTGCTGGGTGAAGATTTACATGATCACTTTGTGCTTTTCAGCAACATCTGAATGAGCTGATGACAAAGAAGTGGCTGTTAGGGTCAAATGCTATGGACATCATCTGTGTTACTGTAGAAGACTATTTCAATGACTTTGCCAAAATTAAAAAGCCATATAAAAAGGTAAGCAAATGGGTTTTAATACACTGGAGCCTACCTCCCATCTGGTTTATAATTCAGTGTCATAATAGTGCTCTGTTTATGATCACGAGCCAATATTGATGTGATCTAAAGAAGGTGAAATAGTGGGCTTGGATTGGAATGTTCTTTTGAGGAACATTGCTCTTAATTTTAATGTAGTCAAACTTTACTCCTTTTTTAATGGTTAATTTTTTTATTTTTATTTTTTTTTTGGAGAGGGATCCTAAAGAATCTTTTCTTACCCCAAGATCATGAAAATTATTTTGAAAATTAGCTATAAAAGTGACTTTCCCACCACAGTGCCATGTGGTGAGGCAGGGCAGGGGGCGGGGCCAATCCAGAGACCTGCCTTGCCTCAGCACAGCAAGGGCAGGTGATGGACATGCAGAGGCTTGCCTGCCACCATGTAACAAAGCCCTGGAGGAGGAAGACATCCAAATACCCACCCAGACGCAGAGGCCCAATTGCTGTCATGCCACTAGGCATCGAGGGGGAAGACGTCCATAGGCCTGCCAGTCGTGTGGCCCACTGGCAGCAGGAGCCACTGTTTGGTGGCAGGTGGGAGATAAAGAGAAGGCAGAGAGATGAACTGTTGTGAGCAGCCAGCCCTGCCACCTAAGGCCATGGTGAAGTCCCAACCCATGCTGCCACTGAGGGCTGTGTCTGGGTTGGTGGTCATGCAGGGGTAGGTGACCAATATGTCCATTGGTCATATTACTTTTAGAGACAATGGGGACATTCCTGGCCTGGGCAGCTGTCTGGGACCATGTAGATGTCCAAGGACTGTGTTAACTGGCCCAGTCCCTCGCTTGTTGTAGCATCTGGAGAACTGTCTCCTAGTATGTTTGTGGTCTCTGGTTTTTATTTCATGTGTAGAAGATGGGTCTCAAGGATGGAGGCTATTTGAGGAAATTATATACACTTTTGGCCATGTCTTAGCTCCAGTCTCAGCCTGCTTACAGCTTGATTTAATTAATGTCGTATGTTCCTTTGTCTTTCTGGGAGTCGTGTAGAAGTCCAGTGTGATAGTGGTTATGTGTGAGTCTCCATTTTGGACCAGGGTCACTAGCCCACTCCACTGACGGTGAGCAGATTCCAATAGAGAGGCTACAGCCACCAGCCATTACATCAGTACAATTAAGGGTTCTTACTGAGTTAAGTATCTATCTGTAAGGCTCTATCACTTCCATAAGGGAATCTGATCTCTTCAACAAGCCAGCTTTTCTGCTACTTCTACCATGTTGGTTCTCAACTTTTTCTTGGCTTTGTAATGCCCCAAAGGTTTCTTTTCTCATTTGAGTCTTTCCTGAAGATTCTCAAGATATTTGGCCTGTGGCTTTGTTTTGTTTTATCTGAGGGTGCAGGTTGTTGTTGTTTTGTTTTTTTCTACCAATCCGAGGCTGCCTGTGAATGACATACTGCTGTTTGAGCTCCATCTCTGCTAACCTCTTCATGCTAAGACAGCCTATCAGTCCGTGAGGTCAAAGTTTGTCTGGCTCAGGCAGTTCTACTGAAGCTCTACTTTGTGTTGGTTGAGAGCCTCAGGATCAGGCAGAGTTGGAACCTCTAATGGAGCTGGCACCAGAGCTAGGGCACACATCAAGCAAGTGCTGGCCTGATGTTTGTTAACTGGAGTCACCAAAGCTTGCTTGTAGATAATTTAGTGTCCCTAGAAAAATGGTACTGGAAGCAAGTTCTCCCAAAGACTTAAGGCTCTCTGATTTTTAGACAGAGTGTAAGCATTAAGGCTGCCCAGGTTATGTGCAGCCTTCTTGCCTCTGTGTACATGCTGTGCTGCCAGCTGGCCTATCATAACTTCTGTCACTATGTACAGTTAGGAGATTCGAAAAGTTGCTGGTGAAATTCAGGTATGTTTGATTTAACATACTTACTTTAAAATCCCACCAAATATATGGCCAGGTGCAGAAGGATTGTGAGTTTGAGGCTATATAGCTAAACCATGTCTTAACAGGAAAAAAAAAAGTCCAACTAAGTTGTTGGAAATCAGAAGGACATGCACCAGCTTGTTTGCAGGTCATCTTAGGTTCAATGAGAACAAATGTGTGTTCTAGCACTGTGGAATCTGCAACTGACAAGGTGTTTTTCCGCAGAGAATGACAGCTGAGGCACACAGGCGCGTGGTGGTGGAGTACCTGCGGGCTGTCATGCAGAAGCGTATCTCTTTTCGGAGTGCTGAAGAACGCAAGGAGGGTGCTGAGAAGATGGTCAGAGAGGCTGAACAGCTCCGCTTCCTCTTCCGGAGGCTGGCATCTGTGAGTGTTGAAGCCATAGGCTCAGGGATGGTGGATCTCAGGTTACAGTGTTGTGTTACCTAGTAGCTTGCTTTTGGTGTCTATGCCTGGACTGTTGAGGCAAGATAATGGGATCAAGCAACATCAGGAGCCAGTGACTGGTTAGTTCTGTTTGTCAAGAGGAGGTTCTGGGGCCAGAGCCTGGCTAGCTTCACAATTGATAAATGGATTTCCACAGAGGCTGATACTTTTCAAGGCAACTCTCAAGACTTTTCTGGCAGCAACCCATGTGTAGCATCATAGAATAATATATCTCTTCATGTCCCTTTGCCCTCATCTTTTTGTTCTCTAGGATTCTTGTTGCTACCCAATAACCTAACTCTTTGGCTCAAGTGGCCATGACTAGATATTCCTCACACCAGGCCTTTTTTCCTGTCTAGAGACTAAATAATGACTAATCAAATCACCTCATGAGATTGTCCCCTGATCCTTGGTCAGAATGAATCTCGGGGTATTTACATGGAAGAACAAAGTTCCCGGCCTGAAAACATGTTTGGAGATGTCAAGATCAAATTGGGACTACTGCAGGATGTAGTTTTTAGGGCTGTCCCTCACCCTGCTGCTGTTTTCCAGGGATTTGGTGAGGATGCAGATGGACACTGTGATACAATTGTTGCAGTGGCAGAGGTTATTAAGCTCACGGACCCTTCTCTCCTCTACCTAGAAGTCTCAACACTGGTCAGCAAATATCCAGATATCAGGTAAAGGCTGAGCATCTTTCTGTCAGCACGTAACACAACAGGCCATTCCTACTGCCCTTAAGATAAGCAGTGAGCATCAGGAGTCAGAAAGAACATGCATGTCAAATAAATGTGAAGAGAAAGATTGTCGGGCCTGTGGCAGTGAGGGTGTAACAAGGAGTCATCAGAGCAGCCTTCCACCAGCTCTACCTCAGCAGAGTCTGGCTGAGGTTTGCACACCTGCCTTGTAGCCAGACTCCTTTGCCTAAGAGAGTAGTAGTCAGAAGGCAAAGCTAACTGTACTAGGTAGGTGGTGTTGGGAAGGACTGAGTGTTAGATCTTTGATAAGTAAAGTAGGGAAGGTTGTGATCCCTGGAGCGGTCTGAAAGGTGATTTTAAACCCCATGATCTAAGAATGAAAGCTGACTTGTATGTGGCCTGGACTTCCTCATATATATGTGCACTCAGTATCAGGCTGAGGGACAGGGGTATCTTCTCCATGTCCCTCTACCTGCTGTGCTGGCTCCAGGCCCCAGACCCTGCCTTTGTGACCTCCACTCCATACCCTGCCACTTCCTTTAAGGGTAAGTAAGGCTAACTTGTCTCATTGACACTGTCAGAAGAGCAAGAGTCCTAAGCCCTCCAGAGTCGCTCTTCCCTGGTTAGGCATTCGTGACACCAGTAGTTAAAAGAAAAGAATTTTAACAGTTCTTTATGTTTTTCAGAAAGAAAGTAAGGTGAAATTTTGGGTATATCTCTTCTGTAAAAGAAAAGATGTCCTTTGTGGCTGTCAATATCCTACCCTGTTAGTGGCATCTGTGGAGACTGAGGGAGCTGACAGAAGATGGAGGCTCATGCTGACTTCTCTCCCACAGGGATGACCACATTGGTGCACTGCTGGCTGTGCGAGGAGATGCCAGCCGGGACATGAAACAGACCATCATGGAGACTCTGGAGCAAGGCCCCATGCAAGCAAGCCCCAACTATGTGCCCATCTTTAAGGAGATTGTTGTGCCCAGTCTGAACGTGGCAAAGCTCCTTAAGTAGCCCTGCTTTCCAAAGGTGTCTTTACTGTATGGCTTTCCTGTTGCCACCCTAAGAAGTGTATTAAAACAGAAGTCCTTGTCTAGGTGCCCCATGTGGTGTCAGTTACCCTTTCCTGTCTTCTGTGGCATCACACTGTGCCCTGCTATGAAACCCTCTTGGTCGCTTGTCATTATGAAAGAAAAGATGTGTAGTGGGCATCACCTGTTCTTCCCTGCTGAGGTCCTGCTCTGCTTAGTTAGCACACTTTAAACCTTTGCCACTTAATTAAAGGAAAGCGTGGATGCTTTTCATTCCTAGTTGTAGGTTCTGACTGGTTGTGGTCAGACATATTCAGAAGCTACCAGTCATCAGGTTTCAGCTGACCACTGAGTAGTCCTGAGCAGTCTCTGGGGATCATCTGCCCTGGTCTTTCTTTCTTTCTTTGTTGTTGTTGTTTTTTTGTTTTTTTTTTTTTTCAGTCTTTTTTAAAAATTTTTATTAATTAGTTTATTTACTTTGTATCCCACCTGTAGCTCCCTCTCTCCTCCCCTTCCATTCCCATCCTCCCTCCCTGTTCTCCACCCATGCCCTTCCCCAAGTCCACTGATGGGGGAGGTCTTCCTCCCCTTCCTTCTGATCCTAGTCTATCAGGTCTCATCAGGACTGGCCTGGTAAGGCTGCACCCCCCTGAAGGGGAGGTGATCAAAGAGCAGGCCAATCAGTTCATGTCAGAGACAGTCCCTGTTCCCATTACTATGAAACCCACTTGGACACTGAACTACCATGGGCTACATCTGTACAGGGGTTCTAGGTTATATCCATGCGTGGTCCTTGGTTGGAGTATCCGTCTCAGAAAAGACTCTTTTTGAATCCGTTGCTCTCCTTGTGGAGTTCCTGTCCTCTCCATGCCCTGGACTTTCTACCTTTCTGGTTGTCCACAACTCTCCATATAATGGATGGTTGTCATCTCTTCCTTCTTCCAGACCTCCAGGGACTGCCTACATCAAACAGTGGAAGGCCTAGTAGGTCTGTCCTATTTCCTAGGCCGTGTACCACATGCTGTCCATGCATGTGTAGACTAATGAAATATTAACATTCTGCTTTTATTTCGTTCTTAACAAGGTATAAAAAAGTTCACAAATAACCCTTTTTCTAAGTGGAACTAAGTAAAAGTTTCTCTGGGACTCAGAAGAAACATGGATTTCCTAGAGGGCCTGGATGGTATTGGGTTGATCCAGGCCCTGCTCAACAATCTGCTCAATGTGAATGACAGCTGGGCATGCTCTTTAAATGTGCACTGAGAAGTATTGACCAGTAGCAGTGACCCTTGTAGTGACAAAAGATGCTTGTGCCTCCACTGAGATTTCTCACTGCAGGCCGCTGCTGGTGTCTTAAGAGGTCAGCAGGGGACAGGGAAAAATCATATTCCTAAACAGTGGGTAGTGGGATCGTGGAGACAAGATAGGGATTGCTAGAAGTCAAGGGGTAGCACCAGACTGTGTGCTAGTGAGTAGACAGCGTCCAATGTGATAGCAGGGGAACGCTGTGACCAAGAACCTTTTTAGAGGACACCTATATACAGGATTGGATAGGCTATTCCAGTGAGTGGGTTGTGGCTACATAGAGCACAGTTTATAGTGTCTGCTTCCTGATGTATAGTTGTCGTATGCCAAACAGGAAAGTGTTTTAAGGTATTGGTTCCATGAAATAAGCTCTTAACTCCATGAAAGGGTATCTTCCACATTAGCAAAGGCCCTTGATTGTTGACTATCTTAGTCACGAGACACCATGACCAAGGCAACTGTTGTTTTAAAAAGCATTTAATTGGGAGCTTGCTTGAAGTTTCAGAGGTTTAGACCATTATCATCATGGAGGGGAGCAAAGCAGCATGCAAGCCGGTGCTGGAGCAGTAGCTGAGAGCTGTTCTATAGGCAGGCACACACACACACACACACACACACATGAGGGAGAGTTGGAGACTTGACTGACTCTGGGCTGGGCTGGGCTTTAACCTTCCCTATGACATACTTCTTCAACAAGGTCATACCTCCCAATCCTTTCAAATAGTTCCACTCCCAGGTCACTAAGCATTCAAAGATCTGAGCCTATGGAGGCCATTCTTTTTCAGCCCACCACATTGACTTTAGTGGGTCCAGCATGAGTAGATGTTCCAAGTTCTGCTGGGTCACCAGTGAGATGGAGAAGCAGCCTGGAGGTGCTGTTTCATCCTCCTTTCCTCCTATCTTTGATACACAAATCAGGTTGCTGGTTGAGGTTCCTCTAAAGAAGAAAAGGATGGACATTCTGGGCACTTGGGTGCAGATTGCCGGAACCAGGCTACCTCAACAAAGTCCTTTAATCCAGAGTGAGAGAAAGCTGAACAAATAGAGCCACATTGGGTCACTGTAATGGACGTTTTGGCTTCTTTAAAAACTCAGTTATGTTATGTAAACATGTTTTCTTTTTAATCCCAAGTGTGGGATGTTGCTTTTAGTTTATCCACAGCTGGTAACTGCCTCGTGTGGCTGTGGCTCAGAGACGAGCATGGTCTTTGCTAGCTGCAGTTTAATTTTGAGGACTCTTGAGAGGGTATAAAGACCAGAGCTCAAAGAGAGGAAAAGGATGCTTCGGGGATGCCCAAAAAAAGGAAGAAAGCTGCTATTGTGACTGCTGGATTTCCTGACAACCCTAACAAGCTGGACATAACTAGAGACCTTGCCCCTTCTCCCCACTAACGCTCTTTCTCCCCTATCTTGTATTGGGGGGCGGGGTGGAAGGGAGGTAGAGGCCGAAGAAACCAAAATAAAAGTATGCCTACAGGTCACTTCCTTTCTTACTGCATTGGAATGAATTGTTAACCCTGAAAAGGTTGAGGTCTTAACCTTAGAATCTTGACTCAGAGTTGGGTTGAAGGTGGAATAATTGCAAGTGTGATGTATATCAACATCTGATGAAGTCACATGGAAACATTGTGAGTACTTGAGGAGAGAGCTGGCAGCCTTAAAACCAACAAGAGGCCAGGGAGGACTTTTTTCCCGACCCCTGACCTTCATTTCTGCTTCTAAGGCATGAAACAGACTTTGAGTCACCCAGTGTGTGTGCTTTTGCTAGTTTACTCATTATATCCACCCTGAGATGACTATAACCGTTGAGATTCCTCTTGTAAACAGCCAATCTCTGGGGAATCTGCTTTGATATGCAATTTTAAATGTGATTTTAAAATGTGTTGCAGGACCTCCAGACCTCATGTTTAACAAGCTCCACCACACACCTCTGCCTTGCACTCTCCTTGTCTCCACCCACAGAGACCCTTCTTGGCCACCAGGCTCGGTGCCCTTTTCCACCATTCCTTCTCACACAGTTTGATCTCTGTAGCACCTTAGCCATGGTGTGTGCTGTCTCAACCACCCACTGTCCAGTCAGCCACAAGAAGCAATCTGATCTGTTTCATATCTGAGAGATGCTAAATTGGGGCTTTAGATGTGTCCTATTCCCACCCCTAATAGGGGTGACCTCAGAAATATACCATCTGTTAATCTCAATCTCAGTGCATAATAAAGTGCTCTTTAAATTATCCTGGGCAGGACTTTTCATTTATAAACAAAGTTTGCACCAGAATGCCTTGAAATGTTTTTAATAGACTTCAACAAGCTGTCATTGCAGTTTTGCTGATGGACTCTGCAGATGCTGCCCAAATTAGCTGCATTTTAAGGCACCAGTATTCTGTGATCAAAATTAAACAAAATTCAACTATGATTATGTTCATGACATCAATGCACAATATACATTCAACCACTCAAAATATATTTCTAGCTTTGATGAAACTTAAATTTCCTTTCATAAAAAGATCAGTAATACATAGCATATTGAACACTGTAATAAAATTATTTTCAAGAAAATACAGAAGTGGAAATATAAATTTCCTAAATTTTTATACTTTGTAGTACCACAAAGTATGTCAAAGTTCAGTATTAAATAAATAGAAATTCTCTCTAATAAAAAACTTTTACAACAGTTTTCCTAAGGAAATACATTCATAGGATTTTCTATTCTATTGTACAACAATGACAAGAACAAGAGGGTCCTCAACCATGAAATGTAGCCACTGTGTCATCTAATCCCAGGAAATGGGTTTTTGTGAATGAGGCTTTCTTGTCAAAACTGCTTACATGTGGCTATGCCCAGTGGCATATTTCACAGCTCAAAGGGCATGCCCTGTGCACAGCTAAAACGCGGGACAGAGTGTCAAGAGGTTCCACAGATTCATTACCTGGCTGCCAGCTTTGGTATCTCTGGGTATCTGGTGCAAGGTGACAGCTGTTGAGGCACTGTCTAGTCAGAGTTGGCTTCTAATTCTGCAGTGGGAATTAGAGTCCATGTCCAGCAGATCAAGTGAGGTGTTAAGGCAGTGTCCTGGCACAGGCAGGTATGAGAAACTTGTCTGCAAAGCTGGGCTGAGAGGTGCCTCTCAGAACCACCCCCTGGTACAGTAGCCAGGCACAGCCTTATCTCGGAGGTACTCCAGCGGCAGCGCCAGAGAAGTCTGATGAAATTATTGGCCAAGGCATTGCACAGTGGCTGGACTTCAATTCAGAAATGGTCAAATGCAGCAAGGGAGAAGGGCCGCAGAAACCAAATGGTGAGTATCTTATGGCGGAGTCTGAGCCCTCCAGTCAACAGCGGACTGGTTCAGTTGGGGAATGACACTCTGAAGCACAAAGCAATATGTTGAGCGAACTTGCTTTGTTTTCATTCATTTCTCTTAACTGCCTTCCTATCTGTGATTCAACTGCAGCATTGATACACATCAATGGACCCTCCTGTGACTCCTCTGAAGGTAACTGTCAACCTTGTTCCTGAGACACGGTATTTAGTTTCCTGAGCAGAGACCTGAGTGGTTTGTTTCAGAAGTCTCCAGGAGGTCCCTAAGTCCACCTTTAGCCCCATCTCAGTATCCCTCAGGTGAGCCCCTGTGGTGTAGGCCAGATTTACAGTGCGCAAAACTCTTCCAAGACTGGACTTCTGATGAGGGCCCACCCTCTTACCACTGCAGGGAGACGGCACTCTAAGGTTTAGGCCCTGAAGTCCTGGGGACAGGGGAAAAGCCCAGACAGACAGTGGGCCCCTGCATGCCTCCCCACCTCCAAGTGATGAGGTTTCCCCTGCCTTCAGCAGATGGAGCCAGAGAGCTGGCTATAGTTCTGACCAAGGTTTCCTCTGGACCCCCTCTAGTGCCCTGGCCCAGCCAGCCTGGCCAACAGCAGCAGTGTTCCCAACTTCAGGCCAGCTCAGGCCAGACAACTTGTTTGTATGGGCAAGGCCCAGGCTGGGAGGAGCTGCACAGGGAAAGTCTGAGCTAGAGGAGCCAAACCTGGAACAAATATTTCTGCAGCTGATCCTACAAGACACAAGGTGGTAGGACAGTATGGAGAACTAACTTGGAAGGGGGTCAGATAGGAGCCTCGGGGGTGTATATTTCTGGGCATGCACAAGAACCTTGCTGCCCATTTAGGACGAGGATGATGTGAGCGGTGCCACTCCCAGGAATCTCAATCTTTTGAGACCTTCGTTTTTACCAGCAGTATTAATCCGCCAGAGGCCTCTCGGGGGTCTTCTTCCCCTCCGAGGAAGGGAGGCAAACTAGTGTTTGCCTCGGGGGTGGGGACAGGGAGGCAGCACCTCGGAGCCTTAGGGACTGACCCAGGGCAAGAAGACGGCAGGAAGCAGTGTGGTATCTTGGCGACACCACATGGATGAAAAGATTCGTCCTAGACTCCCTGGCTGGCAGGGGAGGGGCCACCTGAAGGAAACCCTCGGAGCTGGGCTACCGTACAGGCAGCGATCACAGCGGCGTCTCTTCTTGCTCCAGAGCGTGTGGCGGCAGTTCTGTAGAGCCCGGAAGAGAAGCGAGCTTTAGCAGAGCTGGGCGTCTGCGCGGACGAGGCCTCTGGAAGGAGCGCCTACTGTGTACCCGGCGCGCAGCCGCCGAGCGAGCATGCGCACTGGGTAGGGCCCTGTGCTCCGGCTCCGCCCCGGGTTCAGAGGCAAAAGTGGCTGAGGAGATGCGCTCAGGTGGGGCTGGGCTCGGGGCTCGAGGGCGGGCGAGTCGTGGGGGGAGCAAGGGCTGCTGGGGAGCAGCGGACGGCCGACGAGGGGACGAGCGCCCGGTAAGCGGTGTGTCAGAGCCTGTGTCACCTGCGGGAAGACAGGGTGTCAGAGGCTACCAGTCCAACACTGACCTACAGAAACCTGTACTCAGCCAGGATTCCTTTCCCCCTAACTTTGCTGTTCCTCTGTGGCTTGCCTGAAACTAGGCCTGCCCATGGATAGGGGACTTCCGGCTCACGTGCAAGGCATTTTCTGCTGTGCACTACTGCAGAGTCGCAGGAAGTTCCAGCCAGTGTCGTTGAGCCTTTCTAGGCAGCTGTGCATGGCGCAGCAAGCAGATCTGGGTCACTTCCGATGTTCTGCCCTTTCAACCCTGCCCTTCACAGCAGCCCCCTCTACAAGGCGGTGGCAGTGCCAGACCTACTTCTGGTACTACGGTTTTACCCCAGAAACCTGTCACAAGCCTAGAGGCACACAAGGCTCTGCTTACAACAGTGGAATTTAAGAATGAGGAAAAGAAGTGGGCGTGGTGGCGCGCACCTACAGACCCAGCACTCAGGGAGGCAGAGGCAGGCATATTTCTGAGTTCCAAAACAGCCTGGCCTACAGAGCTAGTTCCAGGACAGCCAGGGATACACAGGGAAACCCTGTCAAAAGAGCAGAAGAGGGTGGCAAGGCCAAAGACAGAAGCAAGCAGGTGGAAGAGCACTGGGACCACACAAGTGTCCTGTTCCTGCTACATCATTTCAGAACTGGAGCCACTGTTTATGTATCTAATGTGTTACCAGGCCTTGCCAGCAGGGCTGGCCAGAATCTCCAATTGTAAAGGAGTGTGCTCCATTTCATTTTCCACTAGACTGATAAAAGGCCTCTGCAAATGTCCACCAGACAGAAAAACACTTTCATTTTCATCTGAAATGAACCTGAGGCCTGACCATTGGATATCTCTATACCATTGCCTGGGCTAGCCTCAAACCCTTAGTCCTCCTACCTCTCTTGTAAATGCTGGGGCTATAGGAATACACCACCACACCAGGCCCTTAAATCTATCTGGATATTACACATTAGCTAGAGACACAGACTCAAATGGGAGTTCTCCACCAGTCTCCTAAGAAGTACACAGCTGGAGAGATGGCCAAGACAGCATCTACGGAGTGAAGAAAGCTGCTGGAAAGTCGGAAAAAGGTGCAGGTCCAGAGAAAGGCCTGAAGCAACAGCTGGGAAGAAAGCAGGTGTTAGAGGAAGAGGCCAGTTACATGTGTGTGGACTCAGGGAGAGCGGGTCGGTGCTGTTCTTCAGGTCCGTCAGCCAGCAGGAAGGAATCCACTGACTTGTTGCTGAGCCGGAATGGTGTCAGGCGGCGGAAGTTGCTGGGAGAGTTGGGAATCTGGACACGGGCCCTCTGGGAGGGCACCACAGTCTCCCCAGGGGACAGCCAGGGTGGCACCCTGGAGAGGATGCTTGGGTCCAGGTCCTCATCAGGGGAGAACACGGGGTTATCAATTCCTAAGAGAAAGGGCAGCTGGTCAAACTCTAGGAAGTCCTCTCAGGGGCAGCAGGAGGCTATGTGTGTGGCTCTGTGCTGGTGACTGTGTCAGGTCCTCTGTGGGTGCCACCTTCAGAGTGACCTGGATTGTCAGAGATTTACCCCTCATCCCACACCTTCCCTTCACATCTGAGACCTCATCCGATCCATACAAGTTCAGTGACACCGCCCTTTTCTCAGATTTGGCCTGTTCTTCCAGATAGACTTGCCCATCTGCCCTGGGAAGACATCTAGGTGGAAGAGGTGACAACTCCAAGACCAATTCTAATCCTCCCCAAGCCTTTGGTTCCTCCTTCAGTGACCAAGCTCCCTTGGGTGGCAGGGACATCTCTCCCATCTCACCTGCCCCAGAGTCAGAGGCTACATCCTTAGTGACACTGGCCAGAAACTCAATGCCCCCACTGGTCTCTTCATTGTTGGGGCCCTCCTCAGGCTCGGAAAGTTCCAATTCTATATAGCAAAGGGAAAAAAGACTTTGGGTAAGGATGACTCAAGTGCTTGATGACTGGTGGCATCTTCCCACCACACACACACACACACACACACACACACACACACACTGGTGGTTTTTCACAACACTTAGATAGCCCAGTGTCCAAGTGACTAGGGCCTGTTATGCAAAGGCCTGATGACTCCTGTGTGCTTCCTTTTGTGACCCCAACCAATCTTGGTATTTGGGAAGGTCTACTGGGGCTGCGACCCTAAGGCCTACACATAAAGGAATGGAGAAAGGTCACTTATCTTTTAAAGTGGTGTGTGTGTATGGGTGCACAGGTGTGTTGGGTGTCCAAGAGGGCCAGAAGAGGGACATTGGATTCCCTGAAACTGGAGTCACAGGTGACTTAAACTGCCTTATGTTAGTGCTGGGAACTGAACTTGGGTCCTCTGGAAGAGCAGCAATCACTCTTAACCACTGAACTGTCTGTCCTTCCCATAGGGAGAGTGCTTCTCTAGGCTGCAGCAACAAGAGGTTGGGAGAAAAGCACTAAGAGCGCCTACCCTAAAGGCACCCCTCACCCCACCCAAAGGGTGCATGGAGGGCCAAGTCGGAATCCTGGGTGCAGCCTCGGGTACAGGCAGGGGCCCCTCCTGAGTCAAGCACATTCAGAGAAGCAGTTCTTACCTTTCTCCTTGATGGTGAAGTTGTGTGCCAGGTTCTCTACAGGCAGCTTCCCATTAGGAATGCTGCTATTCCTCTGTGGACAAGCATGAGCTCTTACAGATGTACCCACACCCGGGCCCCTAATTTGCAGGGACTTGGTCTCCTGTCCTAAATCCCAAGGGTCTCTGCTCTGGTGAAAGGCTGTTCACCTGGCAGCCTTCCTGGCCAGCAGAACTACAAAGGGTTCCCTGACCCCTCTTGGTATTCAGGAGCCCACCCAACAACCACTGACCCCACCTTCCCTCACCCGCTTCTGTGCACGCTCCCTCTTGTACAGCTTGGCTGCCTTCTTGTTCTGGTTGATGCCTAGCTTAGCTGACTTAAAGGACTCCAGGCGCTTCCGCATGGTCCGGTGAAAGATTTCCTTGTCCTGCTTTTCATCCTCATTGGGTGTTAGCTCATGCCGACTATACAGATGCTTGTACTGTGGAAGCAAGTAGCAGTCAGCTGAGCCTGTATGGCCCAGGTGGGTCACAGAGCCTCCAGCTCTTCCCTGTAGACCCCTCATCTAAGAAGAAGGCAGACGTTGCTCTGGGTGTGGGGCTGGGTTCCACCAGCCACAGCACACGAGGGGATGACAAAGGCTCACCCCGCGGGATAGGAGGGCTCTGGGTGACGCATCCCATGGTACTCACCTCCTGCCGAGGCTTGTACAGGTACTGTTGCAGCGTGTGGTGGGTCACCATGTCCTCAGTGTCACGGATGCTCCTCCGCCTCTGCTCCAAGGACTGCATGTCCAGGCATACAGCACTGACATTTTCCCTCCTGCATGGACCAACACTGAGCCCAGGGAAGTAGCTGCAAAGAGGTCTCCTGCCCTGCCTAGAGACTTAGTGGTCCCTCCCTGCCTCAGGACTGCTCAGATGCTCTCTCAAGGTGCCTTCTAGATTTCTGTTTAAGGTTGAACCCTAGTAACAACAGTCCCCCTCCACAGCCCGACTATGAGTCCTGGGGCCCACAGCACTAGAAAGCTAAAACAGCCATCATCGAAGAACTGGCCATCACCTGCCCAGGGCCAGAGGGTATGACATGGTGGGCCATGTCAGGAATCTGCCGCTATCCCTTCCCACCCTCTTTCTGTTCTCTAGTAAAGTGCTCCGCAATCACAGTCCTGCTGACTGCTGAGTAACGATATGCTTCCACAGATGGGGGTGCAAGCAACTTTCTGTATCCTTCTCCTGTCCTGGTCCACTCACACTTTTCTCACTCAGTTGCCTTAGGCCCTGCAATAGGAACTAGTAGGCTTAAGAGTAACGAGAGAAATGCTTTTAAGGAGTGTACTTTTCCAGGGAAGTTTATGAACTGGTCACATACAAGAGATAGGAGACAGATGCCTCCACAGTAGATGGGCGGGGCGTGCTGAAGTCCACATTGACCATGTTGTCTGTACTTGGGGAGCGGATGAAGGCCAGGGACCCACGGCGCTCTCCCTACAAGGGAGACATAGACTCGTTAGCACTCTCATATGACCCTTAGGCAGTACCTACCACATAGATGTCAAAAGATCCTATGACCAAGCTCAAGGGCCTGTGGGCTCTGGGAGGCAGAGATGGAGCCCAGGGAAGTTAAGCTTTCCTGAGACCTGTCCATTGACTAGGGACATCTCACATCTCAGGAAGGTCCAAGTTACAGAGTAAGACCTAATCCTAGCTACACGGGATTAGGCCCATATAGAAGTCATCAAAGCCTCCCTTGAGAGGAGCAGAGCTAAAAGTTGAGCAGACAGAGCAGTAGGTAGAAAACAGAATCTCTTAAAGAAAGCTAAAAAATCTGGAGTATACCACTCACACTTGAAGGTTGAGGAGGTTGTTTTTTCCCCCGCTGGAGCCTCAACCTGTAGGCTTTAGTTTAGATGCAAGTCAGAACAGAGCTAGGCAGGAAGCGGAATCACCAGAGAGTAGAAAGCTGTCTTCTTTTGGGGGCTTCAATCAGGAAAGTAAGAGGCTTCTGAGTCTCACAGACTACAGTAAAATCAGGTAGGGTCCCTAAGGGATAGCTTGTGCCAGGGCTGGGAGGGTGATGGCCCATCAGAGGTGTTCCTCTCTTAACTATGTCAACACATCATTGCACCTTATAATTTGCAAAGTGCTCTCTTGGGAGCCCTTCGAAGAGGGTGGGATTTTTTTTTTTTTTTTTTGGATATTCTGGTGACAGAGGAAACACTTGAGACTTGACCAGGACTTCCCACTCCAGGGTATTTGACTTCACTGCTCACTGGTATGGGCTGGGGCTTTCAGTCTTTTGCTTCCAAACAACCCAGTGTTCTTTTTCTTTTTCTGTCACTCATCCTCTTCAGGTGTGGGAAGCTGTCTGCCCCATATCATTGGTGATGCCAGGTACTCCCCACCCTAAGGGGACCCTAGGACAGAGGCTTGGAGCTGACAGGATGGTTGGGTTCCTGGACAAATGGAATCCAAGGGTAGAGGACAAGAATCAGGGTGATGCAGGACAGATGGACAAACCACCCCTGTAGTACCATTTCTCCAACAGTGATGGAAAGGATAGTGCAAAGCTCAAGATATTCTGGCTGGTGCAATGGGGAACAGGAGTTGAGGCTCAGGGCCCTGGGGAGTGTGAAGTCAGAGCTAAACATTTGCTTAAAAGACTGAGAAAAAGTGACAAGTGACCCCAGTCCCCCACCCCTTCATTCTTATCCTCCATCAATGTCTTGGTGACCAGGTCACCTAGGGACATAAAAGGTTGGAATTTTTTATAAGTTCTGCCTAAGAGAGGAGGCATTTCAGACTGAGCACCTTAGTATTACTCTGAGTGGCAATGGCCATGGGGTCATGTGGTGCCTGGTTGGGACCTATGTCTATTTATAAAGGATACCATGGGGCCCAGACAGGAGTGCATGGGTCATGAATGCACTGGCCACAAGATAGTCACACATGTGTCATTGAAGGAGTTGCTATGAATGTGTACATACATGTATGTCTTTTGTATCTATGCATATATCTGTTCATGAGTATGTATGAATGTATATATGTATGTGTATTAGTGTGCATGTATTTGGGATGTGAGTGTTCATGTATATGTATGTGAACATTACTATACATTTGAGTGTGCATGTATCAGCCATGACTCTGTTTATGCACAGGTAAGGTTGCTCCTTAAGGTAGTCAGCCAGTAGAAAATATCTACCAACTTGTTGATGAGTGCATATATATGTGTCACATGTCATATATATATATATATATATATATATATATATATATATATATATGATACAAGTATATGTGTCAATAGGTAGAGGACCTGGGCCCATTATTCTCTATTTCCCAACCTCTTCTGTGCTTTTTTTTAAAATATATTTTTATTATTTTATTTTATTAATTACACTGTATTCACTTTGTATCCCCCCATAAGCCCCTCCTTCCTCCCCTCCCAATACCACCCTCCCTCCCCTTCTTCACACATGCCCCTCCCCAAGTCCACTGATAGGGGAGGTCCCCCTCTCCTTCCTTCTGATCTTAGTCTATCAGATCTCATCAGGAGTGGCTGCATTGTCATCTTCTGTGGCCTGGTAAGACTGCTCCCCCCTCAGGGGGAGGTGATCAAAGAGCAGGCCAATCAGTTTATGTCAGAGGCAGTCCCTCTTCCCATTACTATAGAACCCACTTGGACACTGAACTGCCATGGGCTACATCTGTGCAGGGGTTCTGGGTTATCTCCATGCCTGGTACTTGGTTGGAGTACGAGTCTCTGGGAAGACCCCTGTGTTCAAATTTTCTGGTTCTGTTGCTCTCCTTGTGGAGTTCCTGTCCTCTCCAGATCTTACTATTTCCCACTTCTTACATAAGATTCCATGCACTCTGCTTATAGAGCCTTGAAGACTGAGATTCATATCCAGTTACATCTTCTGTACTTTTAAGGGAAAATACAGGCATTCATTCCCTTCTAGACCCTGGTTTCCATGCTCAGTATCTAGATAGTCGCTGTGCCTGTGCCGCACTGTGCAGTGAGCTCTCCAGGCAGGGAACACGAGTCCCTCACCACTCTCTCTGCCCACGCCCTAGATCACATCCATTGCCTACTTTAGCCCTCAGGTTCAGCAGAGGGATACACGGGTTATTCCAGTACCTCAGCCACATAGCTAATAGCATCCTTCAAATTCAGCTCGTGGAAAACGTTCAGGATCCGATCTCGAGATTTTTGAGCTGATCTTCTCATGAGGACTTTGCTGAGGAACTTCCTATCAAAATTGGACCACCTAAGGGACAAAAGATCATATCAGCACTGGGAGTTTGGGACTGCCTGCCCCGCGTGAATAAGAACAAGGTCAGAACAGGCAGACATAGGACCATCCTGGGTTTTCTTTATTGGAACAATCTGAAAGTGAGTTTTAAAGCAAAAGGCCATCATGCCACCTCAGGTCTCACCCTTTGATTTCTCCTATTTTTGACAGTGGCTGGCAGTGGAACTATATGCCATTTTTTTCAAATGACAAAACGAGCATGTTTCCCGTGGCCGTCTGACCCTCCAGGTGCTTTTGAGGCCAATGTCAAGATACCAGCGGCCATAGTTCCAGTTACCGAGACATTGCTGCCTAAGGTACGCTATTCAGGTTAACTCTGCAGGCTCACGTGGACTCTGGGAAATTATCTCAAAACAGGTCCCAACAAGTGTGAGATAAGTGCTTTAGTCATACGGTTCTAGGTATCACTTCATGTTGTCGTAAAATACAAACCGGTTACTTCTGTTTCATGAACAAGATAATTTTAAATCTTTCTTCTGTTAATAAAAGAGGGAAGTGATTTATTTTCCTGATTTTTAATTCCTACATTATTTAAGCTTAGCATTAATTAGTCAGTAAAAAGTGTCTTTCTATGTGCCTAGGAATATCATCAGGAATAAGATTCAGGTTCCTGGTTTGTTGAATGTTCTGTCCTCTCTGTTATCATTAACTTTGTTTTTCAACTGCTCACACTTGGGGGTCTAAAGCACACTTAAGCCCTTAGCCTGGGAATGGGGGTTCATGCACCATAACAAAGTGTCCATATGTTGTCATCTGTTCATTATTCTCCCCAACATATATATGTATATATACCTCAAAACCATCCTAGGACTTGGATAGCTTGTCTCTGGCTCTTTTGAAAACAGAGGTCCTCCAGAAATTGTGTTTTGCGGTTCTTATATTGTGGTATCACAATCAACACAGCTTCCCATGCTTTTAGTGGCCTTACCTGCATCTGTGGGACCCACAGTTCTATGTCTGAGAAGTTGGTGGCAGAAGGAAGAATTTTACAGCTTGGGCTATACTTACTTATCTCTGAGATAATTGTGTCCAATTTGTCCTGAGATGTCCTCAATGGCTGAGAGGATGTGGTCGAAAGCCTTTCAGAGGGGAAAACAAAAGAACAAACTTAATTGACCATCCTTCCTCGCCCTCTGCCTAGGCCCGGACCACGTCTCTCCCGACTGCGCCCTTCCACCTTCTCCCTACCCTGCCATGTAGCTTCTCATTGAGCTTCGGCTCACGCTGCTCACTCCTCTTCACCTTCAGCCACTGCACCAGGGGCTTAATGGTCAGACCCTGAAAGACAGCCTCCCTAATTCTAGTGCCAGGCAGGATCCCCATACCCTCAGGGCCCTCTGAGCCTAAGCCAGATAGACATTAGATCTCTTCTTCCACTGTAAACAGTCTGGGAACCCATGAATCCATTGGCACTGCCGTATAAAAAAGGTGCCCCAAAGCCTCTGTGCTGTGAACATCAGAACCTCCAACCATCACTTTGACCGAAGGTGTAGTACATGCCTGTTAGGGCCTGACCAATCAGCAGTCAGAATGTAACTAGGTCTCCTCTCATCACTCCTGGCCGGCAAGTAGCACTTTTAGGACAAATTGTGCTATGTCCCCTGTGGGGCCAGATGAAAACCTACAAAATGCTCCTAGTTACTAAAATTATAAAAACCAATTAAAGTGTGGAATCTGGAAGCAATCAACCTGCAGGGTTGAGGCAGGGCCAGCTGATTTGAGGTGGGATCAAAGTTTGGACATCCCAAAACAGGGCCATGGGCAAGCTGAGCCACACCTGAAAGATGACCGTGAAGAAGACCACAATGAGAGTGGTGCTGACGAACAGATTTTTCTCCTTGACTTTGTTCTCATCCAGAAGTACCACCAAGGCATAGGCTACCGCCCCACGAAGGCCGCCATAGGACATGACCACCTGATCAATGGTCTCTAGCTGCACCATGCGGTAGCGGTTCAGGATCCAGGTCTGCAGAACAACACCTGTAGCAAGAGGTCACTCAGCCCCACGGCTGCTGCCCCTAGGCCACACCTCAGGGTTTCCCAAAGCCTTTTGCCCCTCTGTTTCTTGGCTGACTGTGAAGGCTGAGCAATGGGTCTATTCATCAGGCCCTCCATGGAATGAGGCGATAATGCTGCACTCACCCCAGCTTTTATCTCCCACTCTGGACTTATTAGTGAGCTGCCCTGGTGGCCCTCAAATCTGTCATCTAAACTAAGGGACCCCAGAAACTCCCACGAGAGTGCCTAACTCTCACCGATGGCTCGGTACACAGAAATGAAGACCAGCGTCAGCAACACAAAAGCCGTGTTCCACGTCCAAATGAGGGGGTCCACCGCTGAGATGCCCAGGAACATGAATATGATGGTCTCCGCCCCACTGGCCAGCATCTTCATCGTGTAGCGCACCGTGGTGGCTGACTGCTCTGAGATGTTGGCCTTCACGTACTTCTGACAGCAGATGCCACAGAAGGTGATGCTGGAGGAAGGGCAGTGTGAGGTCTCCCTGCCTCTGTTCAGGCAGGCTGATCCCTCAGGCCAGATGTTTTTCAGGCCCAGCTCCCACAGTCTCCAGTTTCTTGGGTGGCATTGCAGTCCTCTGCATTGCAGCAGATATAGCTTACAGTGGCCAGTCCTCTGTTGGGGAACCCTGCTCTTCCAGAGGGTTGATACCCTGAGTTTGGCCTACCTAGCTGCTTCCTTGCTCTGAGACTAGACATGGAGTCCCAGTGAAGGAACCGCCTTCACACACAGCTGTGTGTGCCTGTTGGTAACTGAGGGGTGACCAGGTCATACTAGCTTTAGAAGCTTTGGGCCAACGCTGGTGTCGGGAGGCTCCTGTCTGAGGCTGCATGGCAGCAGAGGCTCTGGCAGGTTTTCTGGATAGATCATTCTTGGATCACAAGCCATAACACACACCTACCTCTCACCAGGTACCTGTCTAGCCAAGGACAACTCTTAGGACTTAGCAACTTCTTATTTTAGAAAAAGAAAATTAGATTGTAAGGCAGAGGTAGGTGAATCTCTGTGAGTTCGAGGCCAGCCTGGTCTCCAAAGCGAGTCCAGGACAGTCAAGGCTACACAGAGAAACCCTGTCTTGAAACAACAAAACAAAAAGTTAGATTGACTTATTTGTCCCTGCCAATGAATTTCTACCCAACTGTGAAATCCATGGAGGTGGCAGCTACATGCTGGCAAATTCATGCTCCAAGGTGGAGAAAATTGGCAGGGACCAGGATTACTCTCAAAGACCCTTCACCAGGAGACAATAGGTAGGGACCATGGGCTCATTCTCACAGCCCCTTCACCAGGATGATGGCAAGGAACCCAAGGTACCCTTTGCTCACATTGTCCACCTACTGCCAGTTTGGATGCAGGGGATCTCTGGCACATCACAGCTGGAAAGCCACCTACCCAGACTAGCTAACAGCAGAAGGTTGTTTCTTGAGGGGCACTTACGCCAGGATGGCTGACAAGGACAGCATCTCGGAGGTCAGATAGGACAGGTAGGAAATGACAAAGACGAAGCCAGGTTCGATGATGCGCACATGCTTGGTGAAGCGAGTCACTAAGGACAGCAGGAAGGCAAAGATAACACCCACCAGAGTGCCTCCTAGGCTCACCACGAAGAAGGACACTGTGAGAGAAAGGAATGAATGGTCCTTTGTGGCTGGTGATGTGAGTGAAGCTGACCAGGTTGGCCAGTCATTCCCCATGGAGAGATCCTGGTAACTACTCACAGCAATGCAAAAGTTTAGGAAATAAGGCAACTTTGCTCTCTATGGCGAGAGTGTCTGGCCTCCGAGTTTAGTGCAGGAGGCAGAGGGAAGAGGCATGGTACACAGGAGACAGGACCCAGGGTAGGGAGCATTACCTTGATAGCCCTGCAGACTTGGGTCAGTAGCAAGGTCTGAACCCTGTGTCCCTATACACTGTCCATCTGTCATTGCTAAGGAGACCTGGGTTGACTGTCCATATCTCTCTCAGGAGAGTACACAGGATTCCCCACGGACTTCATCCAGTAGTGTTTGTGTGCTGGTCTGGGAAAGAAACCTAGCCTGGCAGTAATTAGGACATAGGCTGGAGACCCCAGGATAGCAGAGGCCACAGGGATGCCATTCTAGAGAGGAAACTAGCCTCTGCTACTCTTTGACCATTATATCTGAGACCAGCCAGACAGGAACACTCCCAATACATACCTATGCCTTTCACACAATCCACACCGGTCACCTTGTCACCACCCAGCGTCACAAAAGATTCAAAAACATTGTATAAGACCTAAGGGTACAGAAGACAGGAATACAACTAGTCAACCCTGCAGCCACGCCGACTCCTCCCTATCCAGTGTCCCCTCTTTCCTGGGTTTGGGCCCCAGATGTGACATTTGGAGCAGCTAAAAGCACTTGTAAAGTCTGCACAAGGTGACAATGGTCAACAAGACTCAGAGGGATGTGATCAGCAGGTGGGATATGCAGACAAGTGAGTGTCCCAGATCCAGGAAACAGGCCCAGTCTCCAACTCATGTTCTGTGTGCTTACAGACATGTTTAAGAAGCATTAGGACACAGCCATGGTGGGCACTGAGTCCTCAGCAAGCCCTCTGTGGAGTTGCGCTTCTTTGTGAGGATGAAGGAGGAAGAGGCATGAACCATGAGGGCAGGAGGGACCCCTTAGTCCACAGGAAGCTCACCCAGCTACATACACAGGGAAGTGCTCAGGGCCACTGTGGCTCGGGAAGGCAGAGAGCGACTTTCTGAGCTCCATGCTAGGTCTCAGGTGGGCCTCAGAGTCCCACACAGAGAAACCTGATACTATGCACCTTACTGTGTTCCTGCATAAGACATGGGCAATTTCAGAGGGCAGAAGAAACCAAACACACTTCCTCAGGTGTCAGCTAAGTGCTTGGGTCCATTCTTACCAGCTTATCCTTCATCCCCTCCCACAGACCTGTACTCCATCTGGCGACAGGTTTTGAAATTTCCACAGGGCTGCGCTAAAGCAGCAGCAATGCTCATGTTTCGTGAACATGCTTCTCACTGCCAGGATGAACATAACCCCATCTTTGTGGACCCCTTATCCCTATCTACCCCACTGCACGGGTCTGAGAAACCCAGATGCCATTAGGGGAATCTTGACTCATGAAGGAGCTGAATGTATTCCCTACACTTAAATGTCGAGTCCTGACCACAACACCTCAGAGGGTAGATGTTTCATAGAAAGTCTTCATAGAAGTAGTCGAGGTTAAATGAGAGCAATAGGGTAGATATTGATGTATATGAAGAGAGAAGCACATAGACACACATAGATGAGCATGCAAGGATACAGGGAGAAGAAAGTATCTATAGGCTAAGGAAAAAGGCCTCCAGAGCCAGATGCCATGCTCAGTTCTCAGCCTCCAGCCTTTAGCATGGAGACAATAAATTCTCACTGTGTAAGCTTCAGGCTTCTGTAGTATTTTGTTATGGTAGGCCCAACAGATTAATGCAATTTCTGTAAGACTTTATTTGTTCATTTATTCATCCATTTGTTTCTTATGAAGTGGGAATATCAAATGCGATCCAAAGTTATAGACCTCTGCTCTAGGGGGTGTAGATATGGGGATTTCAACAGGGCAGCATTACTGCCAAAGTCATGAAATGGTTGGGCCTAAGACTGCGAAAGAGAGAAATCAGATGAAAGTGAGTTAGGGATCCAGAAGAGGGTCAGAGCCTGTGCCTCCTCCAACTCATTCCCCAAGGCTGTTGCACCAAAGAGAAGGAATGGATGACAGACATGCCCTGCAGGAGCTGGCCATCCTAGATTACAAACGTGGCTGTAAAGGCAGGCCATGTTCAGATAGTGGCCCCCTTTCTAGCTTATCTATTCGAGGCATATGGGTAATGCCCACTTGGCAAGGTATCCTAGAACCTCCAAGCAAGTCAAGTATTCTGTAGCTACCCCCCAGGAACCCCACCATCACTCACCACAGTCACTGCATCATTCAGCAGCGACTCCCCAAAAACAATGATGAACAGGACTTCATTGACATGGACTTCTTCAAACACAGCCAGCACAGCTACTGGGTCCACAGCAGCAATGAGGCTACCAAACAACAAGAAATCGAGGAGTCCGATCTTCAACTCACCTGCAAGAGATGCAGACCATGGGACAAGCACTAGCCATGTGGTTCCTTCTCTCCACATCTCCCAGGTCTCTGGAAGGTCAGAGACCTCAGGAATAAAGGTAAGGCACAAGTCTTCCCAGGGCTACCCAGTGACAAACCGGAGCTCAGAGACTGGATCTCACAGCCAGACACCCCAGAATGTGTAAGGCTTACACAGTTCACCAACGTGGTGCTTTACTCTCCTTTTGGATCTGGGGCAGAACTTGCCATCCTTTAAGGCCAAGGAATGAACATTGGGAAGTACCCCAGGAAGGAGTAGTGGACACAGGGCAGAGTGGTCTCTGTCGTGACCTGAGCCCATATGGCTGCAATTACTAAATTTTGTTGTCTTCAGCTAGCACCAGAGCCTTTTGGACTTTCCACTCAGAAGTGGACCACACACCTAACTGCCACATCATATAAGCCCTGCCCAGCTTTCCAGAGCAAACTAGCTCTGGACCAGCCTTGGAATGCTACAGCAGGGCCAGCCTCTCGGCTAGAATCTTGGCAGACCCAGAGTGCATCCCAGAAACAAGCTGGATTCCAGCAGATGTTCAGTCCACTGATCAGGACTGGCTTTGCTGCCTGGGCAGTGTACCACATTTTCCCTGTATCTGGAGCTAACCCTCACGGTAAGGGTGCGACCCAGCCTTGAGCTCCTCACTACACAGACTGACTGCTGCCTAGGCAATTGTGGGCATACCATCTGCCAAAGTCACAAAAGAAATGGAGCTCATGGAATGAGGATGATCTTTCTTGTCCACCTTGGCCAGGTATGTCCCAAGGGTGGAGCACAAGCTAATGTTCTATGTCTATTATGAGAGTGTGACCCTAACTGAAGACAGTGATATACAATAATACTGGTTATTAAAAAACACTGCAGTGTAACAATTTTTCATGGTTATGGCATGGTTGGAAGATGGGCATGGGATGTCCCTGGAGATTAAAATGCTCTAGAGTTTGGTGACCATGTAATTTCCTGTGTAAGCACATTTGCCAAGGTTCAGCCAACTGTATTTAAAAGCCTATGCTTACATCATAAATCAGTTAGTTAGAGCCTTCTCCATGTACCCTAAAAACAGCTCCAGGAACATCGCATGCTGGAATCTTATGGGTGACAGAGCTGTCAAGTGAGGGCCAGCATGTGATCCAAAAGTCTTTGCTCTATATCTCAAGGCATCTCTCTAGACTCAGAAGCCAGAGGCAGCCAGGCATCTGAGATCCAAATCACCTTATGGCATCACCAATGTGACCAGTAGTACCCACTTCAGAGCAGGGTGCCTATGGTTTTAGAAGCCAGGCATGTCCTTGCCCTTGAGGTCTTTGTTTAGTGATGATGGATAGCTGGGACAAGGAGGGGGCTCCCTAAAATGATAAGATCTGAAGTAATTGATAGTTCTTGATTTTATTGCTCCCTGTTTCTCCTTGGTCTCTAAGGTTTCAAGGGCATCATTTGCTCAGTGAATGCTCTGAGTCCTCCTGTGAACATCTACTCACATCTGTTCAGGCCTCCCCTGCTGTCCCTCAGCTGGACAAAGATTCAGCCCAGAGGGGTGGGTGTTCCTGGGAGGTAACCAAGACTAAGTAAAATAACCACCAGCATATTAAAGCAGAAACAGCACCAATCCACTCAAGACTTTGGGGTGCTCAACTCTGCAAGTCACTGATGAGGCTAGGAGCACTTTCACCTCCTCCCATGGGGCTTGAACAGCTGGTTCCTACCACTCTGCTAACTGTGACAAGAGTAATAATAGCTGCTTATACATACCTACTTCCCCTGATGTCTGTGTGGCCACACATCTGTTCTGAACATGACACAGAAGCCTTTACCTTACAGATGTCCCAAGGAAGCTAATTGTAGATTGAACCCTTTTATACATACCAGGTTCTTCACTTAAGTCCACAGAGATGCTGCCCAGCACCCTTAGCCCCAGCCCTTCTATATCTGTGATCTGCACTGTTACTTCGGCTATACAGAGTGACTTGAACTCACCCATAAACTTACCCATTAGGCCACTGAGGAAGACACCATAGAGGGACAATCCTGTCGTGGCTGCATTCCATATAGTGCCAATGACAGCATAAAGTAGAATGGTGCCCAAGTTTCCAAAGAAGAGCCGATTGGGCATGAAGTATCCAGCGTCCAACACAATGGGGGGTAGCAGGTAGAAGAAGAAGAGCGTGGGTGTAAGAGTGAAGGAGGCGATGTGGTCAGCTGCCCAGACGATGCCGCCCAGCACCAGGCCCAGAACGATGAGCAGGGCACTCTCGGGGACAACACTGGTGACCTTGTGGGACAGGTGAAAGACTGTGGGAAGGAAAGAGGGTCAGGGAGATCAGAACCCATAAGGGACCCCAGGGGCAAAGAGAAAATCTGAAGAAGTGGGTGGAGTCAGGGGGGCCAGGACCCCACCCCCACAGCAAGGCCCCATGAGATCAGGGTGGTCACTGGTTTCTTGCAAGCTTGAAGACCCTCGCTATAGGAGCAGCTATCAGCAGTTCTCAGTCTGTGTGTTGCAACCCCCAAAGACCATCGGAAAACACAGATTTATTTGCATTACAATTTGTAACAGTAGCAAAATTAGCTATGAAGTAATAATGAAAATTTTATAGTTAGGATGTCACCACAACATAGGGCGCTGTATTAAAGGGTCTCAGCACCAGGAAGGTTGAGAACCACTGCCCTAGGTGGACCTCTTCCTAGGTACCTGGAATAATGTAAAGATCTATCTTCACAGCCACCCACAGTTAGTGATGGATGAGAGAATGCTGATGATGAGCAAGTCCCTCTAGGGATAAGTTGTTCCCACCCAAAGCTGGCACATGTACACAGAGCCAAGGCCAAGAGCAGGATAGAACTCGGCCACACCAAGCCAGTGTCTTTATCTTACGGACTCTCCTCGTTCACACAAGGGTAACAAAGTACGAATGCTGGATGACAGACCCTTCTACCCCATGACAGGTGCCACAGGTGGAGGCTACATAGCAATTGAGAGGAAGTGGCCTAGGTTGGGCAGATGGATATCTTTTGCCCCCCAGGTAGATTTCCCCATTTGGCCTCTGTGTTCCTGAGGTAAAACCTATCCTGTTGCTGCCATCTTTAGGAGATTCGTGCTCCTCATATCCCCTTTGGGGTCACAGCCACCTAGGAGTAGCAGCCACTACAGCAAATGTCTCCAGAAAACCAGGCAGGAACTGATTGGCTTCCTGATATTCAAGTCTGCAGGAAACCTACAACCATCTTCCTCAGAACCTTCAGGCTCCTTAGTCTCCTCAGCCATCCTCAACCCTGCAAGGGGCTTGCTAGGTGGTGTTGGTAATCCACCAGAGTCTGGTCTCAGATAAAGCATTTCCTGGTCGGGGTAATGATGGTGGGGCCTCCAGGATGTTTTTGGACCCGTCCTTTGGAACTGGATAGCCTGGACAGGGCTCCCCGGCTGGTTTCTCCACAGATAATTACGGGGATTGCAGGGATTAGGTGGGCTCTTCCACCCAAGGGTGGAGGTTGCTTCTGTCCTTAACCATGGCAATCCTGAACTGCATACAAACAGTGCCCTAGTGCTTTCCAAGCCTGGAGAGAAGAAAGTGTCACATCATCTTGGCACCAGAAACTGTCAACCTTGTAGCCTATCACCAAAATCATTAACATAATAGAGACTGTCACGTCACTGGTTACCACCTATAGTCCCCATCCAGACTCTGAGCTCCAGGGAGGGTCAGGTCTTAGCTGGCACAGACAAATGGATTATGCTTTGGGGATTGGAGGCACTGCCTGCCTGTGCTCCACAGGTGCTTTTCCCATCCCAGCACTTCTTACCAATTTGAATCAAGTTTCTCCTCTCTTTTCTGAGAGTTTCCACTAATATCAGCTAGGGCTAGCTATGTGGCCATAAACACGATATAATTTCTAGGACATGTTAGGTGTCTGAGTACGTAAGAGAAGGCACCAACTTGGAATGACGGAAGCTGCTGAAGGGGGTTGCTGAGGGTACCTCAGGGCCCTGCACAGGGTTAATCAGTGTTTGGTGGTACCAGGACCACTGGCAGAAAAATATCTGCGAGGTCTGGTGTTGCTGGGGTTTACATTACATTCTCTCATAGGGAGAGGCCATAATGTGGATGAGAAAATCCTAATATGGGCTGCTCACAGGAAGCTGAGGAAAATATGTATGGCATCACCAGCCCCACACAAAAAGTTTGCATCTTCCCTTTAAATCCTATGGGCATGGGTATTGGCAGCCCAAGAATCCCAGAAAGTCTTGACACCCAACTTGGGACCCCAGACGCAACAGATGCTGAACCATCTTAGAGCTCTGCATTCTTAGATCCAGGGGAGTTGTGCTGAGTTCTTGTGGACCTTACAGAGAGACTGTGATGCCAGAGGAACTCTAAGAGCCCAAGCCTTGGCATCCCACTTCCTTGAGTCAAGAGAAGAGCCCGCTTCCTATTCTTCCCAGTGACTATAAATGTTGGGCTCTGGGTCCAAAGGCTGGATTCAGAAATGTCTGAAGCCATTGTGTCCCCAAAGATTGATGGCAGCTGCTCCATGGCCATAGCTTCCATGTGTTCTGGTTGTGGTTCAACTTCTTTCTAAAGGGTGAAAGTCATGCCTTACCTTGGTTCTCTTCTCCAATTCCATAAGACCCAGACTTCTGGGAAGTTATGTAGCAGCCACAGAGTCCATGTGCATGTCCTGCTTTTCTCCATACTCTGGGCTGGCTCCAGTTGGGGGTCTCATTTCTGCTGTGCCCTACTCATAATCTCAGCCTGAAAGCTGGTGCCCTGTGCCTTTTGGGTCACTGGAGGGTGAGTTTCTTTGAAAGACCATGAAAAAGGACCAGAAAACCTCTGATCTCTGACCACACCCAAGCTGTGAGGTTGCCTTCTGCTCAGGACTTTGGTCTTTTCCTACACTCTCTGTCTGTTGTACAGACCACAAACATCTCAGCTCTGTTGAGTTCCCTTTGATAGTCAAGACTAGGAAAGGTACCAGGGCCATTCTTATCTCTAGAACAACAAGGCAAGTCTGCCCCTTAGACACTATTATCTAATCCCTTCTGTGTGGTTGCTGGTGACTGTAAGATCTCAACAGCTGGAGTCTGGAGGTATGGAAGACAGGCTAGTTTCAGGTCAACTGCTCTTCCTCAGAAGTAGGCTCTGAAAAATCCCAGGAAAATGACAACCGCTTCATTTTCTCAGAATACCCACCTGTGTGTGGCGTGGGTGGGGGAAGGACTACCTCTGTCCCTTGCCATCTCTGTGACAGCACCAACCCTGGACATAATTTACACACATGAAAGACGCCAGAAGAGTGAAGGACTCTATGTTCTTAGGTCCAAAGTGTCCCCTGGAAGAATGCTGCTGCCCCCTGCCTGCCTCATACTCCAATATCTCATTGAAGACTGACCCCCCGCTTTCTTTTTACTGTCTCTGGGTACTGGCTATCTTTTCGTGATTAAGATACTTCTGTTATGGTCTGTGAGCTGTTATTTACAGAATTTGATAACTTCTTCATTGGAGTGAAGAGTCCCAATCCTTTCATAAACTGAGCTGTAAAACCCTCATTCCTTCCTTTACTGCCAAATAGCTATCTTTTCAAGCATGCCAATGTACCCCTTATAATGTCCTGCTCTTACCAAGATTTGTCTGGATGTGTTCTGGGTGATCTATTCCTAGAGCCTCGAGTAGACATTGCTCCTTGTGCTTCAGGAAGGGCTCATGCTAGCCTGCTCTGCTTATTTTACAAGTTTGCTGTAAAAGACACATTTCATCCTTAAGAATGACTTGAGAACAGATCTTAACATGAATGCTCCCCACAACATGAAGCTTGTGGTCTTTGCTCCTTCTATTTGCAGGGGGGCATCCTGAACTCCAGAGCATGTGGCTGGTTCTGTGTGCTTTGATAGTTCCCCATGGTGTTTCTGTAATGGTCTGAAATGGAGCAGCAGGTATCCACACATGGAACTATCTACCCAGGTTTCCTCCTCTGTGCTATCCCTTCATCTTCTTTTCACTCTTAAGTCTCAAGCTTTTCATCTTGTAGTTGTGCAGGCTGAGCCATCTTTCGCTGTTTTCTGCTATTCTCACTTATTTCTTGGGCCTGATGTTGGCGGGCTTGTGCATAATTTTCAAGTCTCTGAAAATCCTGTCCAGGTTATCACATCTAACAATGGACTCTGGGTCCTGAAATATGCACTCTGACCCTGTATCTCTGGCGAATCTGAGGTTTTATTCATCTTCCTTGGGTCTGGACCCTTTCCTGGTTCATGGTGTCATTAAGTTGCCCTTGAGCAATCTCTGTGCATTGCGTTCCTGCCTGACTCGGACAGCTCTCCTGCTGACCTCAGCCACATTTTCTGGGGCCTGTGTGTTCTTCTGGGCTGGGTGGCTCCTCTACTCCTCATTCTTCTGCAGCCAGTTTTGCCATGACCACAGTGAAGAACGTCAGAGAGACCTGGCTCTGGGCCTCAGTGGCCCTGGGTTGGCAGCTGACCATCTGTTATAGTCTGGGATCACCCTCACTCAATGGAATACCTGGTGGATGGGGGCCCACTGGCCCAGTCCGTTCTGGCTCTTGAATGTCCCTTAACTCCTGAGCAGTAATCTGCATGGTAATTAGCTACTTAAGCTAGAGGTTCAATTAGCTTTAAGTAGCAATTTGCTAGTGGCTCAGCAATTACAGACATGATGGGCACTCTAGACCTTAGTAATCCAGCTGCTGTAGAACGATCCTACAGTAAACAATAACTGCTTCCTGTTGCTGGAAGGGGGAAGGCCTGGAGTTGGACACACAGGTCTGACGTGTGGCAGGAGACATTCGCACACAGGAATGGCCCGAACATGAGTTATTGCGGGTCAGGGCCAGCTTCTTCCAAGGTGCTGGGTGCATTTCTACTGTGGTCTGCTGCTTTATGGATGGCCATACAGGCTGCAAGTTTCTGTGATGAAATATACACTATATACCAGGCCTTTCTTCCTTCCTATATGTTCTGTCCATGCCACAGATGCGCTCATCATTTGGTGTACCTCTCTCACTGAGAAGTAGGGGCTGCTGTGCCTGCACAGTGGCTTGAGGAAGCAAGGCAGAAAGAGGACCTGGTGGAGCCTAAGGAATAGGTTTCAGTAGCCCCTCACAATGGCCTTCATCTGTGTATGGCTGGAAGCCCAGCCTTGGGGACATGGAGATGCTGGTGCAGTATGGAAGGAGAATTTCTTCCCCACACGGGAGAGCGGGACTCCTCAGCTCATACACCTGCAGAGGATAGGAGTTTGTGGCTGTGACATAAGAAATAGGCATGCAGTGTGGTCTTCCACACAAAAATTCTCAAGTCTACTTGTCTGTTAGGGAAGGTGTGGCCTATAGGCCATCCTAACATCCCCAAAGGCTATAAAATGAAAGCTTGGTTCCCAGGATGGTGGTGTTATGTGGCTTGTAGAAGGTAGCACTACAGAGAGGCCTACATTGTTGGATATCTGGCCTTGAGGGAGTTAATGAGAGTTTTCCTTCCTTTGTGTTTTTTTTTTCCCTTTCTCTTCAAAGATGTAATTTTTTATGTGTATCCGTGTAGCTGCATGTGTTTTTATATGTGCCACCTAGAGGTCATAAGGTACTGACCACCCTGGAACTGAAGTTACAGGAGCTTTCAAGACACCTGATGTGGGTGCTGGGTATGGAATTTGAGTCCTCTACAAGAGCAGTCAGTATGGTTAACCCCTAAGCCATTTCTCTAGCCCCTTCTCTAGCAAATCTCTATCCTTTGTTTCTTTATGCCATTATGAGGCTGGAGAGATGGCTTAGTGGTTAGGAGCACTCACTGAGTGCGGAGTTCGATACCCAGCACCCACATGGCAGCTCTCTACTGTCTGATGCTGTTTTCTGACATAAAACTGCAGATATACATGCAGGTGAAGTTTCCATATTACATAAAATACATACATAAATCTTTATGCCATTAGCCGCAAGGTCAGAAGTTTAGCTTGACCACACGATCCTGTCACAATGCATTGCCATGGTTCAAGAGCACTATAGGCCAGCTATTCTATGGTCTGGAACCTCCAAAACCATAAACCTAAACAAGCTTTTTTTTTTTTTTTTTTTAATCTTTGTAACTAGATCATCTCAGGCACTTGTTATAGTGACAGAAATCTTAGAACAGCTGCAGAGGATGTCTGAGAACTCAAAGAGAACAAATACCTGCTGTCTTGGGGCAGACAGTGGTCCGGAATCTATTAAAATGTGTCCTGCTGGGATGGGGCTTAGACGTGTAACTTCCAAAGCCAAAACTAAAGCAAACTTCATGGAAACAATAGCCAATAGCAGGAGGAGACAGGGAGAGGGTCTCTTTAGAGAAGAAATAAAATACTCCAGGAACAGGAAAGCCAGTGTAGTCCCTGATTCTCTGTGTCAGCTGAGAATAGCGTACGGGGCAGGTGTGGCAGAGGGACATTCAAGCTCACAAGTAACTTATTGCTGAGGCTCAAAGTCACAGCTAATTAAGCACAAAATAGCACAACCAACTGATGGTGACACCAGACAGCAAATGCTTTAGTTATAATTACAAATTCTCTGACAGTAGTAAAAGGTCCAAGCATTCGTAAGCAGACACTTTGAGACTAGGCACCAGAGAGAGCAGCCACTTCTCAGGGAGGCACCGGCTGACCCTGACCCCCTCACGCCCTAGGAATGCAGCTGGGGACAGGCCTTGGTCAGGCCAGAGTCAGCCCCACTG
Organism: Meriones unguiculatus; assembly: GCF_030254825.1. Lineage (NCBI taxonomy): Eukaryota > Metazoa > Chordata > Mammalia > Rodentia > Muridae > Meriones > Meriones unguiculatus. The sequence goes on from NC_083351.1 coordinate 91,134,791, forward strand.
CCAAGGATCTTTCAAGGTGACGGGCAGATTTAGCTGAGTCCTTGCAAATGCAGCAGCACAGTAAATCCCTTGGTTTTACTTTAACAGCTACAAGCCTTCGAGAATTAAACTCTGCCTAACAGAGCAACTGGACCGAGCAGTGAAAACCTGCCCAGAGGAAAGAAGGGAAAGCACCTGACACAAGGGCCCCTCCTGTGCAGCAGAGCAAGTCAGGGTCAGACATGAGCTCACATGTCTGCACATGCATGTGCAGTTTCTTGTGCTCCCGTGGACATATAGAGGCGAGCATGTAGATGGCATAAGCACACTCACACAGCAGACACCTGTGGGCCCAAGAAGATTCTCAAGTGATCCAGCCCAACTGCCTAGCCTACACACAGAAGACCCTATTGTTTTGACCTGAATATTCCTTCTGTTCTTAGCTGTGCCCACTGGGCACCTTGCAGGAATTTCAGTAAGTGTGTCAGGTATAGATCCAGGGCAGGAGGTAAAGGTATTTATAGTTCAGCTGGAGTCTAGCCAGTTCTTCCTCCTGCCTGCATCTCACTAGGCAAGTGCCTGGAAGTTCAGAGCGGTCAGAGTGGACCTGCTTTCTCCTGTTGTAGGCAGGGAGCCCGTCCATGAGCCAGGCCTTCTTTGGGCCTGAACAACTTGGAGAACAGATTCTCAAGACTAGCCCTGCTGCTTACAAATGGCAAGGTATTTTTCCACATTGTTCATTTATAAAACCTAGGCAAACACTGCTAATTTCTAAATTGATGATTTTTTGATGGCTGTGCGCACATGTGCGTGTGTGCGTGCGTGCGTGTGTGTGTGTGTGTGTGAGCAGGCTGGCCTCAAAGTCACAGCTATCTGCCTGCCTCTGCCTCCCCAAGTGCTGGGATTAAAGGCATGCACCACCATGCCCGGCTTGTTGATGGCTTTCCAGGGAAGCCATGGTGAGCAACTGCAGCAAGTTTCTCCTGCAGCCCCACAGTGCTCCAGACCAGTGCAGACAAGTGTCTCTGGACCTGCCACAGCTTTTGGTCCTGACAGACAGGAAACCTGTAGCCTTTGTCATTAGCAGGTGGGAAGCCCAGGTGTCCTTAGGTCTGTACTGAGAGATGGCTCCAGAGCCTTTCATGGTTTGTGGGTTTCCCTCGTTGGTCATCAACTCTGTAGGTTACTCTTTTGACTTATTTTATGTCTTCATTACCAGACAGCCCTATTTTACATATACTCAGACTAATATTTTTGAGGGAAGTTGCTCAGGTCGCCTGGGGTGCAGCTCCTTAAAGACCTGCTTCCCTGTGGCCTGAGCTAACTCGAAATTCTTGTCGAAGCTGAAAACCTCAGGGACTGTTTGTCTTGGGTGGCTTCTAAGGGTCACTCTAGAAGATTGGAGTAGGGTGTTGACCTGAACAGAAAGGAAGGGAAAGTAGCTCATCAGAGCCTGTAGTCAGGAGAAAGCACTGGAAAGGACCCAAAGCCAGTGATTGCCTCATCCTGTGCTCACTCCACCGCCCCATTGTACTGCCTACCAACATGGCAGGCATCTACCATGTGGCAGCTGTTTCTAATGGTATTGAACACAAATCTGTGCCTTAATAGCAACAGGTAACTGCTTGTGTATAAGAGTGGGAATGGCTCGAGCCTGCGGCCAGCCAAAGGCCAGCCAGGTGCCAGCCTTGTCCCTCTTCACCGAAGAGTCTTCCCAGAGGCGCTGTACCTCGCCTGCTCCGCAGTCACGTGATTCCCGAAGCTCACCACTTACAAAGGATGATGAGTTTCCGGGTTTACTTTATGATCTCACAATTGGATGTAACTTAAACCTCGAGAGAAGCCACATCTAATGACTGGATATTAGAGAAGCGTCTGTTATTCCAATTCACCCACAAGCAACAGTTAAAATCTCTGAAAGAAATATGCAAACAATGGGCCCAAACTGGAAGGATATTCAAACCTAGGAAGGGAACAGCCTGGACGCTTCCCACCACCCTGAATTCTCCTAAGCATAGGGCCCAGCCTCAGCTGAGGCACCAGATGAGCCCACCAGAAACCTCTAGATCACTAGCTAGAAAGCCAGGGAATAAAAATCCAGCAAGCTACTAAAACAGAGATCCAGAGATGGGGACCCCATATTCTCTGTGAAAAATCTTAACCTCCAGCCAATCCTTGTAATTTCCTGTGAATCTCACAGGAGTATGGTGGCTCCCATGCTGTCGACTGGAGCTAAAGAGCAGAACAAAATATCAGTCACAATAGGAACACATAGTACTTGGAGTTTCAGTCCACACAAAGGTCAATTGCCTGGTAAGATCATCACCTCAAAAAGCAGTTATCTACAGAGGAAAATAGTAGCACACAGTCTCTCTGGGGTACAAGTCACAGTGTCTTGAACACAATTCAGAAATTACTAGACACATGAAGTAGAAAAGTAGGATCAAGCGTGAAACAACTGATGCTGATCTCCACATGATGCAGATGCTGAGGCTATGAAAGAAGGACTTTAACACAACTGTTCAGAATGGTTAGAAGAAAATGTAATTGTTAATTGAAACGGATTACCAGTCTAGGAATTGGAGTAGGATATAGGTTAGCTGTTTTTTTTTCCCCTGAAAGAAAAGTAGTAATACCACAAGATTTATGGGATATACAATTAATTAACTGCAGAACACTGCTGTATTGTATGGAAACAAAAGGGCAAGGCTATGAAAAATTGTTCTAATAAAACTTTATTTAAATAAATAGTGTCTAGTCCATGGACCATGGTTCCTTGACCTCTAAAATATGTTATCAAAAACATTCAAATGGGCTGGGCAGTGGTAGCACATGTTTTTAATCTTGACACTCAGCAGGCAGAGGCAAGCAGATCTCTGAGTTCAAGGCCAGCCTGGCCTACAGAGCAAGTTCCAGGACAGCCAAGGCTACAATCAAATGGAAATTTTGGAGATGAAGAATGTAATATCTGAAATAAAAATTTACACTGACTTCACAGCACAGCAATAATACAAGAGTTAGCAGTTTGGAGGCAGGCCAATAGAAACATCATAATCTGAGGCACAAAGAGAAAACTTTTTTTTTTTTATGAGGAAGATGCCATGATCTGCAGGGCAATATCAAAAGGTTTAATGTGTGTGTGTAGTCGGGGCTTGAGAATGAGGGGAAAAGCAAGCAATGAGAGAATTTTGAAAAAAAAAATATAGCAGAAAATGACCCCAACTTGGTGGAAGATCTGCTTTCAGAGTTAAGAAAATCTGCCAACTTTGAACAATAACTTTTTAAAAATTATGCTCCATAGGACCATTAAGTTCAAATAGTTAAAAACCAAAAGTGAGCAAGGTGTAAATACAAATAACTGGGCTTTGTTGTTGTTGTTCTTGTTTTTTTATCCCATCAAAGGACCAGAAAAGAACATGGGTCTGTTGTAAGCCTATCAATGCGTGGCCTCTCTTGCCTCAGAGAGCTTCTGTCTTCAGGGGCTGGTGGTCTTGACAGGGTTCTGGAGCCTGACTCTGTTAAACGTATCATATATCCTCGAGACCCCTCCACATTTCAACTTCCACCGCACTACGCTTTTTAGATCATGCTTTTGAAGCAGGTGCCATGAATGGTGTTCTAACTGATCTCAAATGCTCAGCAGTTCTGTTTTCCCTTTGGTTTATCAACAACCACATGGTGCTGTGCCGAAGCTGCCGACGAGCAGGACAAAGTCCCTTGTGCTACTTGAAGGAAGGGTCGTTGCCAGCACATCCTGCAGTGGCTGGACCTCTGACACGAGCAGGCTCCACACAAGGTGCGCCCACACCTCCACGGTATCGCAGAAATACTCTACATCCTTTCTGACAAACGGGCCGGCTGGGACAGGCACAGGCACACAGAGGTCATCTGAGGACAGCGCCCAGGAAGCACCCCTCCACTGTCTTAGTTTCTCTTCCATCATTTGAGTAAATGGCTACCTGGGAGGACCTAAGGAGCTGGACACAGGGACTCTGGGGCGGGCGTTGGCCGCTAAGGTAACTGTGGCAGAGAAGTGGAGCTCTGAATGCAGCTTCAGTGTGCCATGCACCACAGAGGAGGCACTTACAATTACAGGTTCTCTGTGGCCTCCGCAGCTGCAGGCTCTGCCCTTGTTCCCATCACAACTGGCTCTCCCTGAGGCCACAGTCCTCCAGGAGATCCCTGGTATTTATTATGACGGGCTGAGAAGGCACTGAAGGAACCCTGGGCTCTCAGGTAGGAACTGCGGAAGAGCCTTGGCTTTCTGAAGCAGGTCTCTTGGGGGCATCAGGCACCTGGAGGCATCTAATCCTTAAGGCTGACCATATTGCATATTTTAAATGTAGAGACTGAAAGGCAAGCAGAAGAATCATCCAGCTCCTAGCCAGCAATGAGACATGGCCAGAGTGACTTTTTCCCATGTCCCTTAAGCCCAGAGCAGGGCCTTCAGGGACATCCCTAATCCTCTTTTCACCTAGATCTCTTGTCCCATCTGTACCCACTGGGTCTTCACAAACTATGGGTTAGCTGGCCATCAGCTTCCTAAGAGCAGAATTGACCGACAGAGTGTCTGGTAGGGATCTGAGGGATCTTGCATAGAGAATGTACCCAGTTGGTCCCAGGGGGTAACTGTGGACAGTGGCATAGAAACAGGGTAACTGGGGCCAAGTATGATGGCTGCAGCTAACACACGTGAGGATTGGAGGAGCAGAGCTCCCATCAGAGTCAAGAACAGTGGCCTGTCACCACTCAGGTCATCCCCAAAGCATGAAAAATGCCGGAAGCCAGGCAAGCCAGGGCCACCTCTTTTTCATGGCTTTGTGCTTGAAGAATAGAATTTATCACATCACAGGAAAATGCTGCAAGTGGAACAGGAGCCTGAAGGTAAGAAGAGTGACCCCAAGGTTAAATTGATATAAAATTCACTAAAGCAAAGATCCTCACATAGGACAGGGCAGGAGACAGGCAAATGCTTTAAGAGCTCCAAAGAGTTCACAAATGTAATTCTGGTGAATCTTTCTGACCTTCATACCTTCGTGTGAAAAATTCCAGCAAGGCATTTTCTCTTCTTTTGTGCAGATAAACTGTATGGCAATGTCTCCAGGCTGCTGTTCACTGGGCTTATGCCCACTCACATGGTTATGGTTCTACCACCTGGGTTCTCACAACTTTTCTCCAAAGCCAGGACTTTGTCACCCTTCAATTCCTGGACACAAAGCAGGAACTCATCAGGACTATTGAGCTTTGCTATTGATATATATAGTACAGGCAGCTGATAAGTCTGATAAGTTGGAATGCCAAAGATTTAAAAGGAGGAGGAGGGAGAGGAAGATGAGGAGAAGGAGGAGAAGAAGAACAAGAACAAGAAGCCATAAAGTGGCCCAGAAGCACAAGCCCTCCATGAGGGAGGGGTTTGGAGACACTGGGCAGTGGAATGTGAAAAAGTTGATGGGTTAGTGGCAGGCCTCATGCCAACAGTCCACCCTTCAGCTAGTTTCTCCTCAGAGCCCATGGGGGCCTCCTGAGGGCCCCCACCAACACCTACTTCCCTGGGGCAAGGTGCTCCTGCAAGGTACAGGCAGCCCCTATCTTTGGAGCCAAGGGCACAGTTCCTGCTCACCGAGGGCTCTCTGTTCTCAGGACTCGCCTGTGCACTTTCTAACTGGCAGTTTTATCTTTGGACTTTGCTTCCTGGTGTAAGATGGCAATCTCATCTTTTCTGGATGTTGTGAGGGTGAAAACTGGATCCCCAGAAAGCAGATGCTTTACTTTATTCTTCAACCCAAACAAGACAAAAGGGCAAAGGGCTTATTTGTTGTTTTTATTCCAAGATTTTGCCATGGGCCAAAAAGAAGTAGGGAGCTAAAGACCCTGGTATTCCTGTCTCTCCACAGATACATTAGCATACCTCTGCTCCAGGTTCTGATGAGGTTTTATGCCCCCAGAACATGGCCCAGCCCAAGGATTGGTTCTGAGAATCTCAGGGAATAGCAGGAGACACATACTCAGCCAGTACAGGGCTAGAAGTTGTAGGGAAATGCCGACACTAATATTCTGAGGAAAGGAAATGGCCATGAAAGGAAGCACAGGACCTCAACACCTCTTGGAGCGGGTGTGGTGGCACATGCCTATAATCCCAGCATGTGGTGGGGAGTCAGGCAGAGGGATCATCAAAGAAAGAGAAAGAGAAGGAAGAGAAATGGAAAGAGGGGAAAGAGACCTCAGAAAAGTTACCAACACAAGAACAGTCATTTTAAAAATCAACAGAAGACTGAAAGAATAAATTTTACCAGAAAACAGAAGGAAGAAAATACATATGTTGAAGAGCCATGCTTCTAGACTAGATGGCAGAAACTGTATGAGCCCATAAGGCAAGTAGACCTGCCCCCAAAATACTGTTTTAGACAGAATTGATCCCAAATGAGGAAGAGGAATCCCTGTCCAAAGAATGCTGAAGAAGGTTTCCAAGGTCAGAAGTCAACCATGAAAGAGGTCAAGCAATGCCTCGGACTTGAGACAGGAAAGTACTTACACCTTGCACATCTCTGTCTCCAGAGTGACCAAGTTATATCAGCGATCAGCAGGTTGCTCCGCAGCCCCAGCCCTGCAGCTCTGACCCTCAGAAGGCTAAGTGAAAGCTTCAGAAGAAAATACATTTAAGAGAGGGACCTCAGCATAAAAGCAGAGGATGCAAAGATGGTCCAAGTCAACAGAGATGATGTCAGGGGACCAGACACAGCTGGGCAAGGACCCTCTGAATTCCTCAAGAAGAAAACAAGAGAATCTTAGAGCTCAAGCAGAACACAGCAACATATGGCTTGAGCAAAAATTCGCTAACAAGCACGTAGAAAATGATGCCAGCAGTGATGGCAAGATGAATCAGCAGGTAAAAGCTCTTTTCACCAAGCCAAGTGACCTGAGTTTGATGCTTGGGGCCCGCAAGGTAGAAGGAGAGAACTAACTCCTGAAAGTTGTCCTCTGGCTGTGAGTCTCCAAACTTTGGGCAGAGCAGAGGGAGTCTTACAGAAGAAAGGGGGAAATAGAAGGGCACAGAGGGGACAGGGGTTCCACAAGGAGACCAACAAAGCTAAAAAACAAATCTGAGCCCAGGGGGTCCTGCAGAAACTGGTGGACCAACCAAGGACCATGCAAAGAGAGGACCTAGACCCCCGCTCAGATGTAGCCGATAGGCAGCTCAGTCTCCATGTAGGTTCCCAAGTAAGGGGAGCAGGGGTTGCCTCTACCATGAACTCGGTTGCTTGCTCTTTGATCACTTCCCCCTGGTGATACCTTGCCAGGCCACAGAGGAAGAGGATACAGGCAGTCCTGATGAGACTTAACAAGCTATGGACAGATGGCAAGGGAGGAGAACTATTCCTCCTTTCAGTGGACTAGGGGAAGGGGATGGGGGGAAGAAAGAGGGAGGGTGCGACCAGGAAGAGTTGAGGAAGAGGGTTCCAATTGGGATATAAAATGAATAAATTGTAAAAACTAAAAATAAAAAATGAAAGTGGTCCTCTGGCCATCATACACACGCTACGTCATGAGCATATCCCCTTACATAGGTAGGTATGCACACACAATAATATATTATTATATCAATAACAAAAAGGGGCCTAATAACTTCAGGCAAAATGAAAAACTACATGGGCAATGGAGAAGCAGTTGTATGTGTCACATGCTATAGAGACGTTTGCAGGTAGAGTAAGTACAACCCTGGAATGTTATGGAATACAGCAGATCCAAGAACATGATATGAGTTAGGCAGCAGGAGACTAGTCCAAGATCAACCTGGGCTGGAGGACAGCTGACCATGACATTGTCCTCTGAGATTACTTGATCATCTTGGGCAGTAAGGGATAAGGAAAGAGGGGCAGATCCTCTCCAGCAAATCCTAGAACTGTTTGGGCCTCAGTGAGGACAGCCAAAAGATGATGCAGCTGCTGTGTTAGTAGCCCTCTGCTAGCTGCCGAGGATTTGTAGGATGCAATGTGTTTACTCAGTGACTCTGGGACCTCTTCTACATTGAGGACACATGCAGCACATTCAAGGCCCAAGAAGGCAGTCATGAGCTGAAGGATCAGCTGCTTGATGGGACCCAGAAAGCTATAAGACAAGAGAAAGAAATGTGCAGAGTAGAGTACAGAAAGGCCCAGTGGGGGAGGGGGTATAACAAGAGGTTCCACTGTAGGGCCTGCCACTTCCTCTATTAGCTACAGTACTCCCAAGATTTCCCATGGCTCCTGCTGTGCTGTATCTGTGTTGTGCCTCTGTGACCAAGTCACCCGTCACCCCAGATCTTGTGTATTTCTTGGCCAGATTCTCTTCCCCTATTAACTTTAAACGCCATCTTCTTGCCTCATGAGCTTACATCAAAATTCCTTCCCAGGAAGGAATATCATTCATATACTTACTCACATGTGATATTTTGGCCACAATACACTAAATTACCTAACACAAAGTAAAGACACAGGCCACAGCCAACTCCCCATAGGCCTGGTTTGCTGATATCAAGAGAGTCCATCACAGATAATGTGTTGTCAATGCAGAAAGTAAAAAAAGATTTCTGGAACTGAGTGACTGCAGCAAGGGTTACAGAATGCAACACTCATACAGAAAGTCAACTGCTTTTCTGCATACCAGAAAAAAGAACTATAGCATTTGAATTTTTTTTTTTGGTTCCACGTGGGAGATTTATTAAGAGAAGGGGGGAAGGGAAGAGAGAAGGGAAGGGGAAACAGCATTTGAAATTTAAAACACTGTCCTATATATCTTAGCACAAAACTAATGCATAGTTCACCCTCCCCCAAAATGACAAAACACAGACCATAAAAGCCATAAACTTTGATGGGATAAATGAGATAATAATAAATTAGGGTGTTCCATGTTTACGGATTAGAAGTCTGAATTTTGTAAAAATGCTGATTCTTTCCACTTCACTGCAGCAAGTTCCTTTGTCTAGTCAGACATCCTGGTCTACAGTTCATCTGGAGGGCAGGAGCCTGGGGAAAGATGCTTGGTGTTAAAGGAAAACTCATGTCACAACTGCCAGATCTGTGGCAGTTAGGCTTTTGGAACTACCCAGTGCTAGGAGAGTAGAAAGATCACTGCCAATGACTGACAACAGAGAGACATCTGCAAATACAACATAGGCAGAGAAGCATGGAGATTCAACAGAGATAGATTATTTTTCAACAAATAGTACCGAAATAATTAGATAAGTAGATGTGTAAATATGAATCTAGACCCAGAACCTACAACCTTCATTAAAAAAACCCACCAAACTACTAACTCAAAATGGACTAAAAACATGAAAGCTAAACACAAAATTTTGCAATTTTTAGAAAGAAAATAACATGGAGAAAAGATCTAGATTACCCCAGATTTAATGATGAATCTTTAGGTAAAATACCTAAAGCATGAAACATGAAAGAAAAAAAATGGGTAAGTTGGACCTGACTAAAATTTAAAACTTTGAAAAGCTAGGGATGTCAGGCATTGAAGAAGCACTTGCTTAATCTGCATAAAACCTTGAGTTCAATCCCTTAACACTCCCCCAATTTTATTAATTAAAAAACTTGGGAGAAAGTCTATAGCTATTCATCCAACAAAAATTAATATCTAGAATATATTTTAAAAGTAAACACCAAAAGAACTTCTTAAAAGAAATAAAAGTGTCCAGTAAACATTAACACATGAAAAATGTCTAACATCCTTAATTATCACATAAACAAAGAAATTAAAACTACATCGAGATTCCATCTTTCTCCTGCCAAAATGGTAATCAAGAAAACAAGCAACAAAGACTGCAAAGGACGTCAGGGATCAGGGAGAAACCCTTATACACTGCTGGTGGGAATGTAAGCGTGGCAGTCACAAAAATGTGATGTCTAAACAAAGTTCCATTTATAAAGAACAAAATTATATCATTCAGAATAAAATAGAAATGGAGACCATCATGTTAAACAAAATAAGACAGACACAGAAATACAAACGCGGCATGTTTTCTCTAATATGTGGTGATGGTTAACCTTGACGTTCAACTTAATGGGGTTTAGAATTGCCTAGGAGGCAAACCTCTGGGTGCATCTGTGAGGGTCTTTCTAGAGGGGTTTAACCAAGGTGAGAAGACGCCCCAGATGCGGGCAACGCTGTTCCAAAGGCTGGGGAGAGTGGGCTGAGCATGAGCATTTGTCTCTCTCCGCTTCCTAACTGTGGACGCCTCGTGACCAACTGCCTTTCACTGCTGTTGCCATGCCTTGCACCTTCAAACTGTGAGCCAAAATCAACCCCTCTTCTTTGCTTTTGTTTTGTTTTGTTTTGAGGCATTTTTTCACAGCAGTGTGAAAAATAATTAACACAAACACACGAATTCTAGTTTCCTATTTATTTATAATAAACTACACACAGGAAGAACAGTTATGAAACAATCAGGAAAGCCATATATAAGAGTTACGTTCAAAAATGTTTGGCTCATTTGTATTTGGCAACCTTGAAGAAAATACTATCTGTCCTATCTAGGTAAGTCGAAAGTTTTGTACCTAAATCATTATCATATCTTGTATCTATCAACTTAAAAAATCTTTCTAGACCTTAACATATTTCCTTAAATCCTAAACAACTTAAAGATTCTAGAATTTTCTTAAGAAGTAAGGTCAGCAAGAAGGAGAAGATAAGCAGAAGATTGTTGGTGGGGTTTGGGGGAGTACGAGAGAAGGCAGTCGGGGGTGGATGAGTCAAGTACATAATACATATGTGTGAAAATGTCAAAATACACTCATATGAAACAGTTTACTAGAAATCTGAAAATTAAAAACCTTTATTTTAAAGAGACAGGTTCTTACTAGCTGTAGCTCAGACTGGCCTCAGGCTCATTATCATCTTGCTTTGGACTCCAAGTCTAGTATTACGTTCATGTACCACTGTTCCCAACTAAAAGAAATACTTTTGCTTTGCAAAAGACACTGTTAAGGGAATTAAAAGGTAACAGAGACTAGAATAAAATATTTGTAAAACACACATTTGTTAAAGGCTTCTCTCCAAAATATAAAAAGAATTCCTTAAAATTAATAAGAAAACAAAGAACTCAATTAAAAGTGAGTCAAATGTCAAACGAGAAACGTTATCAGAGATGTACAATGTCAAACAAAGCACACGAAGAGATATCCCTCCCAGAATAGGGAGAAGAAAAGGAAAGAGCTGGAAGAATAGCTGAAGGAATGCTGTGGAGTGCTGACTGCTGGACGTGACCCGGGTATCGCACTCGGGAGCTTACGGCGGCTATAACCCCCTGCTCAAACCTGCACAGGAGAAACCTGTCACCATTCCAGCTGAAGGGGGCAGGGGCTCGTGAGGGTCCATCTGCCAGCTGAGGACCAACTGGCATTTGATGGCTGCTGGGGGAAAGGGAGTCATGTTTCGTCATGGCCACTGAAAAATTGGCCATGTTCTGGCATATGGCTCTACAAGTACAAGCTTTCAGGCAGTGCTACCTGGACTTGGTGAGTTAGGAAAAATTTTTAAATAAGAAAAGGAAGTAAAATTGGGGGGAGGTATTAGAGGGGTTAGGGAAAATGAGAGGGAAGATCAGGGTTGAATACAGCCAAGCTACATTGCAGATGTGCGTGAGACTGTCAAAGAATAAAAATACTCCATACAAAGAGGAAGAAGAAAAGATCTTCCGCATTACTGGGTACTAATGGAGAACTGTAGGTTTCAACATGAGGGTCCACCATATACCAAGCAAAGTTGCAACAGCCCACATCACTGTCAACTCACTGTTGCCAAGGAGTTGGAGTTATAGACTCTCACAGCCACTGTTACAAAATAGTGAAGCCGCTTGGGAAAGCAGTGGTTGTTTCTTCCAACACTACTTGTATCCATAGCATCTGCTTGTAAAACCACCATTTTCCTTGGTACTTTCCAAAGAAGTCGAAAACTCTGTTCACACAAAAGCTTGCACACATATCTTTATGCTAGCTTTATTCAAAATTGCCCAAGTTTAAATATTTGCTCCAATGGATAAATGAATAAACTGTAGTGCATCCATATAATGGAATATTATTTAGCACTAAGAGAAATTATGATATCAAGCCATTAAAGGGGAGCAACCTTAAACATGTGTTACTAATTAAATGCCAGATGAAAAAGATCACAGACCACCTGATTCCATTTTGGAAAAGATAAAACTTTAGCGACAGTAAAAAGATGGATGGTTGGCAGGAGTTTGGGGAGAGAAGATGTGAGTAGATGGGTCAAGAGGAATTTTAAGGGTGATGATGCATGATGCCCATTTTCTAGTACCTTAGGTTAACAATAGGCATCAATTTTCTATGATTGTGACAAAGAATGCTTCTAGTGAAAATTCTTAACCACAGGAGGAGGCAGGAAAAGGTTGGACAAGGATAGGATCAGCTATAGCAGCTGATTGATTAGTCTCCAAATTTAAAACTTTGCTTTAAAATTAAGTGTGTTAGCTTTTCAAAATCATGCTGGATGAATAACATAGGCTCCAAAAGGCCAGGTTAGTATGACAGGCCACTTCAGAGAGTGTGCTAAATGCCCCACTCTCTTCATTAGGTGTGAAAACAGTGCTGTAATTTCATGCCACCCCAGACATTTACAGTGATCCCACCACACTAATAGAGCTTCAGATTTTAATAAGATTAGAGTAAAGGGAAAGCCCGCCTGGCACTGGAAAGTAACGGGGGGGGGTAAGCTGTGGGCCCCCAGGACGTTTACCTCGCAATCATAAAGGAAGAGCAGGAACCACACCTGCGGAGCACAGCCACAGGAATGCAGAGGCTGTGAGGGTGGGTTTCAAGGCAACAGCTGAACTGGGGTCATGCAATGGGGTCCTCCTCAAACTCCTGTACCAAAGAGAACATATGTGTGTTGGGTGCCCTCATGTTGTACTGGGCATTGTATGTGCAGGGAGCGCGTTGAACGGTGTGCAAGAGGGAAGCACTATCTCAAGAAACAAGCTGCTAGTGGCTCTGACATACGCGGATCCAGGGGCACCTTCTGTATTCACACCAGGCCCCAGTCCACCCCACTTTGTTGTCTTTCTACTTCCAGAAAAGGGAACCCTTTTGAGAGTTGAAGATGGCCCTAGGACAGCATCATGCCTGGATATAGAAATCTCATGGACGTCCTTCGCTGCCTCCACTCTGTAATAGAGCCCAGCAACCTCTCTGAGGACATAGAGCATGACAGGAACAGAGAGGTTAGATACACAGTAAGGCCCAAGGTCAGCTGCCATATACACAGGGCAGGCATGCTGTCTGACCCCACAGTCAGCCCAGGAAGTTCCTCATTCGCCTATACACCACTGATGCAATCGTCACTGTGACAGTGTGTACGCTCCTCCATTGTGAGCCATTGCTGTCCATGTGCCTCACGCTGTACCAGATGCCACAGCAGCCACAAATGCATGTCCACAGTGTTCATGTGTGTGCATTCTGAGAGGGCTGGGTGCCAGGGCCACCCTAGCAACCCCAGTGGGTGAGACAATGGCCACAGCACAGGTTCCCTGAGTAAAAGACCCCTTCAGCTTCTCTGTGATAGTGGGGATGGGTGCCAGCCCACAGCACAGGTTCCCTGAGTAAAAGACCCCTTCAGCTTCTCTGTGATGGTGGGGATGGGTGCCAGCTGGCACCCATCCTTGTCCCCACGACAGTTCATTTTTAAACATTTTTCATGCACTATATTTTGATCATATTCTGCTCCCTCACCCAACTCCCCACAACCCTCACTACCTCCTAACTTCATGCTCTTTCTCTTTGAAAAAAGAGTCACAGAAATATGGTGTCCATTTGTGCTATCCAATTACTACTGACCATTGAGCCTGCCCTGGAGTGCAGCTGATAGAATTCAGGTCACTTCACTGAAGAAAACTAATTTCTCCCCTGCCAGAAGCTATCACTTGCAAATAGCTTCTTGGTTAGGTTGGGACTTTGTGCTCACTTCCCCTTCTGCATGTTGGGATTCTCACCTGGCTTGAACGTATGCAGGGCTGTGCATTCTGTCACAGTCTCGGTGAGCTCATATGGGAATCAGCTCTGTTGTGTCTGGAAATCACTGTTTCCTTGGCGTCACCCACCACTTCTGCAACTCTCCTGCCTAAATCCCTGAACCTTGAAGGGAAGGATGTGATAAAGGCATCCAATTTAGGGCTGAATGCTCTAAGTAAGACTGTGAATTCTTAAACATCTCAGAACTGGAGCCTATGAAATGCCTCCATGGGTAAAAGGAGTCGCCACATGAGCTTGGTCACTTGAGTTTGATCCCTTAAATGCACAGTGGAAGGGAAATGACCCCTGAAAGTTGGGCTTCTATCTACATACATGTGCTGTGGCATGCACCTCTAAACACACAAAAACATGCATTACTCACAGACACATATATACATACACACAGACAGACACAGAGAGAGAGAGAATTTGAAAATAAAAAAATTAACCTTCCCATAGTTGGGGTCAGGATCCCATGCTTGGGGTTGGGTTATAAACAGCCAAACACAGCTTTGTGGCTCTCACAGGCCACCCTGCTGGCAAAAGGCCATTTGTTCTCTGACCCTTCCCCTGGTAGAACACCAGGGGCTAGTCTGTCCTCACAGCGAGCACTCAGGAGTGAATGACCCCAGCGCAGCAATCATACAATGTGGGAGGTTTTGTGCCCTCAAAGGCCATCTGGTCTTTGTGAGTTCCCATCTGTGCGCCTTCAGATCTCAAAGAACAGAATTAAAAACTGAACCTTAGGTTGGCAAGATGGCTCAGCAAATAAAGATGCTGCTCCCAAGCCTGAGAACCTGAAATGTATTTTGGAGACTCACATAATGGAAGGAAAGAATCAATTTCTGAAAGTTGTTCTCTCCCTCCACACATACGCCAACTCACACATGCCTGGACACACATATTTTCAAAAGAAAGATACCTTTTATTACATTTATTTATTCATTGCATGGATTAGTGTGTATGCATGCATGCATGGGTGCATGTGTGTGTGTATGTGTGTGTGTGCCCGTGTGTGTATGTGTGTGCCCACGTGTGTGCCGTGTGTGTGTGTGTGTGTGTGTGTGTACATGCATACAGAGCTCTGAAGATAACTTGCAGGAATCAGTTCTCTTATTCTGCCATGTGAGTCCCAGAAATCGAAGTTGGGTGCTCAGTCTTTTAAAAAATCAGGCTAGTGAGCAGGTAAAGGTGCTGCTACCAAGCCCACTGGCCTCAGCTCAACCCCTAGGACCCACATGGTGGAATAAAGAGAACTGACTCCCATGAGCTGTTCTCTGACCTCCAAAAACATACACGCATATACAACATCCAGCTTGGAAATGTTGTTTCTATCTATGTGTGACTCTCTTGACAGTTTTGTTTGTTGTCTGCCATCAAGTTCTGTAGCCGCTCAGATGCCAGGTACCTTGTAAGTGTCTCATCTGCTGAGCCCATTCCTTTTTTCCCCCTCCTTTTTAAAAATGTGTTTTACATCCCAAGGGTGTCCCCTCTCAGTCCTTCTTCTCCTCTACCCCTCTCCCCCGGGAAAAGGAGATCCCCCTTCCCATGCCCTATCAACTTTCCCCAGCACATCAAGTCACATCAAGACTGAGCAAAGACCAAGAGAGCCCAATTCTTGACACCTCTTCACAGAGAGATGCAGGTGCTGGCTCATGTCCTGTGGAGAGCCTGGGGCATTGGAGAGATAGGAGCCTGTCCCCGTACAGACAGTTAAACGAGCCGCGACATACACAGGTAGTTAACAGGAGTGCCCAAGTCCAGTTGTGGGAGGCGCTTCCAGGAGCCCTGTGTGTGTTTCCAGGAACCCTGAAGGCACAGTGCCTCCTTGAAGAATCTACCATCCATCTTCACCGGTCCCTCCCTGAGGTCCTGGAACTCTTCTAGTTCCATATTACTCTGAGAGTTTCTAATTTCAGAGGTTTGGAGCCACCGCCATGAGTTGACCTGGATGGGGAAGCACAAACTCCTACAGGAGGTTTGAAGAGATGAGGCCCAGAGATGGCATACACAGCATGCTTACACACTCATTCAGTGGGGTCTAGGTGTGGGAGCAAGAATATGAACAGTCTGAGTTTGCCCATGCAAAATCACACATACTTATATACACACAGGTGGCTGTGTGCGTACACATGTACTCAGCAAACTAATTAATGGGTCTGTGCTGTTTGCACACACAGGCACACTTTCCTAAGAGGGCTCTGGCCTCCTGGATCCACATCTCACTGGCTCCTCCCACATCTCTTGCTAGCTTGTGAGTCTTCCTGTGTGACTTCGATAAACCACACTGCTTCTGCCCTGCAGCTGGGGCTCCCGAAGTTCCAGGGTCCTCACTTTCAAAGGAGCGGTCATGCTTACTTCCCTGTGTCACCTGTCAGTCAACTGTCTCTTGGACAGCTTCTCCAAAGTTGGAGGCCCAGGATGCCCAGAGAGGGCCCAGGAGAAAAGCCTATCTGATGCTAAGAGCTTAGGTTGAGGGACCCAATGCAGCCTCAGAACAACAGGAGAGCTGGTCCACGTCCCCTGAACAAATGTGGTCCAAATCTAAGAACAAAGCCCCCAGCAACTAATAGTTTTCTACTTCTCCTTTTCTTCAAAAAAGTGCATAAAACCAGGCCTTTTAACTTTCCCATCTTGACTTGCAAGAAACTCTTTCCCAGTAGAGAACTCAAAACTAACTGGACTTTGGCACATCAACTCAGCAGGTGGTAAATTCAGCAGGTTTCCTGACCTGCCCAGGAGGGAGAGAGGACCAGACCACTCCTCCTAAATCTGACCTGAAAACAATGCTGGTTTGTCTTCATCTAGGGATAACTCCAGGCTGAACTGCTGACCTCACACAAAGCCTTCAAAATATATGTCTAGGAACATAAGCCTGGCAGGTGCTCCTAACCATCTCCTTCCCAGGTGCTGAATGTTTTTTTCAGGGGCCCCAGATAAAGTCCACACTATTACCCAACAATGAGGCTCCTCCATCTGTCCCTGACCATACTCTCTCCAACTGACGATGCAGCCCCAATGACCCTGATCCTGATATTTTCAGAATTTACCCTGTTGGCCCCTATTTCTTGGGTCCCCAGTGCTTGAGCTAGTGTCCAGTCCCTTTACTCTGGAGGTCTCCTTACTGTGTCTAAGATGGGCCACTCCCTCTGCGTTTCTAGCAGCTCTCCAGCTCCTTAGTCTGAACTCTGTCCCCTGTAGCAGCAGTCCAAGGGCTCTCCTTCAGACAGGAGATCCTTCTTAGATAAATGACACTCAGTGATAGACAGTGACAAGAGGAGCAACCAGCTAGAAGCAAAGCCCAGCGTACACAAGCCTGACAGACCTCACCTGTCCAGCTGCTAGGTTGACACTCAGGTGTGACAGCCACAGTACTCTAAGCTTATGGGAGCACCCCTTGCCTGCCATGCCTGAAAACTTGTCAACCAGGGATGTTGTGCACAGAAAACCAGGTGACAGTTTGGGGAAGAATTTGGCTAAGAACTTAGGAATCTCTTCCTTGGACTCAGGACCAGAGTGGTGCTGGGAGCTGAAGGGAGGAGGCCACCAGGTTTATCCACATATTATTTATCCATCTATGCATGTACATATCCGTGTATGCTAGCAGCTGTTCATGCCTAAGCTCACATGCATTCCCTCCCAGAAGCCTTGCTAGTTACAGACAGAAAAGCCACAAGAGACTTTAACAAGAGCAAGATTGCATGCTTGCTTGAGAAAAAAAGAGCTTGGAGATAGGGAAGGTATCCCCAAGAGCTGGGGTAGCTTAGGGATTTCTAAGCTAGAAAGAGGTGGGGTAGTAGGAAGACAGGTGTGAAAGGATAAGGCTGGGCATGAGGGAGATAGATTCTGGGCTGGACCTGGGAGAAGGACATAGCTGGAACTCAGCTGGCACCCATCTCAGAGCCATGAGACACTCACTGGCAGCCCTCACCTTATTTCTTCTTGTCACTCACTGTCCCTCCCGTGACATTCCACTGTACTGGCCATGACTCCTCAAGGCGGATGAGGTTAGGAAGAACTGGGGCACATCCTAAACTCGCAGTTCTTACCCGTTCATATACCTGGCTGGAGACCTGAAGAAAGTAAAGCCTAGAGAAGAGCAGAAAGAGAGGAGTGCTGAGAGGAGAAGGGAGAGTTAGGGGCGTGAGGGACAGCAGGGTAGAATGCAGCTCAGGCTATCTGCTGGGGCTTGCTTAGCTCCTCTTGGTAGGAGGTATCCAGGAGCGTGAACAAGGACTCCCCGCTGTCCACACTGGTCAGAGAAACCACACCCATCTCAGCCTCAACACTGAGATGTGGCACCCTGACACATGGTGCCCTGAGCCCTAGCAGCTTGGCACAGTGATCCTAGGGGCAACTATATCCTAGCATAGAAAAGATAAAAAGCCATTCTCTAAGGGGAGCTCCAAACCCTGGGGCTGGGTGGAGAAAGGACAGCTGAGGTGATCCTTACCTGGGCAGGCTCATTCAACTACACTAGGACCCCATGAGACTCTTGAGGTATACACATCCATGGGAACCCTAACTTTAAAGCACCCGAACCTCAGGCTCTTGTTCAAGGAAACTGAAAGGAGAGTTCCGGCACATGACAGGGATAGATCAGAATTCCACAGCCATGACCTGACTTGAAGTCACCTGAATGTGAGGGTATCAGGGCCCAGAGATATACTGTAGCAGTCTGGCTCGTTATGGTGAGCAGTTTGTAGAGGGCTGGTGGAGTACCTGTGCCCCACAGTGGGGTTTCACAGGACGAGAATCCTAGAAAGCAGCAGAAGGGGCAGGGTGGCCTAGCCATCTGTATGAACAGGCTGAGCTAGTCAGAGCTTATCTCTGCGATGCTCAACCCTTCCTAACCTTTGCTGTCTTTCCTCAGGGTGCTTCAGCTTCAAAACAGTGCATGATTTTACAGCTCAAGCAACTGCCCAGGGTCAGTTTCCAAAAATAAGACTGAAGGTATACTTCAATGCCTCCCAGCAGATTCTAGAGAATCCTCTCAGCCGCATGAGCTCTGCTCCATGGCCTGCCCCTAGACTGTCTCCCTTTCAGTGCCTCTGTCTCACTGACCAGTATAGTCCCCATGCCATTCTGCTCTGGTCTGAGGGGTTACTGATTCCATACTGATGGGATTCAGCTCAGGGTTGGTCACTGTTACTGTCTCGATCCCCTTCACTGAGCTCCTCTGGACGTTTTGTCCTCTACAATGACCTCCTCCTCTACTTTTCCCAGTCTCCTCCATCAACTCCTAGTTCCCTCTCTGGCTTGAGACAGAAGGTTTGGGTGCTATGCTTTGAGGCTCAGGGACCGTGAGGTGAGATCTGTACTACAGAGGCTGCAGCTGCTCCCAGCACAGTGGCAAGGACCCAAAAGCTGTGTGCTAATAGCCCTCCTTCCAGAGCTCTTCTTTCCAGCAAGTCTGGGCAACTTCCTCACCTTCCTGAAGCCCCGAGGCTGACTGTTCTCAGCACAGCCTCTCTGGTCTTGAACCCTGTCTTCAACCAAAGCAGTGGTCTGAGAGGTCAGTCATGACTGAGGCCCACCCTCTACACAAATTCAGCAAGGACCAAAGTCCTCTAAGGCCTGCATAGAAATCCCTTCCGTCTTCCCCTAGCATTGCCTCAGCCAATCCTAGTTTCTTTTCGGTTTCTTTTCCACAGGTTCCCCCCTTGCCTCCTCTCACCCGCTCTTGGCCACTTCTAGTCTCCCTTCAACCTCTCCACCAACTCCCCTGGAATCCCTTCAGACTCCTGCCTCTGCTTTTCCCTAGCCTCAACAACTTCCTACTACATGCTTCTGAAGCTGTGTGGGGCCACCCTGGGTGGAGTCTGACACCTAGTTCTGCCCGTGTCCTGATGTGGGCCCTTGTAGCCTAGCACCTACCCAGCTTTGATTCCCACCACCATTTGGGAGGCTGAGACTCCCAAATGGCAGTGTGTGGACACAGAAGGGGGCACCTCACCCACCTTGAGTGGACTCTAGCCTTCCACCACAGACAATCAGACCTTTCAGCCTACCAACCCTGCCCCTGTAGACAGGCATCCTGGCCTTGATATCCCTGCCCTTGGCCTTCCTCAGTCCCCAACTGTAATACTTACATTACTTATGTTCCAGGGTCTGTGTCTTTCTCCCTAGCTGGGTCAAAACTGCTGGGAAGAGTTACACCCTCCAAATCACAAGGTTGGGCTGGGGTTAGAAACAATCAGAAGAAAATGTGAATCCCTTCAGCATAAGACCTTCCCATCTTCTCCTGGAAGGCAGTTCCTGTACAACTTGAGGATGAAGTAGTGTGGACAGTCCTAAACATTTTTTTAAGTAACTAGGGATTAACCAGTGAAAGCCACATCCTTATATTGACGATGTGGTAGATTTAGCTACACTACCTGAATTTACACATGTATCAGCTATGTGCCCACAGAGTTATGCACGAGGATCTGTGATAGCACATCTGAAGCTGATTGTAAAGGAAGGGAGTCTGGGAGGCTTCTGAAAGACAGGTCAAGGTCAACAGGGATCTGAAAAAATTCAGAGTTCACAGCTGAGGAAAGAGTTGTAAGGCAAAGGCTGGGTATGGGAGTCCATGCTACCAAGACAGTGGTTCTTAGAACCAGGAAGGGCAGAGCTGAACCTGCAGGTTGCTTCTCTCAGCTTCTCTCCCTTCTTGTGTCTGTATTGAGTCTTCAGGGTGGACAATGGGTGCCTGCTTGAGGCAGATTTGCCCGATTAGAGCAAATCTGCCTCAAGAGCTAGACCAGTGAAGATTTGATGTGATTGCCTATTGTTGGGGCTGAAAGGGATGGAATTGAGGGACAGCAGCTTTGGTCCTCAAAGGTGGGGAGATATCTGCTGTGATGCCTGAAATACAGCCATACTTGAGGAACCTCCAGGGTAAAAGTGTCAGGTCTTAGGTGAACATGCTGATGACTAGCAGGGAGAGGACCAACATGGCCAAGTTCTGCAGGCTTAATCAGGGAAGGAATTTGGGGGACAAAGCAGGATCTGGTGGAGGTACTTGGGTCAGTAAGAGCCACTCAGCCACCAGGAGGCCCTGGGAAGGACCTGGGAAGGATCATCCCCATAAGTTCTAGAAGTCAGGGGTGGGGTAAAGTTGAATGACAAGGAGCATCTGGGCCCACTAAACTACTTAAAATGGAGAGGTCCTTCTGAAGAGCTGCCTGTCCACTGATGATCCTCTTCACTAATATTGGTGAAAGTTGCTACTGACTTTTTGCAGCCAGTGCAAGGGCCCTGGGGACCTGCAGAACTATAGCCCTTAGGGATCTGGCTGCCCTTAGTCAGTGTGCTGTCCAGCACAGAGAATGGCAGAGAAACCTGGCTGCTGTTGAGATGAGATGGTAAGCTCCAGGGGTACAGAGAAAAGCACCTAGACAACACAGAAGGCACACACTCACTTCATATTCTGGGATGCTGCAGCCCATGGAGAAGCAGGTGAGCGTGATGAAAGGGCATCCTTCCAACCTCCCTGGCCCTTCCTGAGTACTCTGTATGAAGAAGTCAGTACTGTCTAGTCACAGCAACGTAAACCTTATTGAAACACTCTGTCAGACAACATACACAAGGAGAACCCAGTACCAGATCCACAATCTAACTGAATGGAAGGAGGAGGCAGCAGGAAGTACAAAAGAAGAAGAAGAAGAAGAAGAAGAAGAAGAAGAAGAAGAAGAAGAAGAAGAAGAAGAAGGAAAAGAAAGAAAGAAAGAAAGAGAGAGAGAGAGAGAGAGAGAGAAAGAAAGAAAGAAAGAAAGAAAGAAAGAAAGAAAGAAAGAAAGAAAGAAGAAAAGAAAAGAATAAAAGGAGGAGGAGGAGAGGAAGAAGAGAAAGAGAAAGAAGCTTACCAACCAGGCATTCTGAGTCTGAGCTCTCCAAATGTTGTCTCCATAGCTCGGCCCTCCCCTATCCTGATAAAGAGGCATGCCCCCTTCTGTCTTTTCTAGTCCAGAACCTTAAGGGAAATTGCAGGCTAGGGATCTCTTGCATCTGCTCTTGCTCTTCCGGAATAGGTATCTAGTGAACTCCTCAGGGACCACATTCCCAGTACCTCCAGAAAGATAATGAAGCTGTGATCCTCTTAGAACTTGTAAGAGGTCTGACCTTCCTCTCACCTTGGCAGGAGCTCCTTCAGTTCTACCTCCCAGATTCACTGAACCATCTGAGAGGAGGACCATCCTCCCTCCAGACAAGGGGTCATGAGTTTCCCTGGATTTAGTCATAAGTAACATTTGTTTGTTTGTTTGTTTGTTTGTTTGACTACTCTGGACCCAGACTTCACTTACAAGTAAGTTTTCTCAGTGCAATATCAAGTCCCAAGGTACCAAGAAGGGTAGCATCCAGAGAAGGATTTGGGCACAATAGGGCCATGAGCTAGATGGTGGGGCAATGCCCATCCTGTAGGATGGAGTGTGGTGCCTCTGGGTTAGCTGGTACGTCCGCTTCTCCAACCAGCTCCCTGCACCAACTCCTTCTCTTCCCCAGAGGGGATAGAAAGGGCAAAGGCAGGTGGTACAGACTCTAAGGGCATGGCTATGACTCAGTCACAGGATACCGTGATCCCCCAAACCACCGCCTGCTTACCGATTTTGGCCAAGCTGGCCACGAGGATCCAAAGCGCGATGATGTACGGGTCCTGGACGTGGTGCCATTTGAACGTGACCACCTGGAAGCTCCCACCTTCGCTCGGTTCCTCCTCAAAGCCTCTTGCCCCTCGCAGGCTGGTCAGCACCAGCGCCAGCAACAGCAGCGGCTTCCAGCCTGGTCCCAGAGCCTGGTGCCACATCGCCGCCTCTCAGCTCTGGGAGCCTAAACGCATACCTTGGTGAGTGTCCGCTGCGCTCTCTGTCGCAGCCCTCTGCGCGATCTCGGAGCTGGCAGCCGTCAGGTCCCCTGGCCGGCCCGGGTGGCCTTTAATCCCGCTGCCCCCTCCCGCGCCAGGGCGGGGCCTTCCCGCCCCCGCTGCGCACACGTGAACGCAAACAGTGCTGCGTTAGAGGCGCTCCCGGACTGCCCTGCTCACGCCCACCTAGTTGGTTGGCCCCCTGCTTGGACGTCTGGGCTCCCTGGGTGCCTCGGCTCCTGAAACAGCTGCCAGGACCTGTGGATTTCGAGGTCCTCGAGGTGGCTCGCCCCCAAGGTCGAGCGGTACCCCGTCCACAAGCAGCCGCTTCCCTCACAGCGGGACGCAGCGCGAGACGTGTCACTGCCAGTGGGACCTACTTCTCCCACCGTGGCCCCCTCAGTGAACCAGATGGTCTGCCGCACCCCTTTACCTACACGCAGCAAGGCTCCTCTCCAGTGAGAGGAGTCCTGGGTAGCCACCTGGTCATCCAAGTAAACATGAGGCGTTATAGAAAGAGAAAATTAAGGGGACATAGGACAGGAAAGGGACTTCTCATTTCAGAGTATCCGCAAGCCTCTGGCTAAGTGAGAGTCAAGAATTCTATCACAATTAAAAACGGCCGTGAACTTTGCATACGTACAGTATCCTTTTATATGGAAAATCTTTAATGTTAAAATGGCAGTGAACCACGTTTAATGCCTAAGCGTATATGACTTTAATCCCTTTCCCAGATATAAGCCTGCAATTTTCTGGGAATCTCACAAATAAGACTATAAATTTTGTTTATAGAAAAGACAAAAACAAAAAAAAATTATCATAGCTGGGGTGGTGATCCTGGCTGTTACATCAACATTTGGGAGGTGGAGGAAGGAATTCAAAGCAAGCCTTGGCTGTGTAAGCAAATTTAAGGCCGGTTTGGGATATATGAGACCCTGACTCAAACAAACACAACAAAAAGCCATGTCTTAACCCCCTTGCACAATCTTTGTGATCCAAGGTTTCACCTTATCAGCAGTAATCCTATTTAGTGTACCCTAAAACCTACCCTACCATCGAATTTAGGGAAAAAGAAAAACTCAGCAGCCCTTTAAGATGTAACTGTAAAGACACTTTAAGAGATGCCCATACACACATACTCATAATGTCCTTTCCCTTGGGTACCTTTTTTGGTTAACCCCTATGCCTAAATCTGTTACAATCTTTCTATACACTCCAGCTTTGCTTCACACTGACCTCCTCTGAAATTCTTTCTGTGTCACAGTCAAGAAGCCCAAATCCACCTGTGTAGACCGCTCTTCAGCTACAGGTGCTGTGTCTGCAGCCAGTGTTGCCAACCAGTCCACACTCTGTAACACCACAATTCAGGCCTCATCAGCTCCTAAGCCCTGCATATTGTGGTCTGGGAGTCTCCCCTTTCTGTAACAGCAGTTCTTACCTAGGCCTGTAAACACAGAGCTCACTTCATTGTCATCAATGCCCATCGGTGTTAGAATTTCTCCTCAGTGGGGGTTGCAATCTAGGTATTCACTTGTGCATCTTAGCTCCCCGTAAGAGCTGACTTTCTAGGCCCTTTCTGCTTTCCAAACTTACCTTTCAACCACAGTCTCTGGCAGCTCCTCTTCCAACCTCACTCAAGCTTTGAAAGCTCTTGGATAGATACTCTTCAGCTTTAGGACCTCCTTACCCAACCCAGAAGATCGATCCAATTCTCCCTGGATTCAATCCATCTTCAGACCACAGTCCCTCGCGGGTAACCCCTGCTCCGTTTGCCCAGACCGGCAACACCCTTCTCTGAGACTCCAGACATTCCCACGCTCACCTCCCTGAGGTCTAGATCTCGTGTCTAGTGTTTTGATACTGAGCTCCTGACTTCCTGACAGCTCTGCGCCTCAGCTTAGCTCAGTCACCAGCCACTAGGCTGTACTTCCCTGGGCTGTCCTCTGTGGAATGTGTGCTTTGTAAGTGAGGGGCTATAGCGGGAGCATGACTGATCTCCGGGACTTGGAATAGTGCCTAGCAGCATGTATGAAATACTGAAAGGGATGGGAGGTTAACTGAACAAGGGATTGGTGGTTGGACCCAGGACAGGTGGGGTTACCTTTTAGCATCTAAGCCTAGAGGTCAGGGCTCCCAGGAGGGAAGTACTGAGCTGAGTGGCTTTATTTTTGTCTCTCTATTTTATGCTGATGGGTGTTGGCTTGCATGACAAGGTGGCAGGGTTGGGTTGTTGGGTGATGAGTGTTGAGGCAGAGGATGGGTGGTTGGAACGAGCCAATCACAGGGCCTGGCACAGAACAGGGCATCATAACTCTGTAATTGGCCATCAGACTTGCATTATTGTATAGTGAGTTGCTGGAATTGCTCCCAGTTCATATTGTCAACCTGAAACTGCTGTTCCCAGTCACATTCCCAGCCTTCTGTCTCAGAGGAAGGCTAGGAGAAGGAGAACAGTGTTGTTTCTAGTTCAGATGCTCCTGGGTAAAGCCTCAGGTGGGCGTACTTTCTGGATGCTGCCCTTGTATTACACACGGAAGGTCAGACCACATGACAAGAGTATGTCCATGATGTCCAATGGCCTTCCAAGGATTTTATCTGTACCTGCCTAACCTGAGGCAGCCAGGAGCCCAGGCAATTCAAATGAAGCTGAATAACATTGCAATGTACATATGAAAACTCAAGCTGAACACTGAGGCCGTCCATGCCTGTTAATGTGGTGTGCCCCTTACACTGCACACCTCCTAAGACAAGGTGAAACATGTCTAATTGGGGAGAGAATGCAAAGAACCCCTGCAGTGTCACAGACAAAAGCAAGGCACCCCATAACCCACTACTCATTACTCAGGTGGGAGCTTGGCTGTGTGGCAGGGTCTGTAGGCATTTGAGAATTAAGTTACACATGCCCCCAGGCTTGCTAGAAGGCTCCAGCAGTGAGTGTTCCCACACTCTGGTGATGGAAAGGAGTGAAGCAGTGGTCATGGACACCAGCCATGGCAGAAGTTGTCATGATAGGTATGTGGTGTTGTAGCTCATCAGTGGACCGGGGCCAGGTTGCAGGCAGCTCTTGTGGCAGTTTTCTTCTGCAAGCCTCTGGTTTTAGAAAGCTCATGCCATCTCGCCAGGCCAGGGCACCCACATTTAGAAAACAGTATGAGTGGTGACAGCACTAGCTGTGCCTGGGGACAGGCGAGCTCATTACAGAGCTGCCCTGCCCTTCTTTCTTGGGCTGTGTATTGAAGTCGCCCATGGGGTACCAAGCAGAGTTCGAAGAGGTCCACCTGGGAACTCTTCCAGAAACCAAAACCAAAATCTCCGCTCAAGGCAGAGTTATTATTACTTTTTTTTCTCCTTGGTTGCTAGTATACAATTGAAGATTGCATTTCTCAAAAACAAATGAGCATCGTGTTTTATGTCTGCCTGTTAGTGCCTTTGACACTCCCTGCTCAGGCCTGGGCCTTTGCCCAGCCTGGAACTTGCAGGAGAGTCCCTTTGGACACTTGGCCTGTATTCTGCTCCCGACTGTGCCAGGTAAGCCCGGGTCTCATCCCACGTGGCAGATGGGCAGGCCACTATCACTGTGTCTCTGGCTCCTGGGAAACATGGGAGCTGCTTGGGCTGGGCACACCTAAGCCAGCAGCAAAGCCACTATAGGGAAATGGCGTATTTGTTGTGCTGCCAATCCCAGACGGCTCTCAGTGGGCTGAGCTGAGGCCAGAGGCTGCTCTGGCTCTGCTGCATTGCATTCTTTTCTAATTGATTAATTAATTAATTCACTTTACATCTCAGTCATAGTCCCCTCCCTTCTCTCTTCCCAGTCCCACCCTCTTTCCCTATCCCCTATTCCTCAGAAAAGGGGCACCCCCTACCCACCCACTCCAGCTTATCAAATGGCTTGAGGACTGATTTTGTCCTCTTCCCAACCCAAATGTCCCTTAACTGAAGAATGGATAAAGAAACTGATATAATTACACAAAGGAATACTATTCAGCCATTAAAAATAAGGGAAAATAGATGGAACTAGATAAGATCATCCTGAGTGAGGTAACACAAACCTAGAAGGACACCCTTGGCATGTATTCACTTATAAGCAGATTTTAGCCAGATAGCACATACTGTAATTCACAGACCCAAATAAGATAAATAAGGAGGAGGGCCCAAGGGAGGATACTTAAATCTCACTCAGAAGGGGAAACAGAATAGACAGAAGTAGTGGCTGACAAGAGGGAACAAGGTAGGAGAGGGAGTACAGAGAAATAAGGGTGGATATCAGACCTGGGGAGAGCAGGGGCCGGGAGGACAGAGGGCCTACAGAGAAAAGAGAAACTGTGGGTAGGGACATCTCTGTGACAAGCTGGAGACCTAAGTCAAGGTAGACCTCTGGGAGGCTATGAGGGGGACTCTAGCTGAGACTCCTAGTAGCAGAGGCTATGGAGACTGAAGAGGACACCCTCTACTAGACAAGACTCCTAGTGAAGGGAGGAGAACACCAACCCACCCACAAAAAACTCCAATCCAAAACTTACCCTGCCTGCAAGACCTGCAGAGACAAAGATAGAGCAGATAGATGAGAGATTCAGGGAATGTCCAGCCAATGCCTGGCCCAACCCAAGACCCACCCCATGGAAGAGAGCCAGGCCCTGACACTATTACTCTGCTATGGTTGCAGACAGGAGCCTAGTGCATTACATTCTGAAGTGAGGGTTAGAGGCAATAGGGTCTCAGGACCACAACTTTCCCAGCCCCTAACCCTGCCCTGCTCTTCCTGTCACCTGTTCATCTTCTAGTTGTCACGTGTCACCCTGACTCACACTCTGTGAGGCACCATCTTTCCTGGGGAAGTTTCCCAGTTCTTGATCTACTTGGTGGAATTTTTCAGCTCTCTTCCTTGCTAGATCTGATTCCCAGAGGACCACATTTGGTGTCCTAGTATGTGGATATTATTAAGTCCCCCTTTTACCCTCCCATCCCTGGGCTGGGTCCCCACCTGTCTGGTCCTCTATTGACAGCCCCACAGTTCCTGCATAGGCCCCGTGGTACAGCCAAGACTGAGGGCCTTATAGAAAAGGACTACATGGACCTGGGACCCCTATTTCCCACGCTGACCTCAAGTGGCGGGGTGTCCGGCTGTCCCCAGACAAACTGCTGTGGGAAAGAACAAGGCCTAAAATGTGTTGTGGACTGAACTGGGACACAAAGCCACCAAACTGCATTCAGTAGATGAAAAACTCAGCAGGCTGTGGCTAAGCTGGACAGGCAGGCAGGACAACTTGCAAACTGAAAAAAAAAAATTCCTCTAACCTGACAACTAGAAGATAAACTGGGGACTCCACGTAGCAGGAGAAGCTTGAGAGCAGGGGACATGGCAGGTACCTTCAGCCCTCTCTGCATCCTGGTCTTTGAGCTCAGTCTCCTGCTCTAAAAACTGCACTTTGAGAGTAGGGAAGGGAATACTCCAAATTCTGAAGAAGTCTCAGGCAAATCACCATCATGCAGGCACAATTTTCCATAATGTGGTCATAGATTATACAGCCTAGTGACCTCAGCTTAGGTTTGGTTGGTGTGGGCACACTTAGATGTTTGCAAGAGGCCAAATGTCCACCTTCAACCATCTGGGCTGGCTCTCCTCTCTGCACTGCTGTGCTCCCTCTTCTTTTTCACACGGAATCTGGTGGGAACTGATGTCCCTCAGGTCACACACACTTGGGTGATCATCTAGACATTGTCCTTCAACTTCCCTCTAGGTCTCTCAGGATCTTTGGAGTGTGTCCAGCCAGATGTAGGCCAATCTTGCAGGCTGGGCTTGTGCATCTGCTTCATTCCAGGGATCATAACCTGATAATTTTCTTGCATTTCCCGGGGGGTCACTAGTCACAGTGAAGACATGGCCGTTCTTTCAGCGGTAAGCTTGGCTGAGACCCCAGAAGCCTTGTGGTCTTCAGAGCCCCTAGAAACAGCTGTAAACGAGTGTAGCTGGTGGGCACAGACTGAGGACAGTGTCCTGGTGTCTCAGGGGAGGGGTATTACAGGAATGTCCCTCCCTCCTGATTTTCCTATTCTCCTCTGTAAAATGAGGCGTCCTTAACTACAATGCCTGCATGGGGTTTCCTCTTGAATACCAGACTGTGTGCAGTGTGACAGAGAAGAGTACTCTGAACCTGGCTGGACTCAGATCCTACCTGTCTTGGACAAGACTTGATTTTATCCATCAGTTGCTCCATGTGTCTGTGTCTTAGTTTTGTGAGCAGCAACCTTCTTGCACTTGCATTGTGCCCCTTGAAGATCCCTGACAACATAACCGGGACCCACCGCAGGCAGGGCCAGCCCACTACCTGTACTCCAGACCTTCCAGAATAGCAACAACATACAGCTCCCCTATCAGTCAAGGAGAAAGCTCCAGAGAAGGGAACAGCTTAGGGTGCTGGAAAACGGCCAGGTCCCCTTGAGCCTGAGAAGTGCAGCTGTCCCAGCTGTTAAGGGCCCCCGCCTTGTCTAGAGATCAATGGTCTTAAGCCTTGAAAAGTTGGATGACAATAGGCCCAAAAGAAGAAGGCTGCTGGACTTTGTCTATGTCTGATATGGTGTATGCCGAAGGATTTAGGGTGGCACTGCCTTAGGAGCATTGTGCATTTGAAGAAATTCCACCCTTTGGGCCCAGCAAGGGACCCCGGCTGTTGGGATGAGCTCTATTCATGACGAGCAGACACAGCTTTGTTTGCAGAATCACTGCTAATAGGCTTTTTTAAGAATACATGGGATTTCCCTGATGAATGAAACTTTTGTTTATAGGAACATGTCCAGAGGTCCCAATAGCATGTCGTAGAAATGGTAATGCATTTGTCACCAGTGACATTCTTGAGTACCAGCAGAGGCTAAAGTCTGTCTGCAGGCTTCCACATCACACGGTGTTATAAATCCAGAAGTTAAAGCAAGCCCCCAGTTGGACATCTGCCCCAGGTACTAGGAAGGCTTGTTGGAGTGATAACAACCCTTCTTACCCTCTGGAAGGTGAGACATGGCCACCTCCAGGAGCAGGGTGGATAAACTTCTCCATCAGAAGCTCAGGTAGGGACTGACTGCAGAGGGTATGGAAAATGCAGCCCCGGTCAGGTCACTTTCATGGGTTGATCTGGATTGGTGGGAGCCACATCAATCCATTGGTTGCCCACCAAGCCCGGAATTATCAGAATAGGAAGGAATCTGGCTGCATACCTGGCTTGAGTACCAGAAAAGGAATTAGGGCCTTTTAATAACAGTCTCTGACCCAGGTCTGCACTCCAAAGACCTAACAGAAGACAGCAGACAAAGAGCCTCAGGAGAAACCCCAGGCCTCATGTCCCTGGACACCACTGTCCAGGGAAGAGAAAAGGCATCATCAAAACCAAAAGTAGTGCTAACCCCTGAAAGCAGGGCATATCAAAATTGCTCAGCAGAGGGTGGAAATTTTCAGCAAGGAATGTTGGAGGGATGGGGAATTCCCAGGCAGAGGCCAGAACACGACTCATTTGCACATTAGCCTTTCAGATTGGAATGTTACTCATGCCAGACCCTGG
The DNA here is from genome assembly GCF_030254825.1 of Meriones unguiculatus. NCBI lineage: Eukaryota > Metazoa > Chordata > Mammalia > Rodentia > Muridae > Meriones > Meriones unguiculatus. The sequence continues at coordinate 91,165,177 of NC_083351.1, forward strand.
TGGCACAGAATAGTTTATGGGGCAGGACTCCGTGTCCTAGCACATGAGGACCCCCTGGCTCCTCCAAGCCCACAGACTCTTCTCTTAAATCTGTCATCACATTCAGGGATTATAGATGTGGGACTCCGCATACTAGCCCAACTCAAGCAGGGAAAGGAGAGGAATGCCCACTGAGCCAATCATTCCGGGGGACAGCAAGTGGGCTGCCAGCCAGCATTCCCTATGCAGCTGGGCCTGGGAACTCTGTGGGATGTACACAGCCCAGGCTAGAGCTGGCCCTTCCTGAGTCCCTCTTCACCCCAGTCCCCTCTTCTTTCTCCACCAGAAGGGGACCTATTCCATCATGTGTGCAACTCTGCAGCCCCACCCAGGCCCACCTGAGACCTTGCAGGAGGAACTTGGCCATACTCTCACCCCAGGTGGGTACAGGCTGTCCTGGACCAGCCCTGCCTGGGCTTAGGTCAATTGGGTTGTAAAGGAGACATGGTCGTGCTGGGCATAAACCCTGACTTCTTCCCAGAACCAGGAGCTGTGGGTTTATGGAGAGTAATCCCGAGAGAGGATTAGGCCGCCAGCACCATCTGAGTCACCATTTAGTGGCCCTGGAGAGGGTGTGGGAGCCTCTCCCCACCTGGACAGCCCACCTGAGCAAGAGGAGCCTGGGGTGAGAGGAGGAAGAGCCCTCTTTCAAGATCTGCAGGGTAAGACATCATTCAGAAATGCCTTCCCTGGCAGCTTAAACTGAGGGAGAGGGGTACCAGAGAGCAGATTTGAAGTCTTGCTGCCAGGAACACCAGCTGCGAGTTTATATTTCAGGAATAATATTTTCGAAGATCAATCTCATGCTTCCGCTATTTCAGCTTGTAAAAACAAGGGTGTTTTCCTTGGACGTGGGTGTGGGGTATGTTCCCCTCCCTGAGTGAAGTGACCTTTTGGCAGCTTTAGATGCAAGCTGACACATTGCTCCTACCCTATCTGTACTGCCCTAGTGTCAGAGCGTCTGAACACATGTCTCATGGATTCTGGTTCCAGCTGAATTGAGGTGTGTTGCACTCTACTTCAACAGTATCTCCCTGATAAGGATGTCTCTCAGGGTCCCTCCTCAGCATCTGTCAGGGGCACAGACAGGGTGTCCTGACTGTGCAAGAGATAAGGGACTGCTGGGAAGGAATGTACACTCCTCCAGCTGAACACCCACTGGTGCTCCTTCTCTCCCACGGCACTGGCTGCTGTGGGCCCCTGTAGTAGGCCACGTGGATGGCCCTTTGTGCTTGTCTGCACATGAATGCACCCATTGTTCTGTCTATGAGTTTCCCTATTTAGAGACTGGTATTATAGACACAGAAAAACAACAACAGCCTCTAGCTGGCACCCCCTTATGTACCCTCACCTGGGTTTCATTTGATACCCTTGGGAACCATGAAGGCACGCTGGCCTGGCATTCATGTTGTACACCTAATCCCATTTTAAAGCCAGGAAGCTGAAGGTTTTGGTGGCATGTAGAGGTGCTCGGTCACAGAGCCAGCGCCCTGCACTCACCCAGCCCTGATGCCCACCCTCTGCTGCTTATGTCTCGGGCATTCTCACTAAGATTCAAGAATTCTGTCCATGCCAAAAGCCTGTAAAATTTATGCCATATCTGCTGTTTGGGAGATCAACAAGTGTTTAGCCACCTACTCTAGGAAAAAGTCAAGACTCCAGGCTTAGTGAAGGCAAATATGGGTAAATGGCACCCTGACTGTGAACCCTATGGAAGTGTTCTACAGGCACAAGAGGCTGTTGGTAATGAGTCTTCTGGGTGATTGGCTAAAATGGAGCTCCTCCAGTACAACACACTCACCCTGGTAGACAAGGGTGGCAAGCTGTCAGACAAGTTGGTGACAAGGACAATGAATTGGTTTATTTATCCCAAAGCTCTGATGGCTATGTTCTGTTAGTCATTGGTTGGTCACAGTTAGTGTTGATCTGAATGAGTGGCTCCCATAGACCCATATGTTTGAAAGCTTATTCACCAGGGAGTGGCGATATTTGAAAGGATTAGAAGGATTAGGTGGTGTGGTTTTACTGGAGGAAGTGTATCACTGGGGTGCACTTTGAGGTTTCAGAAGCATGTGTCCAGGGTCTCTTGTTCTGTCTATAGATCAGTATGTAATATGTATTACTGTGACAGGCCTGACCATGCTTTTGTCTGGATGAATATGGAAGAATTTGGAACTTTGGACTAGAAAAAAGTGGTTGAATGCTTTAAGCAGGGATTTAATAGATCGTTCTAGTAGGAGGATGGAAAGCATTAATGCTGAGAGTGATGTATATTATAATGGCCCAGCTCCAGAGACTTTGGAGAGAAAAAATATTACTAAGTGGTCTAGAAACAAAGAAAGTGGCTGCTTTTTCCCTTCATAAAAATCTTCCCAAGAATAAATTGAAGAGTTTTGGATTAATGGCCTCGGCAGAGAAGATTTCAAGAGAGCCTAGTATCGGCTGTGTCATACATATGGTTACTAGTAATCAGTCTTATGGAGATCTATAATAAAAAGAAGCAAGCTTCTAACTTGTGAAAAAGAATTAAAGGAAAGCCTAAGCCATGAAGGAAACCACCAATAACAGAAAACTGGTGCAAATGTAATTGAACAAGAGGAAAAGTTCCAGCCCATCAGGCAGCAGAACTTGACAGCTTCAGCCACACAGTTCTGGCTTTGTCAAAAATACAAGAAAGGGATTGTGGACTCACTCTCCATGGCTAAGGAAAACTGCTGAGGCCAGGTGTGTGACAGGGTGTCTAGAAAGAGGCCTAGAAAGGTCATTACATGAAACTGTGAAAGTGAAGTCTAAGTCGTGTTGAAAATCATAAGATGCTGGAAATGCGAGAGTCGTGGGATATATGCCAAGGAGAGCCGCAGACTAGGTGTAAACCAGCCCAAGGGAGACAAGCGTGTTCCAGTCAACGAAGCTGAAGGGAGTCGGAGTCCAAAGAGCACTTTGACATGAGGCATGAAGATGCAGAATTTGGAGTTTGCCTTCTTTGTTTCTGGTTTTGCTTTGGTCCAGTATTTCCTCGCTATGCTTCCTTTCCTCCCTTTTAGAATAGTAATGCATAGTCTGTGCCATTGTATGGTGGAAGTATGTGATCTGTTTTTTATTTTCATTTTCCAGGGGGTTACAGTTAAGAGATTGCCTCAAGGCTCAGAAGAGACTTAGGACTTTCAAACAATCTTGAGACTGTGATAGACAATGGAGACTTTTAAAAATTATTTATTTTCATTTTTATGTGCATTGATACGTGCATCTGTGTGAGGATGTCAGATCTTGGAGTTATAGACAATTGTGAACTGCCATGTGGGTGCTGGGATTTGAACCTGGGTCCTCTGGAAGAACAGTCAGTGCTCTTAACCACTGAGCCATCTCTCCAGCTCTAACAATGGAGACTTTGGAAGTTGGACTGAATGCATTTTTACATTGTGATATGGCTACAAACTTATGGGGGCCAGGAGTGAAATGTGGTTTGAATAAGAATGGTTCCCATAAGCTCATATATTTGAAAGCTTAGTCACTAGGAAGTGGCAATATTTGAAAGGATTAGAAAGATTAGGAGGTGTGACTTTGTTGGAGGAAATGTGTCACTAGTGTTAGACTTTGAGGTTTTTAAAATCTCATGCCAAGCAACCCAGGTTCTCTCTCTCTCTCTCTCTCTCTCTCTCTCTCTCTCTCTCTCTCTCTCTCTCTCTTTCTCTGCCTGTAGAGTTCAGCATTTGCTCTGACACCTGTGTGCATGTTGCCATGCTTGATAATGGATTAAACCTCTGAAACTGTAAGTAAGCCCCAAACTAAATGCTCTGTCTTCTGATAGTTTCCTTGGTCATAGTGTCTCTTCACAGAAATAAAACAATGACTAAGACACAGACCATGCTCACTGTCCCCAGCCTCAGCACAGAGCCTCAACTCAGAGCTACCAGTGCTCTGCCATATGCTCCTCAAACCAGTAGTCAGCATGTCAGAGGAATTACATGGGGTGCTCATGGGGTAAGGATCCAGGAGTCCTGATTGTCCCTGAGCAGCTTATGGGCATTCAAGAATAAGAATCATCAGTCTACTGCATGTACCTTTGTAACGTTGCTGCCTGGGTGCAGGCTTGACCTCCCAGGTGTGCACGGGACAGTTATACACAGGTCACAGCCTCTTTAGACTTCCTGACTTTATTCTGGATCTAGGTGTCCAAGTGACTAAACATTTGCTGAAGAGCAGATTTGCTTCTCTATTACTGCCACAAGTTCCCCCAAGCTGTAATCTGTGCTCCAAGGTTGGGACAGCTATGGTATAGATTGGCTGGTGAATATAGAATATATAAAATATCATCTTCTTCTAGATTTCTTCTCAGGTGTTCCTAAATCTAGGCTCACGAAACCCACAACATGCCTGCAGTCAACTGGCTCAAATGTCAGAGCATCCAACACCAGTGAGGGGTCAGCCCTGTCATGCAGCAGCTTCTCCAGCAGCTTGGCCCACTATCCTGAGCACGGGAGATGGAACAAAGTAAGGCAGGGCATAGAGCCAATCCTCAGCTGCATCTGCAAGGAAACTGTTCTTCACAGGACTAGCTGTCTGAAACAGAGCATGTCACAGCACATATGTGCTGGTGTATGTACGATCTAGGAAGATGACAGAAATTCTGCTTCAACCTCTTCAGCTCAAGGACATCAGGTAGGAACTAGCTCTGTGGTATCAGGGCTCATGAGCCTGTTTTGTTTTTACATTTTGGTGCTTGAACATAACTTCCCACTTTTCCCTTCTACATCAGCTCATGTAGGAAGCAGTGGCCTCAGAGAGTCCTACCAGGGCTCTGACTGCCTTCCTGAGGAAGGAGGTTTTAACTTCCTAACTCCCCCTGAACAAGGACGACACAAAATTATTTCACTGGAAGAATGATCATGACAGAAGGGCAGAGTTGAAAAGAGGCCTATCGGCTCCTTTTCCTGAAATTAATTCCCTTGTGCCCTGGAAAGGGAGGAATGCCTGCCCCGGAGCCTCTGCTTCTTTGCTGGCGGCCAGGTCTCTCCACACTCCATTTATCTAATATGGCACCCTGTCATCTCTCATGCTCTCAGGACAGGCTGGGAGGAGCCTAGTTTATGGTAGACTATATTCCTACCATAACCTGTCTGCAGGAAGGGAGCTACTGGCCCACGAACTGAATAACTGTGATGAGAAAATGGGCTTCTGTAGGCAAGAAGGCCCTGACTTCAGCCTGGGCCCCTGTGGCGGCTGCTTATATAAATGAACATCTCACCAAGGCCTGAGAACTGAAGTGGACAATGATATGAGATAATGCCAAATATGCAACCCCCAGAGGAGCTTCCAATAGAGAAAGGGCTAAAGAATCCCATAGTCGGGGAAGGGAGCAGTGTGGTGGGTGCAGACAGGAGAGGGACAAGGCCTAGGGAAGGCCACGTCCTCCCCTGGTGTGTGGTCAGAAGTTGGCTCCCTTCCCTCATGACCTTGGCATCTCACAATGAGAGAAGGCTCTTATCAGCTTTCCTTCTCATTAAATCTTTATCGAACAATAGCTCTGGCATTGATGAGATACCGAAGGGTGTGGAATTATATATTAACTTGTGCTAATTAATGTTTATGATACAGGGTGCTGTATGCCACTAGCCACAACCATAACCACAGCTTTCACTCAGTGGTGGCTAGGACCTCTCTTACCCTCCTGAGCCATAGTCCTGACCAGCCTGGAAAGCTGCCTCCATAGTCCTTGGCCTCCCAGGCTGGCCGAGGTCCCCACCAGAATCCTCCTCCCTTCGTTCCCATGAAGTTGTCCTCAGTTACTGCCCATGCTTCACTTCTGAGCAATGCTGAGCAGCGTGGTAGAGAAGCCTCTACCTTTAATCCAGCCACTGTCTCTACACTAAGCCTGCAAAGGGTCTGGTTGCAGTGGAAAGAAAAATTTCAACCCATCTTAAATTCTTCATTTATGTTATTTACCATGACTCCAGATACAAGTGATCCCCTCTGCTTTCTATTCAAGCATTCAGCCTCCACCTTCCAATGCTCTTTGATAAACTCTCCCAATGTAGTTTTTCCAGGGTTGTGTGTGGTTTCCACACTGCCGTCTCTAACCACTGGAGAAGAATTCTCCTGCCCTCTACCTCTTGCCTTGCCTTCCACTTCCAATGGAACCAAGGAAGCCTCTGTATTTCTCAGGCCTCAGGGCATTTTCTCGTTGAAGGGTCTCAGCTTTCAGAGGTATACCCTAACCTTTGGACCCTACCAACCTCTCCTCTAAATAGTAGTTTCTCTCCTGGGCTCCCAGTTTGCAGATTGCTCTGGATTCATCCAGACATGATATGATTTCATCCACAATAATAAAGACAGTAGTTATGTCTGTGGCAAGAAGGTCAGGACAACAGTGAGCTACTTACAAGAGTAAGCCTGGAAGATCAATACAGAATGCCCAGAAAGAATTAAGTGAAGTAAGCTGTGTAATAGGCTCCACAGAACACTGTGGCTTGTTGTGGCTGTGCAAGGGCCTTTCCAGGAGCCCAGACACACTGCAGATCTGAACAACTTCAGTGGGGAAGTGCATGCTGGGAAGCCTCAGGGTGACCTTGACTGGAAAGGAGCCAGTTGCCAGGTATGACTATGAAGGCCAGGAATCCTCAGGATAGATATGCTAGGCATCAAAGTCAGAGGACTACCAGGGGACAAGAACATTACCAGTACAGGGACAAATACTTCCTGGCTTTGAGGAAGTTTGGGAACACTAGAACAGAGGTGACTCCAGAGGAGGAAGCCTAATGCTAGGGACCACCCGCTGCTGTCCTGATGGTCCAGAGCTAAGGACTACCAAGAAGGGATTCCCAGGAAATGCGCTACCTTCACAGACCATGCCTTCTATGACCAGGCCTCCAGGTCATCAAAGCATAGCTTTTAGTTTCCAAGAGCATGTGATGCAGGCAGTGCTACCCATGACCCAGCTTAAAAGTTTTTTTCGCCCTCAGCATAGTAAATTCCAAAGTGCCAGCCAGGACAGGCAGGGAGAGAAGCCTCACGGAGACGCTGAAGAGGCAGGCTATGACACAGGTTGAGATTACACTGAAAGGCAGTTAGGTTGTTCCTACATGTCTGTCTCTGAGCCCTCATCAGGTGCCCATCTTTAATCTTAGGGCTTCTTTTCTCTTCCAGTGAAGCTTCTTCCAATATTACTAGGAGGGGATTCTATGGGTATGTCCACAGCCTTCCCAAGGAGAAGCACTTTGTGAATGGCACAGTCCTACTGGCTGTACCACAGCAAATCTGTGAATGCAAATCTGGATTATGCTCACTCTGTTGGAAGGCTCTCCCACGGACTAGGCACAGGCCAGTCAGGGTCTCCAGGATAGGGTGATGACCTGTGATGGCCTGTGAGGTTGTTGTAATTTGTCCTAGAGTCAGTCATATATGGTTACTTATGATAGGACTAGGACCCGACTCTTCTAGCCTAGCCTCCTGGTATTCTTCCAGAAAACGTGCTGGGTTGAAAGCATCAGATGTGTAAGAGGAGGGAAGAGTGGGACAGGAAACCAGAGAGCCTGGGCCTCTCTGGCAGACTTTACATGCACCCATCAAGGCAGAACTGCATCTAGATAACTTCTTGACAAAATCTCTGTCTTCATACTGCAGAGCAACACACATTTCTGGTTAAATACAGACAGAACTCAGAAGGTGAGACTGTGTTCCAGCCTTCTTATCACTTCATAAAGAATCCAGAAGACCTAAGTCTGTGGGCAACACTGCCCTTGCCTCCCCACATGAATATATTGGCTGTTGCTTGTCCCTGCTGAGGGTCTGGGACCAAGTTAAGGACAGTGGGAGTCTTTATCTCCTGAATAGCTACAGTCTGTGAGAAGCAGGTAACAAAAGAGAAGCTGAGCCCGGTGCCAGGTTCATTCTGGATAGTTAAGCCATCACTGTTGCCCAGACTCCCTAACCAACATCCCTTCTGGGCTGTATCATGCCTGTGGGTGGGGCCTAGAGGTCCAGGGTTTTAGTAGTATCAAGACAGGCCACAGGAGGCATCATTCTCTGAGCTGACCGAGGTCTGCATCATTGTTGGCTAAAGGTAAGGCAATGGGAACAATATGAGTGTCTCGGGGCCACCTTGGTTCTACCCAAGGTTCTTCTGAGATTGGAGATGACCCAGATTCTCAAATGGTGATCCTGAGTCCGCCATCCACCATGGAGAAGATCTGTTTTACAATCACAAGTGTGATATGTCTTTCTAAGTCTAGGCAGTCCTCAGCCTGAAAATCGGTGGCAGGTCCCTCAGTTAACCTCTTTGGACCCCAGATCAGAGCAGTTATACAAAGGGCAGTTTAGCAATGCTACTGTAATGAGAATACTCCATGGAGTTGGATTCAACAGGAATGGAAGGAGGGACCAAGAGAGCTGAGCTCAGGATACCAGGTGAACCTTCCAGCAAGGAGACAGGAGCACAGAGCCATGGGAGTGTCTGTGGGTGTAGGGTCTGGTGTGTGTGTGTTCAGGAGGAAAGACACAAAATGGGGCATATGCATGTCAACATAATCATCAGATTATGGAAGAACAAGCTCAAGTCCCTGAAATAAAAGTAGGCAGACCGTAGCCAGGTATACAGTGACCTGGTGAGGATACAGAGGTCAGGAATACTCATGGAAGAAGGCCTAAACACAGAGAATGTGGTTCTGGGGTGACTGTTGGAGAGGTGAGGTGCCTAGAGAAGGCACAAAAACAACTGAGGGGTCCTTCCAGGTACAGTGGGGCCTCGTGGTACACAATGGAGCTGTCTCATTGAGATAAACAGAAAGAGTGCAGAGAGTAGAGTGGGAGCATCCACAGTGTGGGTGATCCTGTGACCAAGAAGAGAAAAAAGAGGAAATACAACACAGTGCCTCTGTGAAGGAACCAAGTTTAGGCGATCTAGATGAAAAGCTGAACCTGGAAGTGGAAGTAAAGACCTGCTATGATGACCTATGCCATCATAGGAAGGAATCAAGGAACATGGCACACCATGACTGCCAGGGTTTTGGAGGCATGAAAGCTGTTCTCCTTCAGGTCCCTAATCATGAAGGTCCAGGGATAGTGGCTCTGACTGGTTGTCATCACAATGGAAATTCTTGGAGATGAGAACTAACTGAGAAGCCAGTGTGCCCTGTCCTTGAGGAAACCCTGGACAACTGCTTTATGGCGCCTATGGCTAGTCCTATTGCTCCCTCTCTAACCCTGGAGGCTGAGCTATTCTTTTAAAGGTGGGACAAGTCATTTTCCTGTTGTAGCCCTGTGAGAAATGCAAAGTATACCCTGACATGCCCCTCTGAGGTAGTCAGAGCAGGGAGGACCCTCCTACTGGCCAGTACATTTCCCTCATGCTCACATTCCTAAGGCTTCTAAGGTGGGTAGCTCAGGACAGAGTGGGAGTATGAGACAGAATCTTGTGAATGGAATTGTGATAATTACCCCCAACAGCCTGGTCCAGGGCTCAGAGGAGACCCGTGGCTCCTGGTCTACCCTTTGTAGGCCGCTCAAGGTCTTCTGAGTCCTAATCAGTTTAGGAGAAATGTTTCTCTTCTAGGAACTAGGCAATTCTCAAAAGCCACGTCCACATCCAGTCTCACCTGGATTCCGGTCAGCAGGACTACCATCAGGAAAGTCAGGAAACTGGGACTCATTCCACCACCTCACCTTTAGCCACTCTCCTTACTGGGAGAGGTGAAGAGCCAGGAAGTCAGCAGGTCTGCCAAATTCAGGCCAGTGCTGCACAGAGGAGGTGGAGGCCTCTCCCTTCCACTTCCTCACCTCATTTTCGGTTTATAGGCTTTTAACTTGAACAGGTAGAAACAGACAGTGCTGGGCCCTGCAACTGGGTTGAAATCTCAAGCTGGGCTTTGGGCCCTTGGATCCCAGGGAAGACAGAAGACAGGGAAAAGTGCTTGGATGTCTTCTTGGGCATCAGCTTCCTTCCCACAGACACGCTCTTGGTGATGCCATGGGGAGCCCTTGGTGAGCCACGAAGCAGTGAACAGCTACCCAAAGACAACTGTTTCTTGCTCTGTGATCAAGACTGTGGCGACTGACCCCTCCCCGGGTTCTATCTAGCTAGGCCACAAGGGAATTCCCAGCTATCACACAAGCTAGATAGGGCCCAAAAGGCACCAAAGGAGTCTGCCCTCAGGCCAAAGTAGAGGAGCCAGCTGGTTCTGTCACTGTCTTCTGCCACCAGACTAGGAAACAGAGAGGTTATTGCAGTATTTTCTCAAAGTACCAAGCCCTCAAACAAACCATAGTGAATAAACAAGCCTTGGCCTTCTTTCCTGTTTGTCTGTCTGTCTGTTTGTTTGTTTGTTTGTTTGTTTGTGGCATGCTCTGGCTATGTAATGTAAGCTGGCTTCAAATTGACAGTCTTCAGCTTCAGCCTTCCAACTGCTGGGATTCGAGATACACCTGGCTTCCTAGACTTTCTTTCCCATCTATGTCTTTATCTCTTCCTCTCTTTTTCTGGTGTATTTCATGTGTGTTTGTATATATGAAAGTATATACATGTGTGTGAATGTGTATGTGGAAGCCAGAGGTCAGCTTCAGATGTCATTCCTCTGAAGTTGTCCATCTCTTTATTTAATAAAGGACCTCTCTGCTGGCCCTGGGTTTCGCCAAGTACACTAGGCTAGCTAGCTAGAGATCTGCTTCCCCAGTGCTAGGATTATAAGCCCACACTAGCACACCTAGCTTTTTACCTGGTAAAACTCAGGTCCTCCTGCTTTCATTTTAAGCACTTTATCAGCTGAGCTATCTCCCTCAGTCCCAACACTGTCTATCTAAAAGTGTGGTCATGAGGGGATCCTTGTCAGAATTAGTCCCTGGTGGCTAGTGGCCAAATTAGCTCATTGACCAGCTCTGATTAGTGAAGGACCCTGGTCAATATGGAGCTCTGATAGTACAAAGCTCCTGGCTAGCTCTCTGGGGTCTTTTCCATGGATGACGTATTTGTGGGTACACAGGGTTGCCTTGTGGTAGTCCTGGCTAGTTGTCCAGGGTCTTTTCCATGGATGATGTATTTGTGGGTACACAGGATTGCCTTGTGGTGAAAGGTTCTGCTTCATGGTGGAAGGTTAGCAAGCACTCTGGGTTGGGACACACATTCTTATGCCTCAAAAATCTGTTCCAATAATCGCTTCAGACTAGCAAATCTTCTACTGTCTAGTCCTACATTTTTCTGTCTCTTCCCTTGATCAGCCATGCCCTAAGTCATCACCCAGGAAGCAGTCTTATAGTTTATAGTTTTAAACTAGCTTGGTAGTTTAGTTTAGTGGTCATCACTGGCTAGCTGCCCACATGATCAGAGGGCCTATGCTTTGTGGGTAACTTCAGGCTAGTGTGTGCCTTGGACTACCTACTAGCAAAACCAAGATAACCAGATTATTTCATGCCAGGACTGAGGTAAATGTCTAGCTTTCTATTAAAGAATTTAATGAGCCTCCTTCCCTCTTAGGACAAGGTCAGGGACTACGACTGTGGCCAAGTCCTCAGGCTCCAGGGACCCTGCCCTCCCTAACTCCATCCATGTATTGCCATCTGTGGAGTTTACAAAGCCTATGCCTGTAGCTTGAACTGATTTGTAAGCCTCTTGTTATTTAGTAGGCCCAGAGCCATAAGCCTATGTTTCTGTCCAGGCCTCTGTAGTTCCTGGAAAGCTTGGATAGCTTTGGGAAGATAACAGGAAAGAGGAGGTAGAGAAAAGTCACCTTGTTGGCTCCTGCCAAGGCCAGAGCAGCTGCCAGGGTCTTATCAGGAGGAAAGTCCACTCAAGGCCACACCTGTCCTGGTATGACCCCAATGTTGACATAAAAAAAAAAAAAAACTATGATTTTGCTTGGAGTGGGGGTCTTAGTCTGAAGTATGGTTGTGTCAGTGGGACCATGGGTCACACAGTGACAACATATAATAGTGTCTCAATAGACCCCTACACCAGCAGCTCCAGTCCCAGGAAGCCAGCCCTCAAGGTCTTCCTGTTCCTGTCCTATGCCCTTTCCCCCACTGGAGGCCAAGGCTCAGAGCCTCATGCACTCAACAGCCTTGCTGTTGGGTTGGGACACCGCATGCTTATGCCTGAATGAGTTTAGGATAGGGTGAGCACGTTGCGAGACAGCCACTCCTACTAATAAAGTTCACAGAATTACAAGGCTTGGACTTTGTGACATCTGATTATTCCTGCCTCTCAGACAGCCACACAAATTTCCTGCTTCTGAATAAGGCAGGAAACTTTCCTTTTGCTGCAGAGCCCAGCTCCTCAGGGCTAGGCCCTCTAGATGTTCATAGCACAGCTCCTGCCTGTAGCTGCCTCTGTCTACAAACAAATTAGGACCTCAGTTTGTGTGGCAGGTCAAGAGGCTCCCAAGAGTTCAGCTAGAGGTCCTCAGTCCACAGGGAGAAACAAGACAGCTCAGAAGGTAGAAAGAGACATTGCTGTGGGGACGCCAAAGAACCACAGGATTTAGGGAGGGAGGGGGCTGCCATGGATTAACAGACTAAACATCAGAATCACTGACATAAGGTTATTTTGCATGTCAGATATGTAAGGCAGGCCTCACTCTCTTAGCAGCTTAGAGCCCAGTCATGTCCCCAGGCTTAGTACACAGCACTGACATCAGCCTGACAGCCACAGCCCAGAGTTCTGGGCTGTCAGTGGTAAGGCTGAGGTTCAACAGTAGACAGACCTCCAATGGTGGTGGAGACTAAGAATAAAAAGATGGAGTGCTCGCTCTGGAAAAGCTCCCGGTCAACGTCCCCATGGTCTAGGAACGTGTTAACATGTTAACTGCTGGCCCTGGGTTTTGCCAAGTACACTAGGCTAGCTAGCTAGAGATCTGCTTCCCCAGTGCTAGGATTTTAAGCCCACACTAGCACATCTAGCTTTTTACCTGGTAAAACTCAGGTCCTCCTGCACCTTCCCTGGAAGTAGATATTCCCCCAGGTCCTTAAGGGTGGGTGCCCAGACTCAGGTGTGTTCTCTAGAGGGAATGAGCTGTTAAGTGAGGGAGAGAAAGGCCATCCTGGCAATCGGATGAGTAGATACACATCTATCCCCATGTGGTGTGCCTCGACAGAGGGAATGGAGTGTGGTCCCTGCCTAACCTATTCCAAATCATCAACTGACAAGCAACCACCTTAAGGAGAGTAGTCCAGTTCCCGCAGGCCTATGAGCCACTTCTGTGACAGGCTGGTTATCTATTTCTGGAGGTTGAGCCCCTTCCTGAGCCACTGTCCCATCATCCCAGCTGACTTACCATGTACCTAAAGTTCTGCTTAGCATGGGCCCTTATGTGAACTCAGGAAATAAAAAGTTATAAATAAGCAATGTTATCACAGAATTTTAAGGGTATAGAAAACTATTTGATGTCAGGAGAAAAAACTCAGACCCATATATACTGTGACTGTCATTAAATAGAAAAATAATATCATATACAGATGTGTGGAAAAAAAAAAAAGCTCCTGGGCAGACATGTAGTCTGGTCTTCCTGTACACTGAAAGCTGAGATGTAGGATATATTGTACTTGATTTTATTAACTTTTATATGAAGCTTTTTCATCTACAGCTTCCCTTTTTTCTTTTTATATTGAACACATATGACATAGAAGCAAAGAAAAAAAAGTTATTTTTTTAGAATAAGTTATTTTGAAAGGTTATTTTTAACAACTATTTTAGCTGAGGCCCCTTTCCAAGTAAGAAAGAGTAACTAGGACAAAGATTACACTGCCAGCGGTCTGAACCAAATAAGACTCAGAAATAAGACATGAAGCAAAAGCTCTCAAGACTCTAGACATCAGACATGGTGTAGCATGATCTCTGAGATATGGGAAGAAAATTATTACTCCGTAATACAGAGCATTATAGCATATGGAGGGAAAGTGTGTGACAGAAATAGCACAAAGGCCAAGAGGGAGGAAACAGAAAACGAAGTTGTAAGACCTTTAGTTCAGTGCTCTCACTTGGAGGTAGACTATGAGGGATCCCAGATGTGCATCAGAGATACTAAGACAGCAAATATAAAACCAAGTCCCAAAGGAAACAAAATGGAACCACAGAAAAAGAGAAAACAAAATAAGACAGAACAGAAAGAGTAGATGGAATAAATAGAAAACAGAACTTTCATGTTTAAACTCAGCCTTTCACAACCACATTAAATACATATGTTTTAAACACTACAATTTAAAAAAAAAGAGTGCTGGACTGAAGGTGGGAGCATCTAAGGCCCAGTTATCTGCTTCTTACAAAACAAACAAACAAAACCTTTAAATATAAAGACCTTTTGTCTTAACGTTTTTAAGCCAGAATTAAAGTATTGGAAGAAAACCACATTGTGTTGGTCCTAATCAAAGCAAGTGAGAGAGGTTAAAACAGTGTCAAAGTTGGAAAGAATCTGAGTGAGCACTATAAGGATGAAAGGTTATGGTACACTTATACAATAGAATACAACAGCCTCTTAACAGGACGAAGGCTGTGCCTCAGGTCAGAGCTGGAGCTCAGAACAGCTCTTCCGAGGAAAGGCAGAAAGACAAAAAATTAAAAGTAACAGTGTACAGTCACATTTCTGGAAGATTTCTAGAAGGTGAATTGTAGCTATTAGTGACAGGGTGAGCCGGTTTGGCTCTGCTGAGATGGGTCATGGCCAGGGAGGGAGCTTCAAGGGACACAAAAACCTATGGGTGATGGAAACATCTCTTATCTTGTTTATGGAGGCATTTTCTCCAGTGAAGACACATGTCAGAACATTGAATTGATGCTTTACAGGGTTGATTGTATGTCAATTACCCCTCAGTAAAGCTGTTAAATAAAAAGTGGATGAGTGAGGAACTTTATATTGGTTCTTACTTAAAACACACACACACACACACACACACACACACACACACACACACATCCCAGTGCTCTCTGCATAGGGCACTCAAGTTGCCAGAGTAAATGTCCGCTCATTCTTGTCCTAGTGCAAGGTCCCATCTTTATGTCTTTCCTTCTAAGCTATGCATGCAGGAGGGAAAGAATTCATCTGACAGCCTCAGCTGAGGAGGAGGCTGCTGCCCTCTGAGCACCCTTTCCTGGGATCCCTGAAGACAGGCAGCAGGCATATCTAGCCTTGCTCTACTCTTCCTACAAACTTGCCTCCCCTTTAGAGTTTGGTATGCAAAATAGCAAGTGCTGCTTCCACCCCTTGGGGCATCTCCCAGGCTGTCAACTCTTGCTTCACTCGTAGTGTAGATCACGTTTACAGCAGGGGAAATAAATGAGTATTACCTTTTGCCAAATCACAAGGCACTGTACATACAGTATACACCCCTACCCACGTCCTACAGGAATTTCAAGCAGGTTATAAAATTATCCTCAACATAGAACAAGCTAACTATAAATAGAAAAGAAACTCTGCAGCCGGCCTCTTCTGGGGTGCCTGGAAGGTTACAGAAGTGGGCTCTGAGATGACGTGTGGCCAATTCACTGGGTGACTTTGCACTCCCACGAGGCTCTGCTTCTGTGCACAGCCTGGGACAATGCTGTTTCCACACACTGCTGTCTCCTGAATAATCAGCACAGCCATTCCAGTTAGCACAGGGCAGGTATGGCAACTGGGTAATCTGCTTCCGGAGATCATATTTTAACTCACGGCAGCTGAGGAAATTGGTGGCTTACCCGTAAAAAAAAAAAAATTAGGGAATTGCCTCTTCGCTTAAGGAGGGTAAGCGGTAGTGCCTCTGGGAGAGCGTGTGCCCACCACTGCCTGAGGGATGGAGGCAAGACCTACCCAGATGTCTAGCCGTGATGAAAGAATCCCTGACTTCAAGGCTCCCGGATCTAACCCTTATGTGTGAATCCTGAACACCCCCACCAACCTTTGCCCATACCCAATGATAGAGGCTCTTTGCACACACAGAAACGTGTGATCAGTGGCCACTCCCCCTATGTTACCAGTCTAGTATAATGTGTGAGAAAGGCCAAGTTCAACTGAGCATGGCTCTTACATGTATCCAAGTAGGACCATGGGGGAGCATAAAATCTGGCTTGTGGTTGCAGTTGCTCCTGTCTCAAACAAATGGGATAGCCGAAGTGTTGGCATGTTCCTGTAATGCCAGCACCTAGGAGTCCAAAGCAGGAGGATTGCCACAAGTCTGAGGTCAGTGAGTTTGAGGCCAGCCAGGGCTACAAAGCAAGACTGTGTCTCAAAAGAGCCAAAGCCCAGGGGCCATTCCACAGTGAAAGCCCATCATTTCTGCTTCAAGAAGCCACATGTTCCAGAAATGCCTAGTCAGAGAGTACACAGCATGTTCAGGGGACCTGAAAGTGACTAAGAAGAGACAGGATGTCTGCCATGGTGCCCACAACTGCTCAAGAAACAGTTGAATATAGTACATTCTAAACCATTTATGTCAAAGAAGGTCATGCAGGTTCTTTAGACTGATGAGACAACAATGGAAACACATACACGGACATAATAGGCAAATAGATTGATAACTGGCACATATAAGGCAGATGATAGAGAGAGATGACAAATGTGAATAGATAGATGTAGGTGTGTAGATGCATCCGCATAAAGATGATAAGCATGTTAGACAAGAAAAAGACAGACGATGACGGTAGGTGATAGGTGACAAGAACAGAGAGCTTAGATAGGTGACAGTAGGTAGTAGATAATGGACAGATGATAAATGTACACTATTCAGACTGTTAGTACTAGAGAAAAATTAGGGAAAATGTTCCAAGGTATTGACAGCTACTCACAGGCAGAAATTTCCAAGGCATTTTGGAAAGTGTATTACAGAGGAATGTATTTCCCATGCAAGAAGAGTGTACAAAACAAGTGTCCAGGCAAGAGCCCTGCACCTGAGCTTATACAGAATGGGCCAACACAGAATTATTTATCTCTCTCTCTCTCTCTCTCTCTCTCTCTCTCTCTCTGTGTGTGTGTGTGTGTGTGTGTGTGTGTGTGTGCCAGAGATGGATTTTGGATATCTTGCATACAAAACTCAAAATGGGAGTAGGATTTATAGGAAGAGTAGAGCAAGGCTAGAAATGCCTGTTGCCTGTCTTCAGTTCTTCTTTCAGTGTGTCTGGCCCACATGAAGAATGAACGGGAATCCCAGGGCCACTGTTCCAGGATCTTTAGTGAGAAATAACCACAGGTATTTAGTGAGAACTAGCCAAAGTAAGCCAGAGCCCTGGTAGACTGGGCTGGGCCCGGGCCACTGAAAAAATAACCTGTGTAGGGCAGCCTTTTCTCTGCAGAGTTCCTGGACCACCAGAAAATTAAGGTCCCAACTTCTTGGACCCCTGTAGGCCTGGCTGGTGGGACTGGGGTAGGAATGAGCACAAGACTGAACTTCACACTGGTGGGAACACAGGCTCCGGCCCTGCTGCCTTCTATAGTGGACTGTGTGGGGAAGATCTGAGTCTGCTAACCTGCCCCTGGGCTGAGGCTTGGACCACAGGGGCCTGAGACAGCCTAACGCTTGTTAGTCCTGGAGGACCAGGAGCCATGAGAAGCCACAGCTCGTACCTCTGCTGGAGTGCTAAGCCATGAACCATCAGGTTTTCTACTGTCTCTGACACCAACCTAGAAAGTTGCCAGTGCTAGAAAAATCCTTAACATCAGAGCAGTGTTGGAAAGTGGTGCGAGCTTCAGCTAGCAACGGAAGAGGACAGGTGAGCCTCCATCTCAGGATGGCACCTTCTCTCTGAGCCCTGATGGAAAAGCCAGGCAGAATCCTGGGTGTGGGAGATAACCCAGCACAGGAAAAGCCACCCTGGTGCTCGCAGCTGCACCCATGAGGGCTTATGTGGAGGTCAGAGACAGAAGTGCTGAGAAGGCCTGGCTCCTCATAGCCTGTTATTTCCTCTGCGCATACTGGGGAGGTGGGGCTGAGGAGGCAGCCAACTCTTATCCCTAACCTGTCCCACCCTTCCCAAGGGTGATTTCTTTTTTCAGCTGTGGTTTCTGACTTCTAATCTTTATCTCTGATAAAAATTATATAGACGGGGACAAACAAAAGGAGCACATAGGTTCCCAAGACAAAACTGGTTAGTGGAGCAGACTCCCCTCCAGATCGCTGCTGGTGACCCTGAAGAGGGGACTGCCTGCCCCCTGCTGGCTGTGGCCTAGTAAAGGCCCTTGGAAGGAGAGCCATTGCCCATATGAGCACACAGGTAGATGTGGTGGACAGCCTTGCTGAGAACATGGCAGGCTTTGGTGTGTCTATTGAGGAAAACCTCTACTGCAGCACCAGAACTTCAGATGTCACCATGCACAAACTCAGCTCTGCATAGACCCAGCTTCAGCCAGACTCCAGGCCTGAACAGATACTACCCCTATGCAAGTATCAGTCAGACACAGATCCAAGCTCTGCATAAACCCCAGCTCTGAACAACACTCTTGCCCAGACCCCTGCCATATGCAGAGACCAGTCATGCACATACCTCAGGCCTGTGTAGACCCCAGCTAGGCTCATATGCAGACCTCACCATACACGAACTTTAGCCCTGATTATATACCAGTCCTGCAGAGATTCCAGCCCTGCACAGACACCATCTTGATGGACAGTAAGCCATATGAAAGCCAAGTCTGTGTGCAAAGGTGTTTTGAGCCCTGAATAAGATCACACCCACCAAACAGAATCTCCTCACAGCTAATTTTCTCACTGAGGAGACCCTTCCACCCAGTGCCATTCCGTTCTTCCATCACCTAGAAGCCCCGAGACATTGTAAGATGTGTTTTTTGTTTTTTTTTAAACTTAGCAGGCTTGAGTAGACTGGGACTCTGCAGGTCTGGCAGCTCCAGGCCCCAGCATAGGTGGGTGACTCTGAGCCACCAAACCCTGCTGACGCTGTCCTAGGTCATGGCTGAATGCTAGAGAAGAACCACTGTTCAAGCACAAAGCCACCGGCATTCTGAGCGCAGTGGAGCACAACCTTCTCTTGGGTCTATACAGGCTAGAAGATGGACACAGAGGTTTCTGCTCTGTGGACGCTTTCCTGATGATCAGACAGGCAGAGCTTTTGACTTAAGGGAGTATCGTGAGTTTATATGTTCTTGAATGACAATTTATCTTTTTCTAGAAACTTCTTTCTATCTCTCTATATCTATTATGTTACCATTTCAAGTATTGCTTCTGGGCTTCATCCCATTTTTTTTTTACACCATTGTGTATTCTATTTCCAGAAAACCAACCTTTAGTGCTATTATTCCCCTCCACCATCTTCTATTTTCTCTCCCTCTATAGCTCTTTCTTTCACCATCTCTCTCCTTCCCTCCCTCCCTCCACCCTCTCACCCTTCACTCGTCTTCTATGTTTCAGGTTCTGTCCTAGGCTCACGAATGACAAAAGTTCTGTCTTGTGGTGTTTATGTGATGGTGCATTTTAACCTAATTAAACATATTTATATGTGTTTAAATTTAACATAATTAAAAAATCTTAAAAAATAAAGAGGCAGACTAAGGAGTGTGGAGATGGCTCAGTGGTTAAAGCGCTTGCTGTGTGAACCTGGCGATCTGAGTCTGGGTCCTCAACATGCACATAAAGGCCAGCCATGACAGCATGCACCTATAACCCCTCATGGGTTTAGGAGACAAAAACAAGAAGATCCCACATCGCACTGGCCAGCTAATCTAACTAAAACAGTGAGGTCTAGGCTCAGTGAGAGATCTACTCTTAAAAAATAATTTGAAGAGTAATTTTGATACCCAAAATCAATCTCTGACCTACACACACACACACACACACACACACAGAGAGAGAGAGAGAGAGAGAGAGAGAGAGAGAGAGAGAGAGAGAGAGAGAGAGATAAATAATTCTGTGTTGGCCCATTCTGTATAAGCTCAGGTGCAGGGCTCTTGCCTGGACACTTGTTTTGTACACTCTTCTTGCATGGGAAATACATTCCTCTGTAATACACTTTCCAAAATGCCTTGGAAATTTCTGCCTGTGAGTAGCTGTCAATACCTTGGAACATTTCCCTAATTTTTCTCTAGTACTAACAGTCTGAATAGTGTACATTTATCATCTGTCCATTATCTACTACCTACTGTCACCTATCTAAGCTCTCTGTTCTTGTCACCTATCACCTACCGTCATCGTCTGTCTTTTTCTTGTCTAACATGCTTATCATCTTTATGCGGATGCATCTACACACCTACATCTATCTATTCACATTTGTCATCTCTCTCTATCACCTGCCTTATATGTGCCAGTTATCAATCTATTTGCCTATTATGTCCGTGTATGTGTTTCCATTGTTGTCTCATCAGTCTAAAGAACCTGCATGACCTTCTTTGACATAAATGGTTTAGAATGTACTATATTCAACTGTTTCTTGAGCAGTTGTGGGCACCATGGCAGACATCCTGTCTCTTCTTAGTCACTTTCAGGTCCCCTGAACATGCTGTGTACTCTCTGACTAGGCATTTCTGGAACATGTGGCTTCTTGAAGCAGAAATGATGGGCTTTCACTGTGGAATGGCCCTAGCTGACACACAGCCCCACAGGAGTATGAGAGCTGAGGGGCAGCAGAGCTGTCCTTTGACAAATTCTGAACTTAGAAAATATGTTTCATTTTTGCTCAAACTTTTTTTAAAAGATATTATCCTATTCAGCATAATTTCACTGGGCTCTGTCGAAGTATTATAACAATAACTCTTTGAAGAAATCATTTCTCTTTTCTGCTCTGAAGAAGGAAAGCTCTGTTTCCTTTCTCTAACTGGGGTGAAATGCCATCTCCTTACAGTTTTGATTTGCATTTTTGTGGTGACTAATAATATTAAGTATTTTTTTCATACATTTGTTGGCCAGTTGTGTTTCTTCTTTTGAGAAGTGTCTATTCAGCTCATCTGACTATTTTCTAATTTGGACTGCTGGGTTTATGAGGTTTTCTGAATTCTTTGTACAGTCTGGATGTTAATCCCCTGTCAGATGAATACTTGACAAAGTTTTTCTCCCAGTTTTCTTTTAACACTACCTTTTAGTGTAGATGCAATTCCATCTTCAATTCTTGATTCACTTTCACTGCTCTATACAAATATTAAAACATTTCCCTATGTTTTCCTCTAGTGATTATGGAATTTCCTCTTTTTCTTCTTCTCCTTCTCCTCCTTCATCTTTTTCTTCCAGTGTTAGGAATAGATTGCAGGACTTAGCATTTGTTATACAGATACTATTCCAGATATATCTTTGCCTGAGTTTCAGATTTTTGATTAATTGTTTGTTTGCTGGACAGGACAAGAGAGACCATTTAAATTTCAATCTTCTACACCTAGATACCCAGTTTCTCAGCATCTCTTGTTGAAGAGGCTGATTTACCAATGTATATTTGGGGTGCCCTTGCTGAGATCCAGTTGGCTATAACTTGGTGAATTTATTTCTGGGTTCTGGGTTCTGTTTAATTAGTTTACCTGTCCATTTTTATGCCATGCCACGTAGTTTTCACTACCTTTCTCTGCCATGTAGTTTGAGATTAGGTGTGGCGCTACCATCAGCACTGCAGTTCTTACTCAGGTTTGATTGTTTTGGCTATTCTGAATCATTATGAATTTTGAGATCATTTTTTCTAGTTTTGTGGAAAATGTCATTGGCGCTTTGATGGTGGAGTATGTTGAATATGCAGATTGCTTTGCAGTGTGTACATTTTAGCAATAACATTGCTTCTAATCCACTAACACAGGAGGCATTTCTATTCCTTTGTTTATTTTCTTTCATTGAAATTCTATAATTACTGCTGTAGAGGTCTTTCACACCCTTGGTTAAATTTATTCTAGGTTTTATTTTACTTATTTTTATGGTTATAGTAAACATTATTGATGTTATTTCTCTCTCAGCAAGTTTGTTATTGGCATATAAAAACCGTACTGGTGAGGGTGTGAGGAATGAGCTCTACCCACAGCATTGCCTGGAATGTAACTTAGTACATGGAGGACATTATGGAGACCTCTCACACACAAATACTAGAACTTCCGTATGATTCTACTATCTGCCTACATGTCCTAAGGAAATTAAAACATCATGTTAGAGAGACACCTGCATACCTGTATTTATTGTACTATTCTAAGGAGCCAGCATATGAAATTAGCCTACATAGGTGTTCATCAATAGAAAAAATGGATAAATAAAATGTGATACACACACAATGGAATATTATCAAGCCATAAATAAAGACTAAATGTCATTTTTAGCAAAATACATGAAGCTGCAAAACATGTTAACAGGAGAGGAGCCAGGTGCATGTGCTATTCCTGCTTACATGGAGCCTAAAAATGTTAATCTGGGTGTAGGAAAGTGTCTGTTAGAGATCAGAACAATGGAAGATGAATTTGATCAGTACATGCCGTGTATGTGTGTGGAAATATCACACAGAATGCCACTAACGTGCATACTTGATGCATGTCAATAAAAACAAAATAACTTAAGGGGATTGTGTAGGCAAGAAGAGTTGCTTTATGTTCTCAGGCCTCTGAGGGCCTCACATAAAGGTATATGAACAAGGGCCCTCAGAGGAGTCCGCATCTTTCAAACCCAGTCCTTTGTAGTTGGTGGTCTGAGGTAGGGGTGGGGAGCAGACCTGGGACTGCCAGTGAGATGATGGTCTCTGGAGTCTCTCTGGTATTCCACACTCTCCCCAAATGCTTGTGTTCAGTTGGGCTTAGAGTGATGAGGAAGAGAAAGTGAGTATGGTTCCATATAGGCTTGAGAGCAGAGTTCTGTCCCTGAGGAGCCAGAGCCCAGGAGGCCAAATACTGAAAGGAAGAAAGGGTAGAAGCCCAGCGCACACACACCCCTGGTAGGTGTACATGCCCTGGCGAGCTACTGCACAGGCTACGGCTGGCAGTTCTGGGCGACAGGACAGTGTACACTGCCTGCAGCCTTCACCACAGTCTTGGCCCTGTGCCAAGCTCAGCTCTTTAAACACACATGAGTCCCCTGAGCACACTGGGGCCGCTGTTAGAACTGTCGTCCTCCGTGGCCCTGTACTTCCCCCAAAATGGCGCAGAACGTTGGGAGTTCCTGGGTCTCTGACACAGCTGGAGAAAAACAAGTCCCTCCAAGGGCATCATTCCACATACTTTAGAACGACCTACTAGCTTATCATTAATGAAACAAACATATGCATGCTTTTTAAAACAACAGCTTAGTAAGAACGGTGTGGGCTTCAGGGGAGGAAGGTTAGTGGAAAAGTACTAGTGAACCATGCAAAGACATAAAGGAGAGCTTCATAGCAAATTAATTTCATGTTTTAACACATTTTTTTAAAGAAAGCAGGAAAAAAAAAAACAAAAACAAAACTACTGATCAGGAGAGGTTGAACACAGCTCAGAAAACTGACCAAACATCCACAAATAGGGAGCAAACTTCTGTAAGGACGTGCTATGACCCCTGCTGCTCTTGACCGTGCTGCACGGCTCTTCTGAAACGTCAGCCTTCTGTGTAAATTTCAACCCAACTGGCTAGCTTATAATCAGAAGCCCCAATGGGATTAAGATCGGAACTGCATTAAATTTATAAATAACTTTTGAAATTTATCTCCAAAGGAGTCACAAGGAATTTACAGGTCACTGTCAAGGATAACTGTGTGCTCTGGCTACTGTTTGTTTGTTTGTTTGTTTGTTTGTTTGTTTGTTCTTGTCAATTTGACACAAGCTAGAATGACTGGGAAGAGGGGCTCTTAAATGAGAAAATGCTTCCATAGGACTGACTGATAGGCAAATCTATCAGGTATCTCCTTGGTTAATGATTGATGTGGGAGGGCCCAGCCTACCATGGGTGGTACCACTTAGGAAGATGGTCCTGGATGGTGCAGGAAAGCAAACTGGGAAAGCCATGAGGAGAAAACCAGTGTACATAGTACTCCTCCATGGCTCCTGCTTTACTTCTGCCTCCAGGTTCCTTGTCCTGACTTCCGGATGATAGACTACAACTGTAAGATGAAATAAGCCCTTTCTTCTCCCAGTTGCTTTGATCCTAGTGTTCACTATGTATGTGCGGGCACATATGTGCATACATGAGTGTGGAGGAGGCCGGAGGCCGACTTTGTGTGATGCTCCTCAGAGAGCATCCACCTGTTTTGGGAAAGGGCCTCTCACTGGGGCCTGGAGCTTTCTGACCATGCCAGGCTGGCTAACTAGCGAGCCTCAGGATCTGCCTAGCTCCACCTCTCCAGCACTGGTATTACAAGAGCACATAAACTTTTTATGTGAGTTTTGTGGATCAGATTCGGCTCTTGGTGCTCCAGCAGTAAGAGCTCTGCTGACCAAGCTACCTCTCCAGAACAAAACAGGAACTTCTGAAAAGGAGCTCTGCTGGCTAGCTCTGGCTCCTGTTCCTGCTAGTAACTGCCCTGCCGCCACAAAGGGGAGATGAAGGGCTCTGGGGAGCCAGTGCAGATCCATTGCAGAACGATAGGGTCTCTTTGGGTGGAAGACAATAGAGATGGAATCTCAGTGGAGGAGAAAGTGGAGGAAATAAGACTGGGCAATGACCAGACCCGAAGCTGAGTCTCATTGCATAAGAAGTAACATCAATGTGCATAGAACTGGCTGGAACAGAGGAGAGAGAGGGCACATCTTATGATGAAAGACATTAGGAGATGGATGACACATGGCTAGATGGCATCCATACTTCTTCATTGCAAGTTAGGTAAGATCAGTCAGTTTTCACAACTGAAACTTGTGGACAAGTTTGCTAGTCATAACTTGACTAGGAAAACTTTTGTTTTGTTTTTGTTTTTCAAGACAGGGTTTCTCTGTGTAGCAATGGCTAGGAATCACTTTGTAGACCAAGCTGACCTTGAACTCGGAGCCGCCTGCCTCTGCCTCCCAAGTGCAGGCATTAAAGTCACCACCCAGTGACTAGCAAAACATGCAACATGGACTCAGTAGGATAAACAGAAGTTAAATGATCCATTCAGCCCAGTAACTTCTCCTAGAGAGAGGGACATGCCTAGGGCTAGGTGGTGCTCCCCAGCTACTCCTAAAAATTGGAGCTTCCTTGCTGGAGATAAGATAGGAAGGAAAGCCTGTAGCAGCCTGTAGCCTAAAGGCCTTGCATTCCGGCAGGAGCCTCACTTGGTGCAAACTGTAGAAGATTCTTAGAGGGGAAGGCTTGACAGTGCAGGAAAGAGTTCACTGACAATTCAGTGTAATCTCAGCTGGTTTGAGCTCCACTAGGGGAATACATTCCAAACAGTACACAGACCTGCACACACCTCTCACGATAATCTAGAGTACTCTAGAAGACAAGAAAGTCAGGAATGCACCCTTTGAGGATTTGAGAGATTTTAGAGTAGGACAGCACAATTCTGCATGAAACTGAAAGATAAGTACAGGAAGGTGTCACCACACAAGGCCACATGGGTATGGGCATAGTGGTGCGATCACTCTAGAAGGGGTGGAGAATCAAGCAAGGTTCCCTCCCTGACTCCTCTGAGTGTTTTTTGAAGAGTATTTTTCCCCTAACATAGAGAATCCAATTCACAATAGCCAGAGGGTGGCCTCAGGGCCTCCTCTAGACCTCTCCACCTATGTGATACCCTCTAGTCTCCTCTTCCCAAGGTTCTACATCCCAGCCAACCTTCCCTGGGGCTAGATGGAGCATCAGTTGCTTCTTCAGGTCCTTCATAAGCTGCCCACACACCATGAACCTCCACTACGGGCCTGTTTTCCTCCATAGTGAAGATCTATTCATCTATTTGTCTAGAGCAGAGGGACCCTGGAACAAGAATAAGTCCCTAAGATTGCAGAGGGCTGTGAGCCCTTGGCACACAGAGACTCTGAGAGGGTATGATTTCTCGGCACACAGGGACCCTGGGAAGTATGTGAGACCTTAATAAACAGGGACCACAAAAGGGTTGCGGGCTTTCGGCATACAGAGACCCTGGGAAAGGCATGAGACCTCAGCACAGATGAAACTTGCGAAGAGTATGTAACTATATTACATGGAAACAATGGAAAGGGTGTGAGAACCTGGCGCAAGAGGAATGTGTGGTGGTGCCGATGGCCTTGTGAAGGCCGTCAGACAGACCTCAGGCTCAGTTCGTTTACTTCGCCCATACTGGAAGCTATACTCTCTTGCCAAATGTCCCACTTTCCTAAGGACCAGTGGACCTCAGCTCTAGCCTGCCCCATCTTCTGGTTTCCCACCTGAGAGGGGCAAGATCTATCCTCTTATTAAGATTCTCATCTCCCAGCTCTCCCTGTAAGTGCTCTGCTGAGAGAACCCTTCACCAGATGTTAACCCCAATTCCCTGAATCCCCAAATCCAATTCCTGAGTGCTGCCATATATGGCAGTGGGACACCAGGAGCCCACTTGCTCACTTGAATGTATTTGCAGCAAATGAAAAGAAAAGACATTATCTCACCCAGGCTTTGCACCCAAGCCATGAAAAACTGTTCAGGGTTGTTGGGTATCAAAAGGGCATATGATGAATAATGAGGGCCTAGGTTTCTTTGGTTATGATAGATGATACACACATACTCATATGAAAGTCCGAAAGGATGGAGAGCTATGGCCCCAGTCGTGGGACATAACCTCTTCCTAAGAGAGAGAAATCAGTTCATACCTTCTATGTGGTGAGCTTATTTCCCCACTTGTTTGGCATGCAAGGTTGCTGGGATGTTTTGATTGGGGAGGAGTGGAGAAGGGCTGCCCCAGTCAAGGGATGACTTTTCTGTTGAAAATCTATGGCCCGGTCAGGCTTCCACCTGACATGTCATTTCTTCATACTCCTTAATCTGTGTCAATGGCCCTGGTGCCAAAGTGGGTCTAGACCAGCTGCCAACAAAAGTGACCAGCAGACTGTACAGAAGTGCCCCAACTCAGTGGATCCTCCTAACAAGGGCAGACTCTTGTCCCCAACATTCTGTTTTCTTCATCTTGATTTGATCATTTCCAGGTATTGGTCAGCTACCATTTAATTGGATACAACAACCCAGATAAGATTTTGCCTTAGAGATGAGTTACCAATTCTGTGTAGTTTTACTCATTGGGTATATGGTTCAGTACAAACAATGACGCTAGACCTCAATTTCTCTCTCTCTCTCTCTCTCTCTCTCTCTCTCTCTCTCCCCCCTCTCTTTCTCTCCCCTCAGATTTTTTTTTTTTGAGACAGGGTTTCTCTGTGTAAGCTTGGCTGGTCTGAACTCGCTTTGTAGACCAGGCTGGCTTTGGATTCTCAGAGCTCTGCCTGCCTCTGCCTCCCCAAGTGCTGGGATTACAGGCATGCAGCACCGTGCCTGGCTTCCTTCAGTCTCTTTTTATAGGTAGCATAAAATCTGAGGAAGATACTAAGCACTTAGATGGGACAGCTGACCTCATGCAAGGGACACGTCCCTCTCTATGCAGCTTGTACACATATGGACAGCAACCAGGCCCAGGGGCCCTCCCCAACTGTAGAGAAAGGATTCCTGTAGAGCATCTTGTATGTTCTCAGGAGCTACTCAATCTAGTGTATTCAGAACCAATTTCACCTCGGTGTCTAATCAAAATTCAACATGCAGCCTCTTTTTATCAGACCAGCTGAGAGATTCTTTGGACTGAGAGCCCAGAGGGCATCCGGGTCTCTGTGAAGCCTCAGGAAGATCACTGAGTGACTATGTCCAATAGACACATGCCAGGTCTTTGGAGGCCATTTCTATATGGAAAGGGCAAGGCTACTAGATTATTCATGATACTCAGAAAGTAGAACACAAAATAGAAAAGGCTCTGTTAATGAACACAGAACAACAACAACAACAACAAAAAACCTCAAGCCAATGCAGGCTGCTTACCTAGGACAGAGAAAAGAGCCACCAAGATCCATACAGTGGTGAAGAAGGGAACCCGCACAGAGAGCCACTGTAGACTGACCACTGAGAGCCCACTGCTGTTCCAAGGATGGAAAAGCTCTGGTCCCATGCCTGGGCCCGAAAGTCCCTGGGGGTAAGCCGTACCCACCAGCCAGGCCAGTAGAACAAGGGCACACAAACTGTCAGACTCCCATGTCCACATGGTGGGGGCTATGCTCCGACAGGCTGGGTTTCTGCCTGAGCTTGTCAACAGGCAGTCCTGATCTGAGAAGGCACATGCCCAGCTGCTCTATAGATATCAGAGGGACATCTGGCTCTCCCTCCTCTGTCCAGACCCTCCCTTTTGCTGACCACAGGCCCAGCCTTGTTCTGGGCAGCCCATGTCTCCTGCCATCTCAGACATCTCCCTACAAAGCAGCAAACCACTTCCTCCAGGCAGGAGTTCAAAGCCTTTGCCCACTTCCCTGTCCTGGAAGATAAAAGGCCACCTGTCTGCAGAGATTGGCTACTGCTGTCACATAAAATAACAGTGAATGAAGAAGCAGGGTTTAATGGGTTCTTTATCGAGGATTTGGCCTCTAATAGGAGCACACAGGAGACAAGAGAAACTTCAGACAACAGTTCAAGACAACGCCACAGTGCAGACTGTGGGGCTGCAGCAAAGGGTGTCTGCAGAACGCCAACTCCTCCCCGGTTTCCTTATCCTGTTTGGCGCCCTCAACTCACCAGATTCTCTGTGCCTGACTTTCCAACTTACTATGGTCAGTGTAAGATCTCTGTCAAGCCAGAGCATACCAGGAGAACAGACAGAAAACAACACATGGCTTACTATGTGGCCCATGAAAAATGAGAATGTAGGCATCCACAAAGCCTGCTGAGGTGGGGCCTGTTCTGAGGTCAGCTGGGATCTTACTGTCAGAGAAGCTCAATTCACGAGTACAGTGATGGTATTGTGTGCCGCATGAAAAGATGTGGATCAAGGTCCCTCCGATGAAGAACCACTGAAACGCTGACTTCTGACTTGTTCTAAGGGAAGCATGTCACAAATGACATTTCATCCTAACTAATACATTCAAGCTAATAATGGAAATGTAAACATTTTCCAGTTTTCCCCTGTGTGGAGTGAAAAGAGCCCAGAGAACGAGAGAGTCGATGCTAGCTCCCCACTCCTTGTTTACTTCTTGGTTTCATGTTATGAATGTACACAGATTCACAGGCCACAGACGGCCTACAGCGAGGACCCAAAAGTCTCTGGTAAGGCCAGTGTCACCATCACTCTGCCTCTCTTTAACCTTATCCACTCTATCTTAACATTTTCTCATCCTCACACTTTAATCTTGCAGTTTTTCACTGTGTGTTTTCTGTACATTTGGCAATAACACCAATGAATGTAAATGTAGGTTATTTGTCCTTTCTCCAGAGAGATATTTACTGGTTTATATCTTTAATCTTGCACTACGTTTATTATAGAACTGCCAAAGATGTTTCTTTGACTGATTATATGGGAGAAGCCAGCATACTTGGGCTAGAAAATTTCTGGGGAGTCAGAATTATCTCCTCAGTGAACTCCAGGACAGCCTAACTTCTTCAGGAATGGCTGTGTTCAGGGTCTTAAATGACAAGCTCATAAATCTGCCAAGCCCACTGTCTTATTCACTGTTCTACTGC
The DNA here is from genome assembly GCF_030254825.1 of Meriones unguiculatus. Classification (NCBI taxonomy): domain Eukaryota; kingdom Metazoa; phylum Chordata; class Mammalia; order Rodentia; family Muridae; genus Meriones; species Meriones unguiculatus. The sequence goes on from NC_083351.1 coordinate 91,194,664, forward strand.
TGTGAAGAGACACCATGACTAAAGCAATTCTTACAAAAGAAAGCATTTAATTAGGAGTTTACTTATAGTTTCGGAGGTTTAGTCCATTATCATCGTGGTGGGAAGCATGGTGGCACACGTGGTTCTGGAGTAGAAGAGAGCTACCTTCTGATCTGTAGGCAGACAGAGAAAAAGAGAGGCCTGGCCTTGGCTTTTGAAATCTCAAAGCCCACCTCCAGTGACACACTTCCTCCAACAAAGCCACACCTGCTAATCCTCCTAATCCTTTCAAAGTGTTGCACTCCCTGGTGACTAAGCATTCAAATCTATGAGACTACAGAAGCCATTCTTCCTCAGACTACCACCTTTCACTCCCTGACTCCCATAGGCTTGTAGCCACATCATAGTGTAAAAATGCATTCAGTCGAATTTCAAACATCCCCGTAGTCTAATGGTCCCAACACTGTATAAAAGTCCAAATTTCAAAGTCTCTTCTGAGACTCCAAGCAATCTCTTAACTGTAAATGCCCTCCCCTGTAAAATAAAAATTAAAAAAAAAAACAGATCACATGTTTTCAACATAAAATGGTACAGAATGTACATTACCACTTCAAAAGGGAAGAAAGAGAACATAGTGAGGAAATAGTGGATGAAAGAAAAACTCCAAATTCTGTATCTCCATGCCTGATGTCAAAATGCTCTTCAGATCTCCAGCTCCTTTCAGTTTTGTCTGACAGGGCAAAGATTCCTCCATCTTGTCTCAGCTGGAGCCATCTTTTATCTAACCTGAAACTGGCCCCCTCATGAAAACTGTCCCATCATGAAAAGTCACATGGGAAAGTAGCCAACCCTATTCTAGAAAACTCAGGGTTGAAAGGTCCCAGCTAACTGCATGTTTTTGGCTTCTGTTAAACTGCTTGCCTGCTTTACTTCTCCCTGCAACTGCCAACCAGCATGCAGTTTTCTGTATTTTTTGCCTTTAAAAGCTCCCTGTAAAATACTTTCAAGGGTGTTCTATAAGAACTACTTCTCTCTGGCTCAATACAATCTCTCAATTCTGACTTTGTTGTGTGTAACTGTTCAGTTTTCTATGTCTGACCTAGTTCTGAATAATAACATGGACACTTATATTTATATATGATAGCTTTAGAACCAGGAGGGGAGGCTTTCGGAGACTTGAGCACCAACAAAGGACCATACATGGACTAGACTTAGGCCCCTTACACATATGTACCCAATGAGCAGCTTGGTCTTCATGTGGGTTCCCTAATAAGAGGATCAGGGACTATCTCTGACTTGGACTCTGTTGCATGCTTTTCGATCATTTTCCCCTGATGGGGCTGTCTTGCCAGGCCACCTAGGAAGAGAATGTGCTCAGTCCTGGTGTTAATTGATGTGCTGGAGTGGGTTAGTAGAAAGGGGAGTGCCCCTTTTCTGAGGGGTAGGGAAAGGGGAAGAGGGGGAAGAGGGAGGAGGGTAGGACTAGGAGAAAGAAGGGAGGAATGACAATTGGAATGAGAGAACCCAGAACCAAAAAGACTCACATAGTATATACTTACTTATAAGTGGGTGATATAAGATAATCATACTAAAATCTACAGACCTAAAGAAGCTAAACAACAAGGAGGACCTTAGGGAAGATACTTAATTCTCTTTCAGAATGGCAAACAGGATAGTCTGGCAAACACCAGAAACAGTGGAAGAGAGGGAACAGGATGGGAGCCTACTATAAATGTCCTCTGAAAAGTTCCACCCAAGAGGGGTACAGATGCAGAGACTCACAGCCAAACTTTGGGCAGAACACAGGGAGTCTTTTCAAAGAAGGGAAGGATAGAAGGAAGGGACAGGAGCTCACAAGAAGACCAATAAAACCAAAATATCTGGGCCCATGGAGGGCCTTCAGAGACTGATGCACCAACCAATGACCATGATGGAGGTCACCTAGACTGCCTGCTCAGTCTCCATGCGGGTACTGACAGCAGGGCCTGTCTCTGACAGAATCTCAGTTGCCAGCTCTTTGATCACTTCCCCCTGATGGTTCAGCCTTGCCTGAACACAGAGGAAAAGGATCCAGGCAGTCTTGATGAGATTTGATAGGCTAGGGTTAGATGATAGGAGAGAAGGTCTCCCCCTTTCAGTGGAAAAGGGGAAGGAGGAAAGTGAGGGAGGTGGGACTGGGAGGAGATGAGGGAAGGGATACAATCAGAATATAAAATGAATAAATTGCAAAAAATAAAAATTAAAAAAGTGAATAACTAACTAACTAACTAACTAAACAGCTTTAGGCCTTGGTTTACTGTTGTTCCCAAATAGTTCTTATAACCAATGTTTAATCTATGTTCCAGCACACAGTTCATTACCTCTCCTCAGTTTTGTACATGTGACTTTCTCCATGTCTCTTAGGTGAATCCTCTCAAGCCCCTTTCTTTCCCAGACTTCCCTTTCTCTGCCCAGAAGCCTCACCTCCTAATCCTGCTTCAGTTTATTGGCCATTAATTTTTTTATTAAAACCATGATAGAGAATAATGTTTATAAAACATTGAGATATAAAAATGGAAATTCCAAAGTTCCACCTGTACTCAACTCTCTGGGTATAGAAGTCTGCATTGAATACACAGTGCACAAAAACATCACTCCAACATTTGTGCTGAGTCAACTCCAACAACTGACTGCAACATACTTCCCTCCCTTGGACTGGTGCCACACCCAGTCTGCAGCTTTCCTTGCCAGGTATTCCATAACTCTGCCCTTTCCAACATCTTGGGCTCTCCAGCACAATCCAGGCTTTACATTCACAGCTACATGCAATGCCTCTCTGGGCTTCCATGCAGGGACACACCTAGCTTCGGTGGTTTTCCTTAGCTGTGGAGGGAGGTTTCACAACCCTTGTCTCTAAAGTCAGAGCCCCATGGTGGAAGATGTCATGTTTTGCTTCTTGATGGGACTGAAACTTGGCCTTTTGTTCAAATGTATTTTCATCAGTTTTCTTTTGTTAATGGTTCCCTTGCTGCTAACATTTCCCTTTAACTCTTTTTCACAAGTTGGAAGGTTAATTGGATGGGGTCTTGCCCTGAGGTCACTCTCTTTATTCTATTTAGATTCAGGATTTTCTTTGAACTTTTTAGTTCCTTGAGCACTGGACTTAGCTCCATTACACTTCCCGGTGCTCCTTTTCTCCTCAGACTGTACATTCTGTATAACTCTTTGTCCAGCTTGCTCCTTTTCTTTATAGATCCACATAAGAGCAATTACTAATAACACCATGATAAAGTCCATACTAGGCTGTCTTGAAATCTCCCCTGCCAATATCATTAACCCAAAACTCTTCAATTTAGCCTCAGGGAGATTTTTGGGGACAACGGTAGAGAGAAACCACATTCTTCACTAAAATATCACAAAAATGGTCTGCAGGCCACTTAGTAGTATTTTTCTCCTCTGAAAGCTCTTGAGTAGTCTCTAGGCCACTTACTGACATTCCTCCCCTCTGAAGTCCCTTGAGCTGGGCCATTATACACTACATAACCTACACTCTCAAACCACTGCCTTCCGTGGTCCTGATAGGATGGCCCACTAAACCTTAAAGTGTTCAACTGCTTTTCTAGTCCAAAGTCCCAAAGTCTTTTATATTTCTACAACAAACAGCAGGATGGCCAGGCCAGTCATAACAATATCCCACTCCCTGGTACCAATTTCTGTCATAGTCACTGTTGTATTGCTGTGAAGAGACACCATGACCAAAGCAATTCTCATAAAAGAAAGCATTTAATTGGGGGCTTGTTTACAGTTTCAGAGTTTTAGTCCATTATAATCTAGTATGGCAGCTAATATGGTGATAGAGTAGTAGCTGAGAGCTACATTCGGATCCATAGGCAGAAAGAGAGAGAGATTGGGTTTGGCATGGGCTTTTGAAACGTCAAAGCCCACCTCCAGTGACATACTTCCTCCAATAAAGCCATACCTCCTAATTTTTCTAATCCTACCAAATTTCTCTCCCTGTGACTAAACATTCAACTATATGAGCTTGTGGGAGGGAGCAAATCTTCTTCAAATCACTATACCCACATTTTACTTTTACTTCCTTCTGCTGATTTAGTCTCAGGTAAAATCTGCCTTTTTCCCCAAAAATTTCATAAATTGTTGGCTGAAACACTCAGCTACCTAGAGTTTCCTACCATGGGTATCCTTTGAAACCTGTAGATAGAAAATAGAAAAGGCAATCCCAGGTGAAGTTCAAGGGGCTGACACCAGGTGAAGGGGGCAGCGCTAGACACTGCATTCAGCAGTGAGAGTGAGTAAGAAGAGCGTCCGTCTAAGCAGAGCCAAAAGCAAAAGGCCAAGAGTGATAATTCTGACAAGTAGAGAGCTGGGACTTTGCTCAAGACACATGGTAGGAGCAATGAAATGTTTCAGTCACAGAATGAACATTCTATGCTCTGCTGCCAGAGGCTTTTTATATCAGCATAATGGGAGGCTTGGCACCATGACCCGTGAATGGGTGTGTGCATAAATGGATATATAAGTAGATAAATGTAGGGGTAGGGTGAGTGGATGAAAGGATGGTAGAAGGTAGATAAGTGAAATGATGGTGATGGATGGGTAGTGTGTGGATGGATAAATGAAATGATAGTAAGTGGACGCTGGGTAGATGGTGAGTGGATAAAGGATTTATTGACTGATTGTAGATGGATGGACAGTGGCTCTTACCATGTAATCGGCATCAAAGGGGACTCCTATGGGCAGATATTAGTCTTCCTTTATTCTGTATAACAATTTAGGCTCCCATACTTTTCTAGTCATGCCTAAATGCCTTCTTCACCCTGTATCATGCAGGGAGCTAATTAAAAGAAATGGGAGCATTCAACTGCATTAAACTTTATTTTTTTAAAATTAGATCCCTACATTCTTTTAATTAGGTCCCTGCCCAATACCCCCCTACAGCATTGCATACTAAATGCATGATCACCTCTTTTCAAGGCACAATGGTTCAGTACTTACAGGACTCTTCATTATCCCCAGACATGGGCTACTCCCATGGAAGTCGGGCAATCACGGACATTTCAGCTATAATTAGTTAAGGCGCTCGAACGCCTTCCTTGACCATAAACAACATTTGCTCTGGCTTGAATAGGGCGCCAACCTATAGCCAGTACAGTCCTCTCTAAAGAGTCACCTGGTCATGCTCCAATGTTTACCGTTAAAGTTATTCCCCTGATTGATCTCCCCACATCGCTTCAAAGCCATAATATTCCTTCCTTTATTTCCTAGATCTTTTGGTCTACAGCTAGATCTGTGGGAAATAAGTAACCCTCATTCCTTTTGAAGACCTCAGTGAGAGGAAGGTGGGCTAATTAGGACTATAGTCATCTGTTAAATCACTTTTCCAGGAATCTGGCCTTCCCTGGAAGGTAATATAATCGTTTGTGTTCCTCAGAGTTCATGTAGATTAGAAGTTCTCAGCCTTTCTAAGGCTGTGATATTTTCATGCAGTTCCTCATGTTTTGGTGAATCCCCCCACACCATAAAATTATTGTGTTGCTACTTTATAACTGTAATTTTGCTACTGTTATAAATCATAATGTAAATATCTTATATGCAGGATATTCCAAGGAGGTCACGACCCACAGGTAAAAAACTGCTGATGCAGACCCTTGTTCAGTTGAGGTGTTTTGATGGGTACTCTTTTTATGTTCAGATCTGTTCTTAGGTGAAGAAACCCAATCTTTAAGCTACTTATTTCTAGACTCAACAAATTTCAGCAAAGTATCAAAGAATATGGACTGCAGAAAGACTCTCACAAGAAAATACCGCCCAGTGAGCATGGAAAAGTCAGCACAGAAGTCACTGCACATGCTTAAATAAGCAGCCATGCCTCACTGTCCATCTTTAGTTCTATTCAACTTTTTGTTACACTTATGTTACAGAAATAATTGTTTTATTGTTTCCCATTGGTATGATCATTTAGCTTCCACTTTTATTTCATCTATAGCACTGGAGGACATCATTTGGCACATTCAAACTCTTACTAAATATTCTCAGAAGGCTTTACATGACATCTCCAAAGGAATTTCTCTTCTTTTAAATTTTTTTATAGTTGTGTGTGTGTGTGTGTGTGTGTGTGTGTGTGTGTGTGTGTGTCTGATGTACATGTGTGAGTACAGGCACATGTGTCACAGCAGAGGTGTGGAGATCAGAGGAGAACTTTCCAAAGTCGGTTTTCTCTTCTCCTGTGGGTTCTGGGGGAAGTGAACTTGGGTCATCGGGGTTATAGAGCACGTACTTCTGTCCAGTAAGCCATCTCCCCAGCCCTTGTTTCCCTTTTTAATTTCTAAAATCCAGCTGAATAAAAGAGCAGTTATAAAAACCATATAGCTTTAGGGCTGGGGAAATGGTTCAACTGGTAAAATGTTTGCCACTTTACCAACTGAGAGCCTGAGTTTTTTCTGCATTCTCAGCACCCATTTTTGCTTGGTTTTGATTGTTTTCATTGTTGTTGTTACTGTTGATTGCTTGTTTTGTTTTGTGTTAAAGGTTTGGCCTTTAATCTCAGTACTAGGGACTCACAGGATAATCCCCAGGGTTTGACGCTTTGGGCTGAATTGCAGAGCTCCGGGTTCATTGAGAGACAAGAGACTGTCTAAAAAACAAAACAAACAATAAAGGCAGATCCTGGTGTGATGCTGCACACTTTTAATCCAAGTACTGGAAGGCAAAGGCAGACAGAGCTCTGAGTTCGTGGCCGGACTTGTCTGTGTAGTGAATTTCAGGACATCCAGGGCTATGTACAAAGACCTCTCGGGTCCAAAGGGAACCCCAATTCCCCAAAAGGCAGTGGATTACCCCAAGATGTCAGTCTTTACTCAGTTTAAGATTGACTATAGCAGAAGCAGCATTCCTCAGGAACCTGTGAAATGGGTTTCTGCCTGTCAGAAAGGGCGGCTGCTCTGTGATTACATATGAACACTTATTCACAAGAACCTCTTATGCATTTCCTGGTCCTTCTCATCTCCCCCTCTACCCTAGACTCCCAGGCTGTTCCACTTCACAGGCTTTGCTTCCCTCAGCTATCAGCTACTAATAGCACACACGATTTTTCCACTCTCTGCTTTTCTAGTCCCGGCCGTGACCAGTCTCCTTTTTCTCTCCGTGCTGGACTCTTCCAGATACATCTAGCTGCTTTTTCTCCAACCTACAATAAAACTCTTCCCCACCCATGGAGCTTCCACTTCAGTGGTTTCTTTACTGATAACTGTCTCAAAATAAAAATAAATAGACAGACAGACAGACAGATGGATAGATAAAGGTGGAGAACACTTTACAAAGACACCTGATATCAGTCCTTGGCCTCTACATATGTGCACACATAGACTCATGAATCCCTCCCTAAACAAACACAAACACACAAACAAAACAGTAATAACAAAAAGACAACCCCTAAGACTGCTCAAATGGGCATTCATACTATTATCAAGGTTTACTGCTACATGTATTTTTCTGGTAATTCCACCAATGTCTTCTCTGTTTCACAAGACCTATAAAACCAGCATCAAGCCTCATTAGATACTACCATCTCTTCTGAAGAATAGCTTTGTAACTGAATCTTCAGACTTAGGTGGTAGAAATGGGTTACATCTAATATAATCTTGATGCTAAGCCAATTAGTCTTTTGACCTCTGTGCTTTGTTGCTATTGTAATTTTATCTCCTCTTATTTGCAGCCAATTCACCCTTTTATGACTATATAACCCTGCATACCTGGGACCTCTTAATCATTCCAGGAGGCCTAAAAATAGACCGAAGAAAGAACCAACCACAGTCCACACCCGCCCTCAGTTTCTCATAACTATTGGCCAATGTGACATGTTCCACGTCACCATTGTTGCATATTTTTCCTATGTGAATGTTCCATATCCCTCCCCCATAAAGCCCATGCTATCATGGCCTGCTTTCTGTGTGTGTGTGTGTGTGTGTGTGTGTGTCCGTGTGTGTGTGTGTCCTATCTCTCTCTAGCTCTCACTGAAGCAGCCTTTCACACACCCCCAAACAGAACTCTTGTATGAGGTCTGCTGTGTGCTGTGGTTTTTTTGAAGCACTTCTCAGCCCTCTGATCATCAAGATACCCTTTTGCCACAAAACTTTTCATGCATCACGTCAGATCTATGTGACATCCTTTCCAACTCATTTTAGGGTCTCCAGTCTAGACTGAGCAGTTAGGCAATTAGTTAGAAATTAGGAGGCTTGAAAGTTACTGGAGATGGACCTCTCTGTTCATGATCAGCTATGCGACCCACCTCTGTGTCATTGTTAATACTATGATTTAACGATGGGGAAAGTATCATAAATGTTGTCCTTCAGATTTAAAATGTTATATGAAAAAATAGCTATAGATGAAGGGAAAGTGGAGGTAGAGAACTTAAGACTCAGTAAAGGGGCTGGAGAGATGGCTAAGTGGTTAACAGCACTGTCTGTTCTTCCAAAGGACCCAGGTTCAATTCCCAGCACCCATATGGCAGCTCACAACTGTCTATACCTCAATTCTAAGGGCTCTGACACCTTCACACATAATATAAAATAAAATAATGCATATAAAATAAAATAAATTTTAAAAAAGACTCAGTAAAGTTTCTTAGTAGGAAAAAGTGGCTATTTATATCAATCTGTTCTACTACATGATTTTTTATCTAAGGGATCTGAGTTGTGTCACTGATCCTAGATGTAAACACAACTTTGTGATTTCAAACAAGCCTATCATGAAATAGGAAAAGCCCCTCATGAAAGCTGTGTAGTCCAGATACGTTGAGATAGTGCAAAGTCTATCTAAACACACATGCAGCACAGTGGTCCCTTGGTTCCTTGCCCACTGTCATCCCTGAGAATGCTCCTGCTGTGCTGTATAAAGTTTCTTTCTTCTACACCACACTCTGAGTCTTTCCTGACTTCATTTAGCAGAGAACTCAAGGACCAGAGAGAAAAGCCAGAGTGAGATCCTATTCCCCAGATCCATAAAATGCCAAAGGCAGCTTGCTGAGTATCATAGGACCAAACAGGCATAACCAATTCCCCTCAGGACTGTGGTGAAGCACAGGGATGGCATTATTCTTGGCACCCGCTCTCCCACAGTAGCATGGCATAGCTTCTTATGACCTACAGCTCAGGTCTACACCGCCTGGCGAGAAGGGGATTCTCTAATGCCTGGTGGGTGGTTTTAGGAAACCCAGGCTCAGCAGGATGTTGCTGTCTAGACTCTCACCTGAGTAGGTGATCTGCTATCTCCTTGTCTCACTGGCTTGAACTTTAAATAACACAATTAGATGCACGCTGTTGACCCTGAAGACCTAAGGCTCCTGGAACCATCACTGAACATGAGAAGGAAGATGCCAAGCAGCCACAGAGCTTTAACTACCAACTCATTTCACCTACATCATCCAGTATTGCCAAAAAACAAAGCTCCAGGACCTTGTCAACTTAAAATAGGAGCAAGCCTTGATGAAGCTTTATGAGGAATCTGGGAGGGACAAGGATGGCTGGTTCTGTGACAGGGTTTTATGTAGCTGTGTCAGCTCTGGATAGAGCAGTGGACCACTGAAAGCTGTGTCTTTTCCAGGTCATGTTCATGAAGCCAGTAGAGACATTGAAACCTTTCCTAAGGCCGCCAGAGCTGGCAATCCAGAGCTGGCATTTAGGATGTCACCACAGCCGTCTACCGTTGAATCTCAGGTGACACCCACCACATTTGATACCTTTAAATGGTTCCAAAGTCTAGCCCTGATGTGACGACAAGAAACCACTCACCTACATGGTTCCTGTGAACAGGACCTGCTTGGAGCTGACACTGTTTAGGCAGCTTTGCTTTGCTCTGAATAACTGCTGATTAACAGCCTGATGTGTGACCTTGAAAATGAGTCATTCGTCTTCCACAGGCTAACCCAACATCAAGTGTGGCATAAAGATAGTAAAAGAAAATCTTCAGAAAGTTTTTAAATTGCTCTCTCTTTCTGAGGGATACTTGAACACATGACTATACCATGATAGTTAATCTGCCAACTGAGACACCTGCTCTATAATTAAATAGGCATTGATTTCTTTAGTGAGAGCATGCTGCACGAAAGGCTTGATTCTTGTCCAATGCTGGGAGGACAAAGTTGGGCAGCCTGCAGCTCAGGTGGCTACTCAGGGCAGCTTCCCAGTGATCTCAGCAGCTTGCCTCACTATCTCATCACTTGGACTCTGCAGCCTGCCACAGGATCCAGGAGGAAGGGGAGGAGACGCACCATACAGGGAGATGCTGAAGAGGACACTCACAGGAGGTATGTTACAACATTCGCTCACAATTGCTCTATCTTCCTGTTGTTGCTCTTTCTCTGTGTCTGATATACACATTAAGCCTTACCATAGATACACATGTACATGGTATGATGTATGACATGTTAGTACCAGTTGAAGCTCCAGGCATCCACTGAGACTCTTGGACATATCCTCAGGGACAGGGAGACAACTATGCATTGTTGGATCTTCCTATCGCTGCAAAAGGGATTATTCTTACCGAGAGGGACAGAGGTTTGTCACAATTAACTCATGAAAGAGCTGTGATCAATATCTAATCCCGATTTCTAGTTCATCTCTGAAGAAAGACACATAGCCCTTGCCTTTAGGGATTCAGAAATGTTCTTAGGTTAATTTATATACAACAAAAAGATTTTTAAGTGGACAGATGAATGAAGATCAGTGGCTTTTGTGTTTCTATAAATTTTAGTAGCCAATGACCAATAAAAAGAAATGTTAATGCAACTAGATATGTTCTGATAACAGGAAGAATAATTTTCTTAACAATGTTATCCCTATTTTATGTTGAATTATGTAAGTGTGTCCACACTGGGTATGTGCCCAGAAACCTGAAGGAGTGTTAAATCAGGGTGTTAGATCCACTGGAACTGGAACTACAAATGGTTGTGAGTCGTTTCATATGGCTGCTGAGAAGTAAACTCTGGTCCTCTGCAAGAGTAGTACATGCCCTTAACTGCTGAACCATCTCTCCAGTCCTTAAATATTTTAATGAGTTTTTATTAGATCGATCCCTCCCCATCTCCTTCTCCCCACCTTCCATCTCTCTGTTGCTTGTGTGTGTGTGTGTGTGTGTGTGTGTGTGTGTGTGTGTTTGTGTGTGTTTGTGCGCGTGTGTTCACTCATGCATATACCCATGCCACAGCACACAAATGAAGGTCAGGGGATAATCTGTGGAAGTCAGTTCTATTCTTCCTCCATATAGAGCCTCAGGTCATCAGGCTTAGAGGCAGGTGCCTTCAGCTGCTGGGCCATCTCACCAGTCCCAAAGAATAATTTTCTTATTAAGAATGTTGATGTAAGACAATATGTTATAAAGGAATTTAAATTTATGTTAAAGTGTGAATTTCCACTTATATTAATAACAAATAGTTGTAGACTTCCTTCCATAAGAGCCAGTCAGGGGAGAAGAATTCTCCACAAAGAGCTTCATCAAAGTATGCTCAGCTACCATAAGCTTGTATGCACTGAGAAACTTTATGGAGGCAGAAGGCTACAGGGAGTGGGCTCTGTGCCTATGGCGGGAAGACAGATGGGACATACAGGACATTATTATATCCTAGGGGCTCAGAAGAAAGGGGTGGATTTAATTAATTTCCCCATGTGATATACAGTCAGTTCAGCTTCTGAAAAGTTCTCATCTCCACTGCTCTGTGGCTTCTGTGTTGTGTTCTCCAAAGACTGATCTCTTTGTGATATAAAAATGTCATGCTAAAATGATATTTTTAATACCAAATAAATTTTAGCCCAGAAGTCATTTTTTCTTGCAATGTCTCAGGATGTTCATGGCCATGTGATTTTTTTTTCCTGGAATGTTGTTCTTTTTTACTTGATCTGATTCTATCTACAAGTTGCCTTTGTGATTTTGTTCTGTTTTACTTTTCTACAGTTTCACTGTAATGTGCAAAACACATGGATTTCTTTCTAGCTCATTGTGCCTAGATTCCAAATCTATTGATGGTACTTGAAGATTCTTGTTCATTTTCTCTCCCAATGCCGATTCAGTACCTACTAAATTTTCTCTCCTCCTCCCATGACCCTTTCTTTGATTCCTTTTTCACTCTTGGCCTCATTTTTGACCTTTCCTCTGATCTGTCTTTCAGTGCTGTTGCCCTGCTGTTGAACTCACATTATTGCATGTACATGTGTGTTTTAATTTTTTTAGCTATTGTAATAAAGCTCTAGAATTTCTATTTGGGTCTTTGAACCTGATGGCTCAGTTTTCAGTGTCTGGCTCTCTATTTTCAGCCTTACATTTATCCCTTTGAATACTCTGATAGGACAATTTGAAGATTGTAAGTGATGACCAGGCTAATTCCCTGCACAGTAGTCTGTCTTCTTATTGCTTATGGTTTCTTTTCTTTCATTTTAGACACTGGTACATGTGCTAAATTGCTCACTGTGCGTATTATCATAGAAACAAGCTGAAACCATATCATTCTCTCTTTCTCTACCTGGAACTTGTGTTAGATTCTTCATAAGTTTGGACACAACATCCCATCTGATGCTGCTCTGACCCAGCAGGAGGAATAGGGCTACCTGAAATACTCAAGGCTAGGTGTTAGCCTTGACACCAGTAGACTCATTTAACCAGGTAAAGGCTAGAAAGAAGAGCTTGCCTTCCTGTGGGTCCCAGTGACAACACTTGCCCCTTGACCTCAGGGTACCTTCAAAACAGTAAGTTCAGCATAGCCAGTGGCAGAGCCCACAGGAGTACAGCCCTATCCTAGACTCTTCAGATTTCCATTTCCCTCAGGAATCTCTATATGATTTCATTTACTTTCTGGTGCCTTCATTCACTTGAAACCAAGCCCTTAACATCAGGCTTAGTTTAAACTAACTAGGCTTTCATTCCTAGCTATTGTTCTTCAAGTTTGATATTTAAAGAGACACTGAATGGGGCTGAAGAGATGGTTTACCTATTAAGAGCACTTGTAGCTCTTTTGAAGGACCTGAGTTCAGATCCCAAACCCACAGCAGGTGTCTCACAACTGCCTGTTTCAAGCTCCACAGGATTTTACATCTTTTTCTGGCCTCCAAAGGTACCTCTCCTACTCATATATACACACAGATATAAGTCTTTCTTTAAAGAAATAAAAAGACATTGCACAAGTTCTGCTCTTATCATAGATTGCAAACATCGGAAATAACCCCAGCTCGTGTCACAAAACAAGGGGTGCCCAACACTCAGCCAAGGCAAAGGAGGAAATGAAACCATTTGTCTGCTGAGGGCATCACTGTTTAATTCCAGGGAATTAACAATGAGGCAAGCCCTGATAGAACTAGTTAGGCAAGGTCCCAAATCCCAGTGTTGACACACAGAGAACCAGCTCTGCTTTACTCATAGGCAGGGAACACATAGGGATCACAACTCAGAGTTCAGCCATCCCTTGTGAGAAGGATTAAAACTGAGAACACGAAAAGATGTTCAGCCTTGCTAGCCACAGAGGGAAAAGCTCTAAAATGATAATGTGATACCACTATGCATCTAGGAGAGAGCACAAGAGAGAGAAAAGAAAGGGAACAAGGTACACAAGACAGCAAAGCCTTGCCTTGGATTTATACAAGAGGAAACAGCTTATCGCAAAGAGAAACTGGCACACGTCTGGGGAAAAAAAAATTCATTAAAAACACTTGATCACAAGTTTTGACTCCTCGTCTGTTCTGCCTCTCTGAAACTTTGATTTTTCTTCAAATCCCTAAGAGTTTTTTTACTTAAGGGTATTAAACTAGTCATTTAATGCACTGCATAATAATGTAATGTTTATTTTGAAAATTAAAATAAAGCTGAGTAAAGTATGTGGCATAGCTACCATTTGGTTTTGTATGGTGCAGATTGGCACAGAAGCAGAGAAAGACCAGATGCAGTGATTAGATAAAGAAATGGAGGCCAGCTGAGAAATAATCCCAAGCAGAAGAAACATGACGTAGGAAGAGCGGTGTCTGGATCCTCACTGGCAATGGTCAGTAACGGCAGAATTTGTTAAGAGTAAGACAGGTGCATGCCCACCCCTACTCCCAGTCTTTCTGGCAAGGGCACCAAATTGCCTGAATCTTTCTTTGTTGGATGTCTCCCCAAAGTCCCTAGCACCCTCCTGATCAGCCTGTCTTTTCCTACTTCATTGAGCCACATTCTGACTTTTTAGGTCTGTAATCTCCATCTATCATTTGCTTTTCTTCAAGAGCTTTGCAAGCTACACATCATAGAATAGGACCCGAGGGCCTATGAGCCTTGCAATAGACACTTGAGAGCAAAGGATGAGGCCCTTCTTTGGAAGTGAGCCAGCAAAGAAATTTCTTGGGCTCTGACCCAGAACACCTGCCTTCCCAGAACACAGGAAGCCAAGAAAGATAGCAGTCAGGGAACAAGGCCAAGGGTCAGAGGTTGAGGCCGCGTCAGGACCCTGAAACTGGGTGGAGAAGTTGGCAAGGGCGAGGGCCTCTGGGTTGGAGCTCCCTCCCCTACCTCACACACAATGACCCCCTGCCCGGTGGATCTTCCTGCCCATCCCTTCATTGCATGCCTTCCCATTTTTCTTGCTACTTCATGTCATACTGTGCATCCCACCTTGGGATTCTAAGACATCAGTCAAGTCGGCAGATCAAGAGCCAGTTGCCAAACACACCCCTTGAAGTTGCTGGGAATTCAGGTGTGTGCTGGCTGGCCCTGCTGGTGGACCAGGTGTGAGTGACTTAGGACTTCAAAGGTCTTGGGCAGGAAAGAGGTTGTGAGCTCAAATAGGTGAGTCAGGCCCATTGTTCCATGTATCTGAAAAATCAATTGAGTCCAAAGTAAAACATGTATTTAACCAGAAAAAGTGTATGGCTAATTGGTTTTTAAAGGATGTGCTTCCTGATCCTTGATACTAAAAGGGACCTGAGATGAGAAAGAGGGAGAGAGAAAGTTCTGCAAGGATGGAGTTCTTGAAATGGCTGTCTGAGGCCAAGCAAGCACAGAAAATAGCAGAGTGCACAGAAGACAGCTCAGTCTTTTCTTTGAAGGTACTACTACTCCAGTGAGAGATAGTACAGAAAAACCTGCAGACATATACCAACAGAAACAGCAGGCTGATAAGGAAGGTAGGCCTTCCCAGGGATCCCTATGTCTAATAGATGAAAGCTTGGCCTTCTCTGCATGGGTTCTGGATCAGACCTAGTCAGGCCTCTGGATCCCTGGTTCCTCAGTTTTCCTCTTCTGTAAGGTGAGCTCTCAAGTTTGATAGCACTCATAATGCTCCTGCACCCAAACAGCCCAAAGGTGAAGTTGTGGGCTACTGTGCCTCAGGTGTCCTTGGGGAACTGGTAGGTTTGGTGCCTCTTAGGATCCTAATCAAACTTAGACGCTCCTGTGGGGAGGGGCGGAGGCAGGAGCTACAGCAGGAGTCAGCTGGGCAGAGAGTCAATGAGAGCCCTGCATGGCCTCTGAGAGTTAGAGAGGACTAGGACTCTGAAGCCATGCATGCTGACATACACTGAGATGTGGATGAAAACTCTGCAAAACAGCGGTCCTTGCAGACTATGGTGTGACCTGACCAGCCCTCTCTGGAGCTTCTGATAGATAGTGGATACCTGTGAACAGCTTTCTATGTTAGGACCTCATCAATCTGTCTTCTATGTTCTAATGTCTTAATACATTTTTGGAGTGTATAAAGGTTGTCATAATCAAATGGAGTAGTTTGTACCAAAACTAACCAAAATAAATTGAAAACAACCTGGGGTTGTGAAGAAGGGGACTCTCATGCTCATGTGCCTGATAGGAGGGAGCAGAAAAGAGTGCCTGATAAGCAGTAGCTGTGGACTAAGACTCTGCCAGAGTAAGAGCCAGGCAGAAGCTAAGATAACTGCCTGTCCACTTTTGGGCTATTGACATCCTGGTTTCTGATCCTGATACCCAAGGATTAGTGTTTCAAAAAACCTTATGCAGGCTTTTCACTTTACCTTTGAAAACTTTGTTTTGCCTCATGTCCCGAGTATGCCTCCAATACATGGCTTACATGGTCTCCTTGTTGCGTTCAATTCCAAATGCAACAGAGTCTTTAGAGACTCTCTGTTTGAGGTTGACACATGTGCGTATATCTTGTTTCTGTGGCTGCTTTGTGAAATTACTAAAAACCTGCTCTGGAACAACCGAGCCTTCTTGTCTCACAGTCCTGGAGGCCATGAGCCCCACACAGAAGTGTGGCCATAACTGGGCTCCCTCTGCGATGCCAGTGTGGGTCTTTCCTGCTTCCTCTAGCTCCCATGACCGCAGGTGCTCTCAGACTAGGGATGCCTCACCTCAGCCTTTGCCTCAGCCTCAATTGGCTCCTCCTGGAAGTATCTTTTGATTCCTACAAGGACTGTACCTGGGCCAGCCTAGTAACCAAAACAAAGTCATCTCAAAATTCCTGGGCAGCCTTGTCTTCTGTCCTATGAGGTGACATTTGCCATGTGAGCACTTTTCAGGGCACCTCAGGCAATTCGTGCTGTTGTGAGATGCTGTGTGCTTCAACAGCAATGCTTCTTCTCAGTCCTAGCATCCAGGATCAGGTCCCTGCTTCTTCTCTTGCAGAGAATAAGAAAACAGCTCGCTGACACCTCTTGGAAAAAGACTGATCCCAGTGTGAGGTTCTACCATGTCACCTCCCCAAGGCATCTAGAGCTAACCCTTTTCCACTATGGTTAACACTTCAATATGTAGGTTTGGGGCTATAAACATGCCATCCATAAAACAAAACATGCGTTAGCTTAACAAAGAACCTTTCCTCTCACATCACTCACTTAACTGAGAGCTTCTAAAAGGCAAAGTTCTATTTTATTTTCCTGGATGCTATACTGACATATCCCTCAGCTCAGGGAAAGGATTGAGTCAACATATGATTAGAAATGACAAAAGCCAGCATGAAGCTCTGAGACTACTCCCTGCCTATACAACTAGGAAACCAGGTAAACAACTCCCAAGTTTTGCTTTGTGCTTTGCCCAGATCCACCTTCACTTGCCCACATTGCCTGGACTTCAGCCAGCTGGATCCCTGTCAAGGGTGTCACATTCCTTCAGGTTCCCCTTCTAAAGAAGCTTTAGCTCCTCCCTCTTCTCTGCTCCCAACTGTCCCTATGCTCCAGGTACTGGATCTCCTTAACTATGCCCAAGTCCCCCATGTAGAGTCCTTAAAACCTTCCCTTAGTCACATCCTCTATGTGGTGGGTGTGGCCTGTGACAAATGTATTGATTGCATCCAGCACCTTGGCAGACCTCAGGATCAGCCTCAACGGCAGTCACACAATGCCTGTGTTTTCTCCCCTACTCATGGCAGTAGGTAGTGAATTAGTTTAGAGCCCAAGTTGAGCACCACTGTGATTCCATTTCTCCCCCTCTTTGCTCCAAGGTGGCTGATACAGCTCTGGCTACCACAGCTCTGGCTTCAAAGAAAAGAGAGAAGGTATGTGGCTTGACTCTTTGTCTAGAAACTCGGCTTTAAAATGTTGTAGCATTATACCTACATCCCACTTGTCAGAACTTGCTGTCCTGAGCTGTAAGAGATAGGTCTCGTCCCCTGTGATGGGAAAGGCAAGGCTCAGAGAGTTAGAAGCCACTAGTTCCCTGAATAAAGTTTTTATTTTTTACATTTTTTTTAGAGGTAAAGAAACTGAAGTTTGAAGTGAATCCAGTCCAGAGCCACAGAATCCATGAGTTCCCACTCTTAGGACCCTGACAATATGCTGATATGTTTTAAAGCCAGGTCTCCCTCTGATCCTTGCACTAACCCCAGCCTCATACTCAATATGAGAGGACACTTTGGCCCATGCTCTGTGCCTTTTGTGGTCACATTAAGGTATGTGAATGTAGAACAGAAATGGGTGGCAGTGCTCACCCAGGTCCTGGCCTCATAGAGCATATACACAGTGTGTTGCTATGTAAAAGCCTAATGAGAACAGTATTCCATGGCAGGGCTGACACTGGGAATCCTGAGGACCAAGAGAGCAGAGCTTGGTTGGCATAGCTAGTAGGGTCTGGGCCTGCTGACTAAGGCTGTTAAGTGAAGGCAAGTTTGTGAGATGGTAATAGGTGAGGCTGGGTGCAAGCTCCAACTTATAGGTGGCCATTGGCTTTCTACAACCTGGCTACCTGGGTCACACTGTCTACTCTAGATGGAGAGTGAATTCCCAACTCCAGAGCCTCTAGGGGATGTGGAGCTCCTCTAGACAGAGTGGGCCTGGATCTCAGAAGGTCTGGGCCTTGGCAGAAGGTGCCTGATCCACCTAGACTGGGCCCTTACTCTGTCTCTTGTTGCAACTTACAAGCCTCAGTACAGATAGTTTGTCTGAGTACATGGTTGAGGGAAAGTCAGGGGTGGTAATAGGGTAGTTCCTGGTGAGGACAAGGGTACAAGTGTTTATGGGGTGTTGCGTGCCACAGCATTCTTCAGACATCCCAGCACTGCAGTTGGTTATTATCTGAGAGTTGCAGATACAGCTCCAGAGTGTGGCTGCTGCTTAGTTACCTGATCTTCCTCTCTGAAGGTCACAGTTCAGCATTGATGGAGCAGCTGCCTGCCTAACGGTGTCACACCAGGAAGGGCACAACCATGGAAGTCACTGCCAGTGAAGAATCACCACCTGAAGGGGCACACATGTGGCACCACGCCTGTGGGAGCATGCCTGAGAGTTTGTGCCTTAGATAGCACCATCTGGGGTCACATTTGGCTTGTCTCCATTTTAGAGGTCTGTTGGAAGGACGCTACTGTTTGAGGCTGCAGTCCTCCTAGTCCAGACAGCTATTCTGAGATTGGCATTAAGGTGCAGGACTCCCTCTCCCCAGCAGGGCCTTCTGCTCTCTGCCTGACTTCATCTGGAGAGTGTCTTTGGACATAGATGCCACTAACCACATTTGATATATGGTCTTTGACACAGCTTCCTGCTAGCTTACCCCTCCCTGTGTCTATCGGATAATTAGGTGCTGTGTTCCTGTTCATATAATAGGAGCTTGCTGTTTAATGGGAATCAAGCGTCCTTGAAGTGCCTAGTTCCAATCAATTCTGTACACCTATCCTTGGAGTCTCCACCTACTTCCCATGGGTATATAGCCTTTGTTCTCTGGAATTAAAGTTGAACTAGCTCCCTAAAGTGGTTCCCAGAGTGTTTGATCTCTGTAGTGCTCAATGGCCTTCCAAGCTCTTTCGTCTCCTGCTCCTCTGCTCCCCAGGCAGGAAGAGAACCACAGGGTTCTACTTTAAAAGGCTCTTCCTTATGGGGTGAGGCCCTGGGCAATTTCTGCCTAAAGGATAGAATCTTCGGGGTTCATGCCCAGGGAGCTTCTCCCTGGAGGGTCATGCCTGGGGATTCTCCACCTGCAATGTGAGGACAGCAGGGTCACCATCTGGCAGGTCACACACAGGAAGAGTGCCATATCAGAGAACCAAGCCTATGAGGACCACCATCTGGTGATCACCACTGTGATGCCCGTAAAAGGAACTTGCATTTGCCTGTTTCAGCTGTTGTGCTCACCTAGGAAGAATCATAGCTCTTGGGTCTGGTGGATACATTTGGAGCCTCCACCACTTATGATGTTGTGATACAGAGCTCAAGCAGTTGTAGAAACTGGAAGTAGAGACATTTCCCTTACATGAGCTTGCCGGGAACTAGCTCCTTCAGGCTCACTGCTAGATAACTGCTAAGGCTGTCCAGTCCTGGACAGAAGTGGCTTGACTCTGGCCTATGAGACCATGGGGGAGTCTTTGGGTTTCTTGTCAGTGTGGCCCAGACCATTGGATTTGGGTAGTACAATTTTGAGCCAAATTTGAAGCAGGCTTTAATTAAATACTGACCAGGATGGACACTGGTCAGGTGATTCTCTAGAATCTCAGCAAGTGGTTATGAGTCACATGTTGTAGAAGCTTTTTAAGGGCAAACCACATGGCCACTATATTTCCATGTGGTGTTGTTATTTTCCAAGAACTACAACTCTTACAGGTAACCCAGCTACTATGGTCCAGCCTTGGATCCCTAGGGCAGGACAGTGCCAATGGCTCATCCTCACCGTTGCTCCAATGTTGATAACAGTGTTTTCAAACTCCCGGAGAGCCCAGCTTCAGGAACTCAGGAGGTGAGTTCAGCCTGGTCTCAGCCGACTTTACAGGCTCTGATTAGTGGAACCTGGATCACTATTTTGAGCTTTCACCTTTTCATAAACGGGACAGAATTCAAACCAGAGGTGTTTTCTAAATATAATCAGAGGTGAGCTATAGCCCAGCGCAGACAGAGCAGACTCCCTCCCTGGCCACACCGCCAGCCATGAGACCCAATGACTCCACAGTTTATCCACACAGTATATCAAAGATCACTTCCAGCTCACGTTCCTCACTAAACTGTTTCCCGTGCTACTATGGGCAAAGTCTAAGAGCAGGATGTGGTCTCCCTCACTGGAGTTAAACTAATGAGTAAGGTAAGATACTTACATAATGCAGGCCCCCTAGGCCCACACCAACTATGTTTATGCAAAGCAGCCATGAGAACATGGCTGTATGCATGACATCTGTATATTTCAGTGGGCGGGGATTCGGGGTAATATAGTGATAACTGCCAAGTACTAATGTTGATCTTGATTGGTGGAGATACCGCTAGGGAGAAGAGTTATAAAAATGAACAATTGTGCTGGGTGTGGTGGCACACACCTTTAATCCTAGCACTTGGGAGGCAGAGGCAGGTGGATCTCTGTGAATTTAAAGCAAAATTGGTCTACAAAGCGAATTTCAGGACAGCCAGAGAAGTTATACAGAGAAACTTTGTCTCGAAAAACAAAACAAACAAAACAAAACAAAAAGAATGGACAGTTGCAACAGGAGGCAAGCTGGCCCTGGATCAGAGCCTCCTCAAGAGGAGAAGCAATGGGAATAGTGTGGGAGTCTCCTCTACCCCTGCTTCACTCCTTGAGATAGCAACAGCTTTTGCCTTCAAGGACGACAGGCACTGTGGGTTCAGCCACAGCTTTATTCTTCCCTTGTGGAGCCCCTGCTTAAGAGTCTTCCTAATGTACGTCTCTCTTGTTGGCTCCTCATTACCCTCTGCCCATAGCTACTGAGCGCTAACACTTGTCTGGGGAGACACAGTCAGAGCCAGAGCCTCTATCGTCTATGTGCTTGTGCCAGTGGGAGGTCCATCTATAAGCATGGGAGGGTA
Organism: Meriones unguiculatus; assembly: GCF_030254825.1. Classification (NCBI taxonomy): domain Eukaryota; kingdom Metazoa; phylum Chordata; class Mammalia; order Rodentia; family Muridae; genus Meriones; species Meriones unguiculatus. The sequence goes on from NC_083351.1 coordinate 91,215,855, forward strand.
CCTTTCAGCATGGTCAGCAGGGAGGTATGGCTCCTGACTGACTTTAGGAGGAAGTACTGCTGTATACTTCCTTGTGGTGACACACAAGCCCAGCTTTTGTAACAGGAAGGAAAGCTCTAACTCAGCTACCTGAAGCAAACTACCTGAAGCCCCTACAAGTGGGATGAAAGGAGCCAACAGTGTCCTGTTACCCATGGCTCTGTGAGGCCCGCTGAGGACTCAGGGCCAGGGAGCCTGGATGAGCCCTCCTCCTATCTGAAACTCACTCAATACCATATCTCCTCCTTCTATTCCTTAGGGTCAAAGACAGTCAGAGTGTTAGGACCAATGAAATGATGATGCACACAACAGATTTTATATGAACGAGGTTTATTAGATGGAGATGAAGAGAGAGAGGAGAGAGCAAGACATGATAGGGGAAAGGGAGGGGTGCCCCGACACAGAAAGGAAAGAGAGCAAGAGAGCAAGAGGGCAAGAGAGAGACAAAGTGGCAGGTTGGTCCTTTTAAAGAGTAATTTAACCACCCCTATAAGGTGTGGCTACCTGGCAGAGGACACACGATGACATCATATATTGCTAGGCAACCCACAGCAGGCTGCCTAAATACTAACAAAACCTTCATGAGTTAAGAGGCAGAGAGGATAGCTCCTGATGTGACCCAGCCTGGCTCACCACTTCTACCTCTGTGTCACATCACTATTCCCTGTGTTTTCACCAATACTAAATCTAGTTCCAATGTTGTTGGTTCACCCCAAAAACACCTCAAATGGAACTTAAGGACATTATCCTACTAGGTGTTCATTTAAAAGAAGTAGAGTTAGGCACAAAAGAAAGCTTAAAACCATTTGAGTTGGCTCACAATCTAATGTTTCCATTGCAGATGGTATTTCATATCCCACCTTAAAGAGTATTTCGTAGTAATAATTAGCATAACCTCTTACTGAGGCTTGTAGGAATCTCTTCAGGATGCATAACTGATGCTTGTCCTTTCCTCAATGAAAATGCAAAGCTTTAGTAAACAAAAAGGTTATTTCCAAAGTTCTGCTGGCACTTCCATGAGTAGAAAGACTGACTAGTCTTGGGTGTTGGAAAACGCCTGTGCTGTACCCTGAGGCGCCACTTCTCTCAGTCGGCAACCGCAAAAGCCTTTGTTTTATGTCTGAAAAGCTTGGCTATCTATCTGTTCACTGCCTGGAAGTCTCCTAGATGTACAACGTTCTACTCAATAGACCCGAGTTTGACGAAGGGGCTTTCCACGAGTCTTAGACGGGAGAACATTGCGAATCTTTTGTACCTAGCCTGTCTCTCCCTGTGGAAGCCTCTCTGTGAGGGGTCCTGGCGGGAAGGAGGAGCATCCCAGGAGCTGCGGCGGGATGGCACCGGGGCCGACCGCTCCTGGAAGGAGTAGGGAAAGATGAACGGAAGTGGGAGTAGACTCGAATGCCCCGGCACTAGCTGCTGCTAATGGGGATGTCCTGGGGAGGGTCCAGTGCAGGGTGGCACAGAACCCAGCCGGTTGGGCTAATCTAGCCGAAGGTGCCTGAAAGTTTTAGACACAACCCATGCTCCGCCCGCTGGCCCGGGTCCGCCCCTCGCACTGTTGGGCCTGCGCAGTCCAGTTCACCGTACTGCGCAGGCGCCACGTGCCAGCGTCCGGTTTGAAAACATGGCGCCAGGCCATCGGTTGGTTTTGAGCGAGGAGCTTATCCGGGAGCGCAGCGCTTTGGGTCCCCACCGCGACCTGGGTGCGTGTGGGACCGACAGCTGCGGTTCAGGGCTCCGCCGGGGAGGCCTGCTTGGCCTGATATTGTGCCTCACTGTGGATGCGGCTTTGCCGCCGACGGTCTCGGCCCGCGGGGCAGGGAGGCGGGGCCCCTGGGCGGCTTTGTGGTGAAGGGCGAGGCTGTGGTCGCTCAGGCCAGTTGACCTGGCCCGAGTTTGTACGGCCAGGCTGAGTCAATGTCTCTTCTGCAGCAGCTTCCTTCTCTGTCTTCCTACACTTCATTTCGTTGAGGGTTTTGGTATTTGCGTTTATGAGGGATACAGGTCTGTTCTTATAGGGCTTGGACATCAGGGCCTTTTTATGTTTTGTGCAAGAGGTGTAGAATTTGTGCTGATTTTGTGACTTTATCACCACCTAGACTCTTCCAGGAAAACCACGGAGGCCTAAACTTTTTTGAAGAGTTTAGGTTACAAATTCGATTTTTAAAATCATAGTGGTTTTATCTAGAGTGAATTTTTTTAATCTGGGATTTTGACTAAGTTAATTTTTTTTTCTTGGTTGTCCAGCATGTACACAGAAGTGTCTATTGCATTCTCTTACTGGTTTTTTAATGCTTGATCTATAAATTGCTCTTTAAGTATCGCTTTGCTGCACACACATTTACTAGTGTTTCCCTCTTGTTTATAATGATTCTGGAGGTAGAACCTAGGGTCTTGTGCATACTTAAGCATGGAACTTCACCCTAACCTTTTACAATTTTTCAAGTGTATAATTTTTAAGCCAATATGATCTCCATATTTAGCCCAAGCTGGCCTTGGTTTTTAGTCAGATTCCCATGTAGCTAGGATTGCAGCCAGTTGCCACCATTACTTGTTCTGACCTTCATTGATTTCAATATGCTTTTAAAATATCTCTAGATATCTTCTTAGACCTATGACTTATTTAGGAATTACTCACTTTTTTATATTTACTTTAGGAATGTATTTTTAAAGAATCATGTGTTTGGAGGTTTTCTTGTTATTTTTCTGTTGATTCCAGTATAATTCTATTATGGTCAGAAAACATATTGTGTTTGATTTTAAATTTGCAGAGGCTGTTTAATGACCAAGAATCTGGTGTCTCTTGGAGAGTGTTCCAAGCACACTTGAAAAGTGTGTTGTTGAATGTCAGATTGATCTTGGTTGATAGTATTCAATCAGAAGGATTTTTCTGTCCAGTGATTTTATTTGCTAAGAGGGTATATTAGCTGCTTTTCTCATTTCCTATATGAAATACCTAATAAGAAGAGTGAAAAGGTTTATTTGGAGGAGATAAAAATCAGGGTGAGGAAGGCAGAGTGGCTATGCTATAATGTTCACATCGCATCTGTAGTTAGGAAGCAGACAGCCATGAGTACTAGTGCTCACCCCACTTCATTCATTCATTTATTCATTTATTTATTCATTCTTTCAAAGACAGGGTCTCTCTGTAGCTCTGGCTCTCTGGCTTAGAAGTGGTGGTGCAGACCTGTAATCCTGGCACTCAGAAGTCTGAGGCAAGACGATCTAGCATTTGAGGCCATCCATGGCTGCCTATATTTGTCTCAAAAGCAAACAAGAAAAAATCAAGAACATTAAAAAAGACTGTTCAGGGCTGTCAGGATGCAGCAGGATTCTGCAGTGTGAGGAGAGAAGATTCTGTTCCCAGGATGACGTGGGCAATTAGACATTTTTAGCCGCCAGGCAGGGCAGGGAAGCAGGGCTGTGGAATGTTACAGAGAGAAGAGGAGGGAACAGAATCTTGCTGTGGTACTGGGGCTGGTGAAGGAAGAGTAACGCAATAAGGGTGGAGGTGAGCAGACACCAAGGCAGGGAATCCTTGCTGAAAGAACTTATGGGGTTCTCTGCAAACCTTTATAAGAAGTACATTTATAGGCCTAGGATAGAATCTATAAGCCTAATTATACTTTGATCAAGTCAAGTTTGACTGTCAGTATCTGCTTCGTTTCTTAAAAAGTTCTAAACTATTTCCTCAAATTGAATTTCTGTTACACTATTTCAAATTTTTAAAAAGCATTAAAATCTTACAATTTTCTGTTCTTAGCTGAACTTCGATCTTTATCTATTCCTGGAACATACCAGGAGAAGATTACCCACCTGGGGAACTCTCTGATTCATCTGACAGCTCTAAAATCCTTAGATCTCTCACGGAACTCCTTGGTTAGTCTTGAGGTACGTTTTAGGCTTGTTTCTTAAAATTTATCACTCTTAGAATCAGAGGGACATAACTTAATGATTAAAAAAATGCAACATGTTTTGAAACTATATAAAGAATGCTTATAAACTGTACATTTAGAATGATTGTGTTATATTGTCACTCGTGTTTATCTAGAGCTAAGTGCCTAACCCATCCCATTCTATCTTTAAACTACTCTGAAAGTAATAGCTTTCTAAAGAAGGGAATGAAACATAGCCCCAAAGACTATATTTTACGTGCCCATTCCTCTTCATCCCTTCAAATGCTCTTTTCCTTTTTCTGTACTTTGTATCTATTAACGGCATCTATTTGTGGCCTTCTACCATAAATGACAGTGTGTGAATCTGAGGCTCATTGCACCAGTCATGATGAGAAAACAAGTCTCCCAAGGGGACACAAGTGAGAAGCTTATATGAATACTGCTTATGGCTCAATTCAGAGAGGAGGGCCTTGCCCTGAAAGAAGCATAGGCTGCCAATGCCTGGGAAGATGGTGCTTAGTAGAGAACACTCCTGACATCTGTTTCAGATTCTGACTCAGTTAGGTACAGGCTCCAGCTTTGGCTAAACCAAGCCGGCTATAATGGTGCATGCCTTTAATCCTAGCACTGGGGAGGCAGAGGCAGGTGGGTCTGTGAGTTGGAGGTTAGCCTGGTCTAAAAAGTGAGTCCAGGATAGCCAGGGTTACTTACACAAAGAAACCCTGTCCTGAAAAACCAAACAAACAAAAACCACAAAACCAGCTTTAGCTAAAACCAAGGGTTGCCTCCTCTCAAAGCATTAGCCTAGGCGGTAGCTCCCAATCTGGGTGTGTGCAGAGTAAATGAAGCTGTGAATCACAAGGCTTAACTCGTGCTGGGCACTTAAGAGAGCGTAGCTGTGCTCAGTACCGTTGGGACTCACAGACCTCAGTTCGGACACCCCATGTGGTTGCCGCCCTATTTGGAACATGGAACTTCACAAATAAGAAAGCGCTGCATTGTTATTTTTTTTCTAGCCATAGTGTGAGTTCTTTGTGTATTTAATTTGGTTAGCCCTTACCAGTGGCTTTTTTTCATAGTGAACTAACTGAGCTGTGTTCTTATTAACAGGGCATTCAGTATCTGGCCTCCTTGGAGAGTCTCAATATCTACTACAACTGTATTTCTTCATTATCAGAAGTGTTTAGGCTTCACTCCCTAACGGAGCTCCAGGATGTGGACTTCCGGCTTAACCCTGTTGTGAAGAATGAATCCAGCTACCGCCTGTTTGTCGTACACATGCTCCCCAAGCTCCGACAGCTAGGTAGATGGCAGAGCCCTTGTGCTCACGTCCTCATGCAGTGGAGTCATTTTTGTACTCCTGGATAGGTTATACTGCTGTTCCCTGTTGGAAATTGAAGCTAGTTGTTTGTTTGTTTGTTTGTTTGTTTGTTTGTTTCATGAATGGCCTAAATCCCTGTTAGCTCTGGGCTATCCTCCACCCTCAAGAACTCAGTCTTGCCAGCCAGCCTAGTCTTCCGAACCTAATCACCAAATTCTAAGCCCAGTCAGAGGCCTTATCCCAAAAAACAAGATGGATAGCCCCTGAGAAAAGATACCACCAGTGCTGAGCCTGGGGGCAGATGCCCAGAACACATTGTTTAATTAAAACATACTTGGAATTTCTGTGTTTAATTGGAAGATAGTTGGAAGGGATAAGTGCTTGTGTTTCATCCTTTATTTGACTGTAGGTAACTAATAAACAGTTGAGTTTGGCTTTGGTTTTAAAAGCATTGCAACTATGGGTCTTGAGATTCTTTAGTTTTAAATCGCTGCCTTCCTCTTGCCTGAAAAGTTTAGGTTTAGGATCATCCAGAGTAGATAAGGAGGAAGAATGTAAGAGCTATTTTCATCCACAGCAAAGGGATATTACTGAAGTGAGGGTCACTGGAAAAATCCCGTCCAAAGGCCCTGCATAGGCAGATGCTGGAAGAAAAGTTTCTTGGTCTGTGTAGGACCTGCAGAGTGGCTTGGTCCTGCTTGTAGGTGGGAATTTGGAAGGCTCTGGATAAATTGTGGAGAAAGGAGCAGAGGGATAGCCTGCTCCCCCTCTGTAGGATGCAGTAGGTCAGAGAGGATGCTGCTGCTAGGGAAAAGTGGCTGCAGGGCTGGGGTAGGGTGGACTTCATTGGCTTTGGAAGTTTCGTGTTTGAGTTCTGGTGGAGTAGTCTAGGGATTTGCATTATATCTGAGGGGAAAGTAGCTCAGCTGAGACATGTTCTCCTAGTCCAGAGAAGACGTGTAATTATGCAACATGATGGGGTTTTTTTTTTCTTACTCTTTACTATTTTTCACAATTTTCTGCCATAGAGTAAATACTGTTTAGAAGATAGCATGGGAACTTAACCACATGTGCAGCATGAATGCGGTAATAAAATGGGGAAAGTTCCCAGAGAAAGGGCCGCCTTATCCTTAGGTATTACATAAGAGGAGCCAGGAATTCTTGCCTGGGTTTGCTATATGGGACATTTGGGGTTTCTCCTTGTTCTCTGTGTTCCAGCATTGGGCTTCTGATGACTAAACTCACCTTTAAGAGCAAGCTTACCTAATGTCAGTCTTCTTCATTGTGTTGAGAATCTCTCTGCAGACCTTTAATGTGCTTATGTGACAAGACTTATCCAGTGTCTGGATAAGTCACTGGATAATGCACATTTAATAAGCATTTAAGAAGCATGTCTTAAGTGCGAGTGCGGCCATCTACGTGTTCCAGTAGCAGGTCGTGGGCAGTGGGCTTTGAAGGCGTAGGCTAGCCTCTTGGCCTTGTATTCGGCATTGTTGAGAAGCTAAGTGTAGTTACCAGAGCTCTTCATCCAGGATAATGCATGACATTCACTGATGAGAGCTGTGTCAGCCCTGAGGCACTGGAGCCTTGCTGTAGTGTGAGCTCCAGGATAGGGGCGCGAGGTGTGTCCACTCTCAGGAAGAACATGGCCATCGTTGCCCCTCTTGTTCTCTACGGTTCTGGGAATTTTCTTTTTAGATGACCGTCCTGTGAGAGAGAGTGAGCGGAAGGCTTCTCAGCTTCATTTTGCTTCAGAGGATTCACTGGACTCACAGGAGAACTTCTCAGCCACATTGACAGTTGGAAGGTACGGATTGATGTGGTTCCACTCAGAGATGGATCTCAAACTTGCCTGATGACAGGACAGTCAACCATCAGGCACAAATGTCTGTGTGCTAGCTGCCTGTGCCAGACAAGGATGCAGACAGATGGAAGTTCTCAGCCCTGACTGGGGCTCAATTAGGTGGTGATGCAGTCTATCTCTGTATCTCCAGAAGTTCCTTCAGAACTGCCAGCCTGTTTCAAACAGGAAAGCTGCTGTATAGACAACCATACCACAGAGCATTGCACTTTGGGTCTCTTGGTGTCTCTTGTGTTGGCTTTCTGTCTGATTTTATTTCTCTCACATTATGGTGCTAAGGGGAGTATTAGCATATCAGCAACAGGTCTTGGCTGCGATCTAGTTTATGGAGAAAATGTTTTCTTTCTGTTTTTAAAGTTTGTTTTTCTTTCATATATGTGTATTGTTTTAGTTATGGGTTTTGTTGCTGTGATGAAACCCTATGTCCAGGGCCTCTTGGGGAAGAAGAGGTTTACACTTTTGGGTAACAGTCCATCACTAAAATAAATCAAGGCAGGAACTTAAACAGAGCAGGATCCTGGAGGCAGGAGCTGATGCAGAGGCCTTGGAGGTGTGCTGCTTACTGTCTTGCTCCTCATGGCTTGCTCAGCCTGCTTTCTTTTTTTTTTTTTTTTTCAATGCAGTTTATTCAGAAACCTTGAACAATCTTCTGACCCTGGGGAAAGCCAGCCCACAGCTTAAATAGCCTCTGGGTAGCCAACCCCAGCGTGCCACGTGGGCAATGCAGATAGGTCCACATACATGGAAGCAAGCCAGATCCTCAGCCTTAGCCAAATGTGGAGTTGTTTGTGACAGAGAGCACTCACCATCGGGAAGGTGGGCGGAAACCAGCTCCATCTTTAAGGCGCGGCATTACGCAGCTCTCTACAGTTCCCCCTTTTTGTTTTAGACGCATCAGGCAAGAGTAGAGGTCTGATCTCTGATATTAGAAATAAATTGGGACTTTGTACCGATGTTCATTTAGGTGTCATCCACCCAAAGAGCATCAGACCCGTCCGATACCTTTTTCTCAGAGGCGGGACCTGGGGCATCAACCCGCATGCAATCAGACATGCTCTTCTCTGGGTCAAAAGCGTCAGCCTGCTTTCTTATAGAACCCAGGGATGGCACCACTCACAATGCACTGGGTCCTTCCCCATCAATTATTAATAAAGAAAATGCCCAACAGGCTTGCCTACACCCCTGATCTTTTGGATGCATTTTCTTAATTGATGTTCCTGCCTCTCAGAGATGACTTCAGCATGTGTCAAGTTGACATAAAACTCTGTGACATATACACTTTTAGGAAACTTCTACAGTAACAGATTTTCATACAGCTCCTCAAATGGCCCTTGGTGTTTGTTGTCCCCCTCATAGTCCCTTCCTTCCCCTTCTCTTCTGTCCCCTTGCTCATTTAATCCTCCCCTCAGGTCTCCTCCCTGTCCTTCTGAAACACTGTATTCCCCTTCCTTGGGAAGTCCTCCCTTCTAGTCTCTTAGTAGTTACCTCATCTCTGTTGGTATCATTCACATGGCATATCTTCTTGCATCTTTGACTCTGGAGTGAGTGTCTTAACATACAACATAGAGTTGAATCATGATTTTCCTTTATTCTGCCAATCTCTGTCCTTCAATTGGAAAGTTCAGTTCATGTTTGCTTATTGTAGTGCTGATAAGAAAGGACCTGTTTTTCTCTTTTCTGTTCCTTATGCCAGTTTTTATTCATTAGTGTCTGTTACTACTTTTGTGTTGGAGACTGTGTGTGTGTGTGTGTGTGTGTGTGTGTGTGTTGAGACAGGGTTTCTGGCTGTCCTGTACTTACTTTACACCAGGCTGGCCTCAAACTCACAGTGATCCACCTGCTTCTGCCTCCCGAGTGCCGGGATTAAAGGCGTGTATCACCACACCTGAATATATACTTTTAGTGTACTATTTTAATATTTTAAATTACTCTTCTCTCCTGTATTTATGAGTTGTTTTTACAACTGTCGATACCAAATGAGAGAACAACCAAAGTTATTCTTTTTCAGTTGCCACCCACCATTGTGTTTGTGGGTATGTGTGTGTACATATCTGTGTGTGTACCTGTGTGCATGCATGTATGTCGAAGTAAAAAGTCAATTTCAGATACCTTTCAGTCACGCTCTGCCTTAGTTGCGCTCTGCCCTAGGTTTGGAGAGACAGGGCCTGTCACTGAGCCTAGAATTCACTGACCCTGATAGAGTAGTTAACCAGAGAATTACACTGATCTACCATCCTCACTATTTATTTCCTACCTCAGGCTGACCATAGATGCATGCTCTCATGCCCGGTTATCACATACATGCATGTAAAGTCTGAACTCAGGTCCTCATGCTTACAAGGTAGGCGCCAACAGAGCCATCTTCTGAGGACCACAACCTTCCTCCTTTTTTTCCACCTCATTTTCCTCCACTCCATTTCCTTTCTATTCCACTGCTTTTACCACTTTTTCTTCCTATAACTTCATGTGTTTCTGTTTTTTAACCCGCTGAGTCCACTTCGTGCCTCCTGTGTGTGTGGGTATAAGATCATCTGCAGGAGTGTGAGTAGCTTTTCAGGGGCCACATCCTTGAGGAGAACCGACTTTCTTCTTCTAGCCGCTATCAGTTGCAATGATTTCTCAGCACAAATGAGCCCCCCTCCTGTCTGCTGGGATTTGGCGGGCCTGCTACGATGTGGGTCTTCACAGCCACCGTGAGCTCACCTGTGCAATGGCGCTGTCATGTCTGGCCAATGTAGCTCTTAGACTCTTCCTTCTTCCAAGGTGACCCTGAACACTGGGGGTGGTGGGGTGTGATATATTCTCCCATTATATGTTGAGCTGTCCACAGTCTTATTCTCCAAAGTCTGACTCTAAGATACTGCTTCTGAGTCATAGGCTGAGGAGAATCAAACTGGTGCTACCCTGGAAACTTTGTCCTCCCGGGAAGTTTTTATAGTGCTGGTGGTACTGTGCACACTTGTGAAGGAGAAAAATAGCCAACAGTCTGAACTAGCTGGGTGCCCCATCTTTCATACCAGGCTCTCTCACGAGCCTGGAGCTTCCCAAGTAGGCTGTTCTGGCTGGCCAGCTAGCCCAGGAATCTACTTATTCCTGTCTCCCTATTCTGGGATTACTAATCTTTTGTCAGATACGTAGCTGCCAGAGATTTTTCCCTCATTCTGTGGGCTGCCTTTTCAGTAGATTAATAGTTTTCTTTGTAACTCAGAAGCTTTTGAATTTCATGAAGTCCCACTAGTTGGTTGTTACTTTATTTCCTGGGTGACCATTGTCCTAGTCAGAAAGGCCTTAACTTGAAGCTCTGTCCCAAAGTGCACTCCCTGCTTTTTCTTTATTGTAAATTACAAGCTGCAGCTTGGGCCCACCCCCCACCCCCCCACCGAAGCAGTGGGAGCCGAGCACGTGTGCCCAGGTTAGTTGGGTCATTTAAAGATTCTGGTCCATCCCAACATGCCCAAGGCAGCTTTTTCTTGTAGACTTTTCAGTTTCAAGTCTAACATTGGGATCTTTGATTCATTTGGAATTGATTTGTGTGCAGGATTCAGAGAAAGGAATCAAGTTTCATTTCTCTAAATGTAGATAACCCAGTTTCCCCAATACCATTCAAAGATGCTGTCTAGCTTGGTTACTTTAATACTTTCTGCTCATTGTTGATTTTCTCCATTTAATGAGACCTTGTTCCCATATTTTCTTCTAGTTCTTTGTGAGGGTTTCTTCCAGCCTGTTGAACAAGTTCTTTGTCTAGAAAGTCTATAATGTCTTCATTTTTTCAAGTAGTTTCTGAATTTGGTGGGCTGCTCTTTTTGTTGTTGTTTTTTGGTGTGTGTGTGTATATACAGTCTGTGCCCTTTTTGGTTTGGTTTGGTTTGGTTTGAGACAAAGTTTCTCTGGTTAGCCCTGGCTGTCCTGGACCTCACTCTGTAGACCAGGCTGGCCTTTGATCTCAGAGATCTGCCTGCCTCTGCCTCTTGAGTCTGGGATTAAAGGTGTGTGCCACCACTGCCTGACAAGTCTGTACCTCTTTTTTTCTCTGCATCCCTTTTAATTATGGTTAAGTATTGGACATTTTGAATAGAAAGTTTGGTAACATCTCTGGAAGTCAGTTTCTCTATTCAGTTGGATGTATTGTTATTGCTTGTTGAAGTTTGGTGGCAATTCTGAACAATTTCTGTGAACTTTCTTCTTTGTTGTATGTGGCCCCTGAAATCTCTGTTCAGTTAGCTTATCTTGAGTAGTGACTGGGCATTGATTATCTTACATGTATGGAAGGCTGTGTTAGCCATGCCTCAGTCAGCTATAGATAATATAAGCATCAGGAACATGAGGTCCTTTACGTCTCTTGATCACATGTATTTCTTGTGGATGTGCCAAGAAAAAACAAGTTGACATTTAATCTGTTAGAGGATTGTAGGAACAGAGAAATAGTCTAGAAACTTTAAACTTTTAGCTAATTTTAGTGCACTTCTATTTAATCTGGGGTAACAGGATTGGTGCCATGTCGTGACATTACTTTTAGTTTCCAGTTGGGCCAAGTCCCTCTTCCAGGTTACTTTGTAATGAGAGCCATCCAACCAACAAATTCTCCCCAAGAGGTGTGTGAGGGTCTCCTGTAGGGTGGAGTGTATATGGGCCTGCTGACACTGAAGAGTTTTCTTTTCCCTTGCAGACCATACCACTCCAGAAACAGATGTGCTGATACTTTAGCCAAGAAATGCTTGGTTATGGATGCTGATGATGAGGCTGTCCTGAATCTCATTGCTGAGTGTGAATGGGACCTAAGCAATCCTCCTGGGAGCACGAGCTCCAGCCAGAAGGAACATGAGGCTGACCTCTATTACGTCCAAGGTGCGCTCTGCAGCACAGTGAAGGCTCCATGGTTCAGGAAGGCCTGGGCTTGAGCATATATATATATATATATATATATATATATATATATGCTTATAGTATTGTCTTTGAATACTAATTCTTGCACTTCCCTTTACAAAGGGAAAAGTTAATGGATCTAAATTCAGTCTAGTCATAATTGCAGTTGTTTGAATTTCATTCTTTCTCAGAGCATAGGAAGAATAATGTCTGACATAAACAAGAACACTAGATGTCCACAGCACCTGTGAGGAGCAGTTGGTCACTTGGCTCTTACAATATGCCAGTGCTCAGGAGCCTGGTTAAGCCACTGTACCTATCAGGATCTCAGAGCCTCTCAAGCCATGCAAACTTAATGTGCACAGTCTAGGTGCTCTGCCTTTCACCAGAGGCTTACTCACAAGCTTTAACTTAATGTCTTGTTCTCCACGATGAGTTTCCCAGAGCCATTCATGCTGTAACCAGCAGCTCCTGAGCCACAGTCTTCCAATCCTGCTGTCCTCAGTCCTCTTAACCCTAATTCCTCTCCTGGGTTTGTGGTTGTGTTATAGTTTTAACTTGCCTTTTCCTGGAGGGTGTTGATGCAGTCTTGGCCAGGTGTGTTTTCTCCTATGATACTTTAAAGTCTGCCCACCCTTTTGTTGTTAAATCATACAAACTATGTGTGAATTTTGGATCTGAGACCTTTCTCTCACTCCATTGATTGATTGCCTTTCGCTTTCCCAACAGTGCTTCAAAGAACAACCAAGCCCAATGAGTCATTTTTCCTATATTAGAAGCGCTTTATTGTGTCCTAATTGAGACCTTTCCCACCTCATGCTACAGAAGGACTGTCCAGTTTGTGTACAGGCCACGGTGGGAGTCCGTGCTGAGTGCTGTGAGAGGGCTGTTGCTGGTTAAGACCTCTCACTTCCAGTTATTCAGAGCAGCTGTTGAAAGGAGCCATCTCTGATCGCTCCAGACCTTTGTTGAGGCAGTTGGCCCACATCTGTTTCCCATTCTGTCTTCCACACACTGTCCCCTCATCTTGGTTACTTGGAATTGAGGCTTGTCATCCCTGAGCACTGCCATTTTCCTGCCTGTAGAACCAGCAGGAAGTCACTCCAGTGTTTACTGCTGTAGTAACTCAGTTTTTTTATTTTGTCTTATTTAATTGATTTAAGGAAAGTATACTTTATAGAGTCATATGTTCTCACAAACTTAAAATGTAATTTTTAATGAAGTAAGACTCAAAATGTTTTTTAATAAAATAGAGTCCAGACATCTGTTGAGTCCTTTGTCCATCCAGCACCAATGTGGGGACTCAGTGAGGCGAGGCCACGAGAAGAAAGTCACCTCCAGAGGGTGCTGTCCCGCTCATTCTCCACAGGACCAGCTCTGTGGGGAGCTCCCCCCACATGGAGTGCCGGAGGCCTGCCATGTGCATGTGCAGCACAGCCGCATCACGTCACAGCCAGGTAACCACCCGGGCCTGCCGGGGCCAAGCTGCCTTTCTGTGTGGTCACACGTCATTCGCAGTGTTTTTTTCTGACTCTGAAATTTTCCCCAATGTCATTATTCCTATTATATATGAAGTTCTAAAATATCTTTGGAAAGGATTTCGTAAATCAGAGTTTCTCATATACCCATATTTTAGATTGCTGGTTTATAAATTTCTTGGTATTTTCCCACTGTGTACACATACTTTTACTCTGCCTCTCACATTTCTCCCTAGCTCTCTTTAGCCCTGTAGACACGTTTTCTTCTAAATACATGTGCCAAACTCATGACAGTAGCTACATTTTTAATACCAAAGATGAGGAAAGTTAAATAAGTTAATTGAGAGTACCATGAGCATCCATAGTGTAAGGATCAAAAACTTCCCACATAAATGAACCTGTTATCTTGAGGCACTTGTTTTGGTCACATTTGTGAGGCCTTCAGAAGTACCATTGTCATGAAGTGTGGCTGTTTAGAGTTCCAGGCTGTGAGTATGCCAGGGTCATGCTTCTCTTCAGTGCCTTCCCTGCTTTTACTGTTCTTCCCTAGACAAGAGTATGTCTGCCCCTCCCAAAGGGCATTAGTGAGAAAAGACATAGGATCCCCCATGTCATTTGAGTATCCCTGCCCATTTAATCTCTTGGAAACGCACATGTGTGATGTTGTATGGAGAACTTTGTTGACACATTTATTATGTAAGCTAATGCAGAGCAAGGACTTAAAAATCTGTGACTTAACAAGGATGGATTCTGTCGACATCATCAAGGCTCTTTTCAAAATCATTGCCTTACCGTGTTTGCTCTCGGTATCCCTTCCTCCTTTCCCCTCCTACTTTTTCCTCTTATGTGTCTCTATGTGTATGCATGTCCATAGATAATGCATGTGTTTGTTGCGTGTGCCTGTGCCTGATGGACACCTGCATATTTATGGAAGTACTTAAAAATTACAGTACCAGCCTCCAGATCTGAGAGAATTCAGTCTGAGAGGGCTCTGCTCATTTTCTCTGTATTACAGACTCTACGGATGTTGGGGACTGTGCTTCATCCTCTCAGAAGTCGACTTTGTCATCACAAAAGATACTAAATCCTTTGCCTGTTCCTGAAAAGTACAGGAAGCGAAGGATGCCTGGTGGTCGATTCCAGCTGCCTTCAGACCGGGAGTGTCTGAGCTGCCTAGAGAGGGCTGATGGGCCCTCTGGTCTTGAGGACAGTCTGAGCCAACAGAATGGCTTGGAGAGCCACAGTCAGATAGCCTTGACTCACTCTGAGTCTTTGGAGGCCGAAGAGCTGATACGTCCTGGCACAAATGACCCCAGAGTGGTAAGCAGCTGTAGCAGAGGGTCAGCATGTGAAAACCTACCTCATTTCCCTTAAGTGTATTTCAGCAGCAAATTGTTTGGTCTCTTATTTGCCATATCTTATATTTTCAATCTTAATTGTGACCCCCACAGTGAAAGTTGCTTTTGAACAACTTCCTTGGTCTCGTGCTCCACTGTTCTAGTGCTCTGGTTCTGAGAGGCAAACACAGCCACATAATAGGGATGATTTTTCTCATATTTACATTTGTCTCCAAATTTGGAATCTGGTTTATGGCAGGTTGAGCCGTCAATTGCACTGTCATGAGGGGAGAATCCTAGGAATACATTTTATGGTTTCCGAAGGATTCATTCCTAATGAGGGAATTAAGAGTTTTTTAAATCCCCAAGGATCTGGAGGTTCCAGAACTACTCCACTGTCTTAGTTGCAGCCAGCTGGCCCAGTTGGAGGCTTTGAGACTCAAGGTCCACCCACTGAAGTGAGAGCTGCTGGAGCAGTGTGGTTTAACGGCATTTTTCTGAGAGCCTGTTGAAATGGAAACGGGAAAGTCTAGGAAGTAGAGCCCTTTGGCTTAGAATCTAGAGAGCTTTCAAGGTGGTGAATTCTCTGATTGGCCCTAAGCAATACCTGGGGAAAAACAAGCTGGCTATTTGAGGCCACAATTAGGGTGCACTCCTGGGGTTTCTAGACTATGACACAGAAAGGCAGATGCCTCTGATAAGCATTAGTTCTGTGGGCTGTTTTCATATATGATGTGACCATGTCTGTTTGCAGCCTCTGTTTCTCAGGTTCTGGACTGAGAGAGAGGGAAAATGGCAGGGGAGAGCTGTGAGGTTGTTTCAGCCCCATGAGGAACTAGCTTCAGAGAAGGGTGTCTCTTATTCTCAGCTCAGGGTTGTGACCCCCGGGCATGGGTTGTTTTCCACTGTGGAGACAAACATTTTAGATCCTGGCATATTGTGTTAGAGACCTCGTGTTTTACAGTGAGCTGCTAACCATCTTAATTACTGTGTCTTTATCCTAGCTGTCTCCTAAGCTCAGCTTGGCAGCGGGGTCTGAGCGAAGGTCCACTCTGGAAGTGGCACTTCTGGAGGCTCTCCTCGACCTACTCGACAGGTGCGCTAGTGGCAGTGGATCCCTGCATGGCAACGAGGCTTTCCTTGGTGAGCCCTCTCCTAGCGGCACCTACTAGTAGATGCTGCTCGCCTGCTGGGTTTGGGCCTGTGAGTGCTGACACAACTTGGGGTCCCAGAGAAGTGGATACTTGTCTCCCAACTGTATAACAGACACTCTCTTCTGAGTGTTACAGGATTTATTACATGTCCTCTCTACATGTTGCCGCCCTTCTCAGTGACTGGAGTGCTTTGTGACTATGGGCTACCACTTGCCAATGCTACAAATGCTGTGCCCAGTATCAGTTTCTAATTACTTGGTCTTCTTGTGGGCATTTGGAAGGCTGGGAAACTCTCTCGTGTCTTTTGATTTTCTTTGTCTATCTGGCTGAGTAAGGGCGCTGGTTCAGGTATATGCTAGGAACCCAGTGGGATTGTCTTCCCTAGTGAGGACTCAGGTCTCCATATTGGAGATTCAGGGTGAGAGTGTGCTAAGCTTTCTCATGCAGTGTTATGCTCTGAGCCTAGACAATGGCTGCTTTCCAGAAGCCTGGCCTACATGTTAGTGTCTTTTGGGAGCCAGGCCCATCAGCACTGAGCTGCTTAAGCTACTGCCTACCATGGTTCCCGTCTTACTAGTTAGGCTTACTGTTGCTATGGTAAAACACCATGACCAAAAGCAACTTGGGAAGGAAAGGATTTATTCAGCTTATTCTTCCATATCACAGTTCATCATGGAAAAAAGTCAGGACAGGAACTCAAACAGAGTAGGAACTTAGAGGCAGGAGCTCATGCAGAGGATGTGGAGGAATGCTACTTACTGGTTCACTCCTCATGACTTGCTCCATCTGCTTTCTTATGGAACCAGGGCTACCAGCCCAGGGATGGCTTCACCCCCAATTGGCTGGGCTCTTCCCCCATTAATCACTAACTAAAAAATTGCCCTAAAGGCCTGCCTTCATAGAGAGCATATTCTTAATTGAGTTTTCCTCCTCTCAGGTGACTTTAGCTCAGGTGTCAGGTTGACTTAGAGTAGCCAGCATAGTTCCTGACCACTCTCCCAGGGTCGTGACCCTTTTAGTTATTCTTGGATCAGAAACTTAGGGAACTGCAGCACTGGATCCTGGGTGCTATAAATCTCGTCTTTAATCAGGGCAATTGTCTTGCTACAACAGAAATGCTCCATGGTAGCTGTGGTGGCCATGGTGCAGCTGCCAGCCTGGAGTATTAGGCCAGGCTCCCTAATACATTCAGCGCATCTTCCTGATGGCTACCTAGCATGTGCAGCCTTGTCTTTAGGGTTGCCTATTTCGTAAATTAAAGGCTATATCCATTATTCTCATAGCGAAGCCAAGCAAGGTGATTTCAAGGTGCCAGTGTTTCTGTACTCTGCTTTCAAGTCATGTCTATGTAGTGAGCTTTTTGTTGTTGTTGTGCTTGTTTATATTCCATCCTTTAGCTATGATGTGGTAACGGTATTTCCTTTTGACTCCTAGCTCAGGCCAGGCGTGTTTTGTCATCTCTTCAAGAGTTCACAGCAGCTAGGGACAGTTCAGCACTTGAAAAGGAAGGACTTAGTTTCCTGTCTCTTGAAAATAAGTCTCTGCAAAGCCGCCTTGCTGAGCAGCAGCAACAGTACACTACTACCTTGAACAAGGTGACTGCAGAGCTCAACAGTACCAGGAGGGAGCTGGTGAGCGCTCTTTGCTGTTTGTATTTGCTCATGGGACAAGGGAAAGACAGGCCCAGACCCACAGAGTCAGGGCAGCCCCGTGGGCAGCCACTGTGGAGCTCCTTGCTGCTCCAGGATGAAGCAGTTTCCCCGTATTAGCAGCTGGTATGACTGCTTAACAGGTCCCAGAAAACAGTAACTTGTGACGTCAGGGCTGCTAATTGCCAACATACTGCCTCGTGTTCTCTTCTCAGAGTCTAGATGGAAGAGATGGGGGGAGAGAATGTGAACCATACTCATCCTGTCCCTGGCATAGGCTTAGTCAGCTGGGTCATCTGTGCTCTTTGCCTCTCTTCTGCACCAACCAGGCAACATTTGATGGTTGTGTCTGAGTCTAGGGGACTCTCTAACATGAGTTGGTACTTGGAGAACTGTACAAACTTGGACCTGGCGCCTAAGTTGATCCTTGTGTGGTTACATCATGTTTAAAGTATTGGGGTACTCTCACTTCCTTTAAGTTTATGCTAATGGTTATATCAAAGGCAGAAGGGTTAGGCTGCAGAGCCACCTACCAAAGCAAGTACTAATCTTCTGCTTAGCTCTATGGCTTTGTAGTACATAACCCCAAAACAAAACACGGGCGAACGCTCTGTGGCCAGCTTCTGCAATGAACTGAGATTAACTGAGCACAAATCAGCTGCCAAGACTCAGCACTTACCTGAAAGCCTGACAGGTCAGGATCTTCTTCCAGGCTCCCTCCCAGAAGGTCTTGATGCCACATGGGCTTCTGTAAGGGCTGCAGGAGTCTTCGTGGTACCAGTAAGGGGATGCCAGTCTGTCTCCTCTGCCAATGTGTATTGGTCCACCTCTGACAAGATGAGCACTTAGGGACCATGTACTCTAGGTCAGCGGGTCCCTGCAGTAGATGCCTGGCCTGCCTCCTGCTTTCGTCACCTCTTTGGTAAAGTAGATGAACATACCACAGTATCCCTGGGTAAAAGTTTAAAGTTGCCTGACTAATGATATCTTCATTTTGGGAAGATCTGTACAAGAGATGACACTCAAAACTCCATTTTAGAGGAAAAAAAGAAACAGCGAACTGGCACAGGTGGTCTCTTGTATTGAAAACACTGGCTCTCCTGCCATGTGCACAGAGTTCTTGCATCTGGAGAGGGCCAGAGCCGAGTGTGCCTGGACTGCAGTGCTATGCGGAGTTTTGTGGGGTCGTTGGCCCCGTGGGACACAGTATAGTCTCTCACAAGAAAACAACCAGCAGTACCTGTTAAGGAAGACACAGTGAGCCCTGTGGGATCTGGAACAGTGGCACCCAGATAAAAAGGGCCCAAGAGTTAGTGTTGCCTGCTGCAGTACGGAAGTGATACACAAAAAGTATCTGTGCTGAAGGGCAACCTTACATGTCAAGACAGGAACCCGTTAAAGTTCCCTGTCTGAGTGAGCTGAGCCGTGCTCCTGGTTATCCAGCCTTGGAGAAGGAGTATCCAGCAAGTGGATGAGGAGTTCATATGGTAATAACCACCTCCTGGGACAGCTGAGAAAGTGCATGTAATGGACCAAAGAGAGCCACCTTCCAGAATAACTGTTGCCAAGCTCTAAGTGAGCTCCATAACATGGAGACATTAGCCTGAGGGGAGCTTCCTGTGACCTCTAGAATTATGTCCTGAGGCAGAGGCTCTGACCCTAATATGGTCTCCTGAGTACTGTTTCCAAGGCAGCTGTACCTGCCCGCTCTGGGTGTGTTCAGTCCGCTGCTGCCTGTGCCTGTCACAACCTGGAGTATGATTGAGGTAGGAGCCAGCATAACCCACTGAGAGCTAGTACCAGAAGGAAGAGCCTGTATGGGGTCAGAGGTGCTTTGAAAGGAAGATTTAAAGCTGCTGCTGAAAGAAGTGGTTTGGGGTCTGGCAGTCAGCCTTTAACTGGAGACATCACAGTCTGGTGGGTATACACATGCAGTAAGGGTACTTAATAAATTCAACAATAAATTTATAAATTCAGTAAATAAGGTAAACTGGGCCTGCGCCTTGTTGAGATGCTAGTTCTCACTCTTTCTTTCCCAGGCCAGCACTGTCTAAAGCTCAGACCTTTCCTTATGAGTATGCCTGCTGGTACCTGAGTTGCAGGCAGGTGCGTACAGATCTGCTTTACAGGCAGCTTCCGTGGCTTACCGTCAAAAAACAACTTTTCAATAGCTGCCATTACCGGCTCTGATGGTAGTTTTGATGTCTATTTCATGTCTCAGTCTTAATGCCCAACATAAATGTTCAGCATTTTCCCTGCCTGTGAAAATACTAAGGGGCCCAGGCCCCAGTTCCTTCTGAGTGATAGAGGATGAATGATGGAATTCCCATATTTGTAGACTGAAGAGCCAGATCATAGTGGAATGCCGTAGAAAGGATGCCACTAACACTGAAGGGTACAGCATCTCTGGGGATCTGCTGGGGCAATGGGATCCTCATGGAGAGAGGACCCACCAACTACCAGCCATTGCTCCTCTAGTATTACACCTGAATACCCTGCCTCCCTTCCCTCCTTTTCCTTGTGTCCTCCTCCTTCCACTGGGTCAGGCTAAGGTGGCCTGCTGGTAGGCGAATATACTTGAGAGTGTGATTTTTGTTTTGTTTTGTTTTTTGTTGTAATTTAGAGTTATACTATGAAAAGGGAAACTTGAGTCTATGGTTTGTCCAGAGTTTGATTCCATTCATTAAATATATTGACTGAATTTGAATGGTCTGCATTTCTTTTCTACGCCTCCAGGACACATTGAGACAACATTTGGACAAATCGTTGGAAGAGAATAGTAACTTAAAATCTCTTCTGTTCAGTGTAAAAAAAGAAGTAAAAACCGCAGATACTTCAGCTGCATTAACTCTGCAGATCACTGGTAAGTGCTTAGCTTATTTGGTAACAGTACTTGGTAAAATCTGGGGGCTCACGGATGCATAGGGTAGACATTGTTCTAAGTCACTTTATGCCAAGAGTTGGAATCAGTAAATACTGTCTGAGTGGGTCTGGAGATGGAATCTAGTTGTTACTGACTGCCGATAGCAGCTAGTCTGGGGTGGTATGTGGAGGTAGCTTCTTGTTTGGCTGCTTCCACCGCCATCTAGATCTTGGCCATTGTGCTTCCTGAGAAAGCAGGGTCTTGACAGCTCTTATCACTGTTTGTTTCAGGTCCAGATAATTTTCATTTCTTTCTTCACTTCTTGGGGTGTTTTGTTTTTCCATTTTAAGAAGAGTCCAAGTCATCTGTATGCAGGAGGGCAGACTGCTGAGCACACATGGCTCTTTTTTCAAGGGAAACTGTAAAGAGCCAGGAGCTAACTGCTCCTGCCTGATCCTTTGTACCACAGCTTTTGCCACATGAAGCACCACATGTGAGGAATGCCAGCCACGTCTGACTCTTGGGCCAAGTGTCTCCTCAGATCTCTTATTGTTTGCTATTATTTGGGGTGTTTTGTTAAATGATAAGAGGGTTTTTGTGTTGTTGTTTGTTAAGTTTTTTTGGGTTTGTTTTGTTGTTTTGTTTTGTTTTGAGGCAGGATTTCTCTGTAGCTTTTGTAGACCAGGTTGGCCTCAAACTCATAGTGATCTGCCTGCCTGTGCTTCCCGAGTGCTAGAATATACCAGTCTTTGAAATTTATGGCCTTTTTTTTTATTAATTGCTGTTATATGCGTGTGTGTGTTTGTATGTGTATGCGTGTGTGTGAGTGTGTGTGTGAGTGTGTGTGTGTGTGTGTGTGTGTGTGTGTGAGTGTGTGTGTATTTTTTCCTAAATATAACCTTCTCAGACTAGACAATGTTACTTGCACGTATGTCTGCAGGGCCGACCATTTGGTATTGGGCAGCTGGTTAGTGTGCTCTTCCCTAGGAAAGACTTTCTTCTCCTCCCAGCATTCCTTAGTTGGCTGGAGTTCTTTGTAGAAGATTGAAGCTTCGTGGCACATCCGCTTAGCCATGTCTGTTGTTAGCTCACATTTAGGCAGTCATATTGACAAGACTTTGTGGGTGTCGTTTCTGACATTACCTGGAGACACAGTCTCACAGCAAGCCCCCGATCCTGTGGCCCTTAACGGTCTTTCCCACCCCACCCCACTTTTACAGTGTTTTCTGAGACTTAAGTGTGATGAGTTTTGTAGCTGTACCCACTGGGACTGTTCCACAGCTTTGCCTTTTGATTGGTTGTTTTCTGTAGTGGTCTCCTCTGTTGAAAGAGACATTTCCATGGTGAGGGGTGAGGACCACACTTATCTGTGGGTATTAGGACAAAATGTAAAGTGTAGTTAGGAATCATGCTCATTTAGTAAAGTGATAGTTATAGGGTTTTTGGTTTTTTTTTTTTTCTTTCTTTCTAAGATTCATGACTTCTCTAGCCCTGGTAGTTGGCTCAGTTTCCCTCTTGTTGTGGCCAAGGGTAGAGGGGTTCTTAGGTCTATATTAAAAGCTTGTCTTCAGGTTTCATTGCTGTGAAGAGACACCATGACCATGGCAACTCTTAAAGAAAACAGTTAATTGGGGACTGGCTTACAGTTCAAAGGTTTAGACTGTTATAGTCATGGCAGACAACATGACAGCGTGCAGGCAGATATGTTGCTGAAGAAGGAGCTGAGACTTCTATATCTTGATCTGCAGGCAGCAGGAGACTCCACACTGTTTATATAGCTTGAGCAGAGGAAACCTCAAGGCCTACCCACATAGTGACGTACTTCCTCCAATAAGGCCACACCTTCTGATCATGCCACTCCCTATAGGCCAAGCATTCAGATACATGGGTCTATGTTCAAACTACCACAGAGCTGTTGGTTACTGTCAAGGGAGGCATGCCACTTTGTATACTCAGTGTAATCATGCCATGTGGGCATTTTGTGGGACATTGCTTGTGTTGTCTTGGCTCTTTCTTCTTTCTAGCCTTGCCTTCACTTCTAGTGTAATACTCTTTATTGCTAATGTAGCATGAGTTTTCTAACATTCTGTAATTCTGGCTCAGATTGTTCTTTATTTCTTGAGTCATTTTTTGTTTGTCTTTACTTGTTTTGAAATGATGTGGGAGTGTTGGATCTACTCTGTGGGCCCGTCTCTCAGAAGTTGGATTTCTTTTTTATTTTTTATTACAATTTATTCACTTTGTATCCCAGCTGTAGCCCCCTCCCCTGTCTCCTCCCATGCCCCTTCCCCAGTCCATTGATAGGGGAGGTCCTCCTCCCCTTTCATCTGACTCTAGCCTATTAGGTTTCATCAGGACTATCTGCATTGTCTTCCTCTGTGGTCCAGTAAGGCTGCCCCCCTCATCAGGGAGGTGATCAGAGAGCCAGCCACTGAGTTAATGTCAGAGACAGCCCCTGTTCCCCTTACTAGGGATCCTGTTTGGAGACTGAGCTGCTGTGGGCTACATCTGTGCAAGGGTTCTACGTTATCTCCATGAATTATCATTGGTCGGAGTATCAGTCTGAGAAAAGACCCCCTAGGCCCAGATTTTTAGGTTCTGTTGTTCTCTTGTGGAGCTCCAGACCCCTCCAGGACTTTCTATCTCCCCCTTCTTTCATAGGATTCCCTGCACTCTGTCCAAAGTTTGGCTATGAGTCTCAGCATCTAGAAGCCGGATTTCTTACACTTGTGTTGTGTCTGCAGGACTTTTCTGTCAGTTGTTTTATATGACTCTTGTCATCCAGGACTCTAAGAAAAGGCCACAGTACCTTTTCTGAATATATGGATCAAAAATACAACTGCCTCCATTGGGAATTTCTTGGACCTTCCCTCCTTTCTCTCTGTTATCATGTTTTATTCAATTCTTTCCTATAGCAGTTATTTCCCAATGAGGACTCTGTTCTAAAAGAGACCAGACTGGCTAGCTCCTTAGACTACATAGAACACCTGGTCTCCCTTACTGGCAAGGTGAAACCGTCACTTACTCTACCACAGTGTTGTCATTGGCCCATGAAAATGTGTCCTTTGGGTTCTCTTCCACATTGTATCTGGCAGATGCCTCACTAAGGACAAATTGTCCCCACAGACAGAGACATCATGAGCTACCATACCTCTGGGGCTTGGCCTAGTCCCTTAGGGGGTTAGGGAGATGAGACTCCTGGGGGTTTTGGTTTTTGTCCAGCTTCTCTTGATGTTTGGTTAATGTAAAGTTCCTAGGAGTTCCTAAGATCAGGCTGCCATTGCTGTCTTCCCAGAATCCTTTTCACCTATGCTCTTAGAGAGGCTGTTGTCTTGTCTCAAATCATCACAGATGTTTGTGCACTGCTGATTGGTGAGAAGAACTTTATACAAGTGTCATTGTCATCATTTGCCATGCTTTTCTTTCTGGTTTTGGTTTGTTTGTTTGATTTCTTTGCTTTTCAAGACAGGGTTTCTCTGCCTTGGCTGTCCTAGACTCAATTTGTAGACCAGGCTGGCCTCGAACTCACAGAGATCTGCCTGCCTCTGCCTCCCCAAGTATCTTTCTGGTTCCCTTGATGTTACTGATGCTACATGATTTCACAGCCGTGTGTCTGTATATGGATTTTTCTGTATCCTTTGTTCAGATGTAGGGAGCCAGTGAATGGGGTATCTCTTTTCCCCTTGAGTTGGAAATTCAGAAATAAGAATCACATAGATTGAAGAGAACACCAGCTCTGCCACTGGTAGATAGGAATCAGTGGGTGTGTCAGGTATATGGCCACCACAGACGTCATGATGCTTCTCCCTAAGGCATAGAGGGAGACAGATGTGGCTTTGATACTCTTCACCTCTGCCTTTGAGTACCTGATATTCTTTTTCTGCCTTTAATTTAAACCATAATGGTCAAAATGTGTGAATGAACATCACAGCACAATACTACTTCCTGTCTTTCTCCCTCAGGACTTCAGACAAGTATGAAGGAGCTCTCTGGGGAAGTTGTGGAGCTAAAGCAGCACTTGGAGCACTATGACAAGATCCAGCAGCTCACACAGATGCTGCAAGAGAGCCACAGGTCCCTGCCTGAGTGGGCCACAGGGGGAGGCTGAGGCACAGAGTGTGGGGCACCAAGAAATAGCTGGCAGTGTCTCTCAGAGGTTCAGGATCCACATGCATTGCCCTGTTGGCTTTGAGCATCAGTGAACATTTCCTTGGTAAAAAATGAGATATGATGACTGTAAGGAGTGTACTCTGAAGTATAGACTGGGAAGTGTGGCCTGAGGTATGGCTCCTGAGGTGAGCACGCTGAGGTGTGAACACCTTGAGGTGTATAGGAACCAGGAGTCTGGCCTAGGAAATGTACAGGGTAAGTGATGGTCAGGTATAGTGCAGTGTTCTTTTCCCTGGGTTGGTGAGAAGAACTTATGCAGGTGTCATTGTTATTCTTTCATCCTTTGCCATGCTTTTCTTTCTGGCTTTGGCTTTGGTTTTTATTTGTTTGTTTGTTTGGTTTCTTTGCTTTTCAAGACAGGGTTTCTCTGTGTAGCCCTGAACTCAATTTGTAGACCAGGCTGGCCTCGAACTCACAGAGATCTGCCTGCCTCCCCAAGTGCCTTTCTGGTGCCCTTGATGTTACTGATGTTACATGATTTCACGGCCTGTAGAGTGGTTCCTGTAGCGTGCACTTTCCCTCTCACTGCAGTCCATGGTTGTTCCCTTATATTTCCCCTTTTTGCTATATGGGCAGTGAAAGGAGGACTAGGACTGGAGAGATGGGCAAGGCAGATGCCCATTTCAATTGAGGAAGTTTCCTCTGGGAAGGAAACAAATGCTCGAGTGAGAACAGGTCATCAGAGCAGCCCTTGTTCCTGGAGCTTCCAGTGAGGAGTGCTGGCCTGTAGTCACTGTTACCACTCTTCCCCCTTCTCCCTTCTCCCTGCTAACCTCCCTTCTCATTGTTTTATAACTAGGTGACCACATTCCTGCATGTAGGGTCAGACTAAGCCAAGCTCTCCCTTTAAGTCATTACAGGCCAGTAACCCCATGGACCCATTACAGGCTTTAGTTACAGTAGTTAGAAAGGCTTTTGGCAGAGAAGGCTGAGCTGAGACTCAGCTGGGAGGAGTGGAAGGAAGGAATCCGAGTCACTAATTTTGGGGTCCAAGCAGTGGCAGGCAAAGCAGTGCACTCCTGGAATCCACCAGGCCATCTCTGAGGTACCCAGTGACATTTCTGGTTGTGCTCCCAGCATCCTGGTCCAGATATGGGCAGGACAAGGTGTAGAAGTCTGGAGATAGTGGGATCCTGCTTTTTCCCACTCATGTGCATGCCGATGTGACTTCGCAGCCATTTCTGTGGTTTAAACAAACAGGGCTAGCACCTACTTAGTAGATCACTCAGTTGGGTGACCATCTTCAAAAGTGGCAGAGGTAGTGTTGCCTTGCTGCGTCTGAACTTGTGATGTTATTCACAGGGCCACTCTGGGGGACAGGGCAGTATTGAGAAATTGTGAAATAGGTGCTAGCACTTCTGAATCCAGCTCTGCACTGTACTGTTGCCACATCACAGTTAGCCATGTATGACTAGGAAGTAAACATTGGAGTAGTGGGTCTTTCTAGAGTCAGAAGATGATTTTGCTAGCCATAAAGGTTATCATTGTCTTGTCATAGAACTGTGGTATGTCAGAAAGACATCACTATTTACTCCTTCAACTTATTCCCAAGCTCAGCTCACAGTGACCAGCAGTACCTTTTAGGAGGCTTGCTCAAGCCAAGGAATCTGGTTGTGTCCTGTGTGTGGTGTGGAAAGGTCATGTGCAGGGATAGTAGTTATTAAGAAGTGAAAGATAACCGGGCCATGGACAGCGGTGGCCTTGGCACTGCTCTAGTTAGGAGAACCAGGCCATGGACAAGCGGTGGCCTTGGCACTGCTCTAGTTAGGAGAACCTGGCCAGCGCACAGGTGAGCTATGCCTTCATGCTGGTGGGCTTCCAGCCAGGCTGTGGCAGTTGGGACACCACGGCAGGCTGGGCACTTGCAGGGGCTCAGCATGCTGTTATTCTTCCTTTCCTCCTCCAGCTCCCTGGTGAGCACCAATGAACATCTCCTGCAGGAGTTGAGCCGTACACGGGCACAGCACAGAGCTGAGGTAGAGCAGATGCGCTGGAGCTTCCAGGAGTTTAAGAAGACTGCTGCCCTGTTCCCACGCCATAGCTCCCGACTTGGTGGCCGACAGTCCTGCTAGCTGCTACTAAGCTGTGTTCTCCATCAGTTCTAGCCCCAGGGTTGCACCTGGGCATGCATACCCTGGTGAGACTGCAGTCACTTTAGGATCCTCAAAATGTGGTCATGAGCTCAGCTTGTTTATGTGCTCTAAGTTGATGAGTTCCACCCTGGGGCTTTGTCATTTTGAGATGTTTTGTCATTACACATTCTGTTGTAAAGTACCTGCAATATTTTTTCTTCCCAGTGCAAGAAAGCTTTGTGTAATTAAAATGTTTTCATGTGAGAAGCAGTCCTTATTTGAAGAACTAATACATTGTGTTATGTTTAAAAAGTTAACTTTTTAAGAGGCACTATAAACTATAACTTTCTCATCGAATTCTTCTATAAAACAAGTTACACATAGCAAGAAGAAATAAGTTCCAAGTTGTAATAAAAATAACACTTATAGATGTGAGAAACATTTTAAGAATTTGTATGATGTTAATGTACAATAATGTTAATGTTAATAGTAAAAAAAACCTCCCCACTTCCCGCTTCACCCTTTTGCTTGCCATAGCTTCTGCAAATAAACAGACTATTTAACCAAAATTTAGGGGTAGATTTAAATACACACTATACAGAATGAAACCCAGGTGACTAAATATGTGAAAAGTACTCATCAGAAGCAGTAAATTTAGTCCACCAGGATGACACTCCTAGAGGGAAGCCCTGCAGACAGAGGCTCTTGTGTAATCACTCTATAGACAGCTTGGGGTTGTCTAGAGGAGGCGTTGTGATTATCATTAAGGAGTTGAAGGAAGCACGAACATAAAGGAAATAAAACCTTACTAAGAATGGAATGAATACCTGAAACTTTTTGAGCATTGTGTTGGTGTCCAAAGTGCAACACTTAGACTAAGATTGCATCTCTGGTACAGCACTGCCTGGCACACGAGAGGCTCTGGTTCCATCTCTAGCACCGAAGGGAAAAAACAAAAACATGGTACCCAGAAAGCTCTGCATTTTTTCTGGTTAGGAATGCTCACCTAAAACACTTGTCCCAAGCATAGATAAAGGAAATAGCCTATGATTCTGTGATATGGGAACCACACTTATAAACAGCTGCTTTCCTTCTTTTTTAATAGTGTTTCTAAAGAGAATGTTCAAACTTTATTCTGATTCTTTTTTATCAGTCTTTTTGTGATTAACTCATTCTGAGTACTAATTTTTTTAAGAATTTTTCTTTGTGGTCATTGTTGATATTATAAAATAAGTATTTGGTCCTCATTGGTTTTCAAACACAGAACTCATAATCTTTAGACTCTGAAGGATGGTATCACTGTGTGGGAGCTGTCTTCTGGCCAACTCCCAAGTGATGTCAGGATGTGGCTGGCCACTGGAAAGATGAAGGCAGGGTATGAGGGTTTGAGTGTCACCCGAACCCCAAGCTCCTAGAAGTGAAGGGGCTGATAGTTAAATTGATCAGCAAGGGCCAGAGTAATGCATACATAATAGAGTTTCCTCAGAAAGACAAGAGGATTGGGCTCAGAGAACATCTGAGGAACTGAAAAGCTGGAGGACAGCGGCACCCAGAGACGGAGTTCCACACCTTCCCACAATTCATCCCATGCCTCTTCCATCTCCTTCCATTGTGATGACTTCGTAAATTACTAAAGTGCTTCCTAGGTCCTGAGAACTGCTTAAGCAAATTAATTGACTCTGAAGAGAGCCTTAAAGAGACCACAGTTCTTAGCCAGTCAGAAACAGGAGAAAATGTGGACTTTGGTTCTTTTATGTTCTGAAGTTGGGGCCAGGCTTGACCTTCAACCTGTGAGGTCTGCTGCTTCTTTCAAGCAGGTGGCATCAGAATGGGTTTGAATTAGAGGATGGCTACCCAATACCTGCTTCAGGGTTGTTTGCTTATTAGAGGGCAGATATCCAGCATGTTTTAAGATCACAAAAGTCTTCTGTGTTGGCCGCTGTGTCAGTTATATGAGTCATAAGATTTCATCTTTATCTTTTGAGTTGCGAAGAGTATCTGCTCTTTGCAGAAGATTTGGTACTTTTGTCTATTTGGAGTTTTTAGGTCTATGTCGAGAAAGGATTTTTGTGCCTGTTATGAAGGTTAAGGGTCTGATGTCCTTGTTCTCCAGGGATATGTACAGTTGTCCTAGCCCCAGATTCCCTGAAAACACCTGCATTTCCCCCCTCAGCCTTCCTGGACTTGTTCTCATGCCTCCATCTTATGTTCAGAGTATCTACGTAGTTTTGATTATTTGGCTTCACAATTTGCTGAATGCCAACTTGATGAATGAGTGGATAGAAATAAACTTCTATAACAGTGTCTGACACTAAGCCAGCACTACCCTGTTCGTTACTGCAGTACAGTGGCTTGTAGTCCCTTTGTCCTTGCTTCATCTGGATCTGCAGCACCGTGCTGTCAGCCATTCTTCTTTAAGGAGATTGCATTTATAATCTTTTCATTCTTGGTAGAGTTTGCTCGTGAAGCCACTTGTGCCCGGAACTTTCTTTGTGGGTAGAATTTTTATACTAGTTCAGTATGATTGTTTTAAGATGTGGTAGAACCTGTTCTCACCAACAATCTGGCCTCTCCCGAGTGGATTTTGGGTAATGTTGCTAATAATTAGAGCGAATGGTATGTGAGGACCTGAGGTGTGTCCTGGCAGGACCAGGCAGAGGAAGAGCCAGCTGCTGAGCCACTTAGAGTAGTTGCCCTAATGGACCTTGGTCTCTGCCTTATGAGGTCAGAAAGATTCTCCCTCCCCCCAACCCAGCTGGATTTTGTGTTCAAAGCAGTGAGTGAGTTTCCAGCCTCAACTGAAGCTTTGGGGGCAGTCAGCTGTGTTCTGCAGCTCCTTACCCCAAGTCAGGAGTTGTACAGCTAGCTGTCTATTTCTGTTTGAGTTTTTGTAAGTCATGTATGTCTATGAATTAATTTATATTGCCTTAATTTTCAGATTATTCTTGGCACTGATAATCTCTCATTAATGTTTTAGTAGCTTTAGTATTTCAGTGTACCACTGTATAGACATGTTGTGACACTTAGGCTTTTAAATAAGAAGATAGCCTCTGGCCATTGGCTCTACCTCAGCTTCCACACTGCAGACATGCTGGTGGAGCCAGTGAGCAAGCAGGCCTGGCATTGATGGGGAAACTCTAAAGCATGCTCTTGCCTGTCCTGGACTTTTTCAGCTGTGTGTATCTGGTGACCAGCTTCCCATCTGCCATCTCATTTTGTATATTTGTTTTGGTTTGTTTTTTTTGTTTTTCTGACTATAGAATTGTCATTTGTTTTTTGTTGTTTGTTTATTTAGTTGATGGTTGGTTTTTCTTGGGTTTGTTTTTGTTTTTGTTGTTGTTTTCCTTTTAAGACAAGGTCCTTACTATGTAGACTTGGCTGTCTTGGAGCTCACCATGTAGATCAGGTTGGCCTCAGACTCTTGCCTCTGCCTCCTGAGGGCTGGGATTAAAGATGTGCACCACCATTCCTGGCCATTTTTAGATTTCATCTGTTCAGCATCTCTACCCGTGCTAATCAGGAAACTGGTCAGCACTCTGAATACCTCCAAAATACAGCAGTGCGGGTGAGCGCTAGCCTCTCTGTTCCCCTGCAAGTTTGTGTGTGATTGTTCCCACATGTCTGAATGAAACATTTTTAGTTTCACAAAATATTTGCATGGTTACTATTAATCAGAAGGTACCTGCCTGCTTTTTGTTTTACTTGTTGTGAAAAAGATTTCACTTATGGTCACTTTCTGCATTTAGAATTTTTTTTATGTCTACTGGTAACAAATTATTTCATTATTGAAACAAAACAAAAATGGTTTGTTTGTTTTGTTGTTGTTTTTTTCTTAGCAGCTCTTGAGCAGCAACCTCATTGGACTAGTATTTGAAGCTTAATTTTAATCATCATCTTGATGATGTGCCTGCTTTTGGAGTGCTGGTAATTTGTGATGCAGTTTATGAGTGATTACCGTAAGTCTGGACTCACCCAAGGGCTGCACCCAAGCCAGGCCTGGCCTTGAGTCTGACAGATGGCTGGTCTACCTGTTCTTACAGTCCTGCCTAAGCTAGGAAGCAGGAAGTCCCTTGAGTGAAAGTGACACAAGGCTCTCTAAGGTGAGCTCTGATGCCAGGAAGACTCTAGGCACCTCTCTGTTAGTACCCAAGTGTGAAGGCCCTGCCGGCCAGAGGATGTGATCCCTAGTATAGACAAGCATCATACTGCGAGAGAAGTCGAAATCTACATTTGAACACCTTTATTCATCACTTTACCAACACAATGTTAATAACAGCAAACACAATGAACGAAATGTTGATAGACACAAGCTGTTTCACTAAAGCAATATGAGCCAGGCCATGATCATATGTCCATCAGGTGACTAGATGCCTTGCACTCTATAGGAGGGACAGCAGGGGCATCCTGACCTGACAGACTTTTTGAGAAAGTGTAGTTTAGATGTCAGCATTAAGTGCTTTCTGAGTCAGAACACCCATGACATCAACATTACCCATCACACTGATAAAGTGATAAACTCCGTATTCCCTAACATTAATAAAATAGTGTAAAAATATATATCACATATATATAAACTTAACTCCCTTTCTTGATAAAAACTTATTACAAACTAGTAGTAGTAGCATATTACTCCTTTCAAGTTTAAGTTGTACAGGCTTCCTTTGTTGTTTGGCTTGGTGTAGTTTAAGAGGTCTAAAGGAAGAGATAATTTAAGTGTCCCAAGATGGCCACACCCGTGAACTATAAAGTTCAGAATGGTCAGTAGTATGTTAGTGAAGAAGAGCAGTTTGGCTCAGTGTTGGAAAGATATTCTTATGTCTTCACAGTACAGCTAAAGTGTCACCCTCGCCATTCTTAATTGGCAGGGCTTCCCCAATGTGTCCATGCTGTAGCCAGGTAGTACACAAGTCTGGAGAGAAAGAGAGAGAGGGAGCGAAGGAGGGAGGGGGAGAGAGAGAGAGAGAGAGAGGGAGGGAGGCAGTTTTCCCTGAAAAGGGACAGGTGGCAAATACCATAGGTGTCTGTGCATTTGTCTCAATCCTCCCAGCCAGTTCTAACGCCAAAGCAGCTACAGAACAGTATGTAAACACATGGGTGTGCAGCTGTGTGCCAGTAAAACTGTTCATTAAAACAGGCAGCTGAAGCAACCCAGGGCCTCTGGGAGCGGAATGCTTGGTTCTTGTCCCAGAGCAGGCACCTGTCATCTCCCTGGGACACTGCAGGGAAGTGGCAGAAATTGTATGGCCCATTTCAAAATTTCAAAACTATCTCCATCTGTCATAATGTCCCTATGCCCCAATGTAAGATAGGATATCGAAAGGTGTAAAAATACTCCAGTATAAATATAGATCTTTCAACAATATTTGAACATGTAATTTGAACTTTGATTTTGGTAAAGCATTTCTACTAACTAGTTGCTTATCTTATAGCATTAAATAGAAATAAATAAGTATTCTGTTAGAGTCAGTGTTCTCAAACACCCTCCAACCTGCCTACCTTCCTTCCCTAATACTTAAGACACCATCTGCATCATTCTTCCTGTCCCTTTCTCCTAAATGTCACCTCCAACAGACTATGTCCCTGTATATGACCCACCTACAGAACATATATCTGAATGTCACCCCCAACAGAACATGTCTAAGTATCATTCTGACAGAACGTACCCTTGAATGTTACCCACAACAGAACATGACTCTGTCACTCCAATCCATGTCCCTGAGTTCTACCCCTGACAGAACCTGTCCTTCTTTCCTTGCTGTCATACCTTAAAAGAACCTGTCTCTGTCTCCTGAGTGTCTTCTAATAGAATGTATCTTTTTGTCTCCTGGGTGTCAGCTCACAACAGAGTATGTCTCTGTCTCCTAGGTGTCCCCTCTAGAAAAAAAAAAAAGTCATCTGCTGGATATCATCCCCTGAGAGAACCTGTCCCTGTTTCTTGTGTGTCTGTCACCTAATAGCACATGGCCCTGGGTCTTGGTTGGCATGCTTTGCGTGTTTTATTATATATTATTATTATTATTCACAAAGAGACACTGAATTCTATTTACCCACGATTAGTAAAAGCTAGCTGGTATCGCATAAAACATGCAACAGAGACACTCTACCTGTGTATTCAAATCAGAAACTGAGGAAAATGCATATCTGTTTTGTACAGCAGTGTTGGGAGTCCAGTCAGTTGCTGTGTTGAGAGGGTACACAGATGCCACATGAATTCCACAGACACTTTAAATTGACAGTATGGAGACACTAAGTCTTTATGATCTAATTGTAACGACTCTTTCCTTGCTAGATGACAGATCGTCTAGAGGGAGGCCGTATTTTCAAAGTTAAACTTAACACTGACCTAAGGAAGGTGCTGTTTGAGGAAACTGGGTTACGAGGGGACACGATGAAGACCACTTGTCTGACATAGTTCTGGGTGCTGCTGAGGGACTACATGGAGGGCCGAGTACTGTCCCTCGGGAGCCCAAGGATGCTTGAGCTGTGCTAGGACAGTTAGGACCAGCAAGGCAGAATGACCCAACTTTCATTTACAAAGCCCAAGTTGAGTTAGAGCAATCAAAAATGCTTTCTGAAGTTTTTATCCTCTCAGGCTGAGGACCTGTCTGACATGTGGGGGTTGAGATGGCAGTTCTGGCTCTCTGCTGCCCATGGCTCATATGGGCTTGCCACTTGGAGCCGTTGTGTTCAGTCCTGAGCACGTGGGCGAGGTGGCTCATTCATAACGAAGCTTCCCAATGAGGCTGGGTGGTCCCATCAAGATAGACACTTACACTGTTTCCTAGGTGCTCCTAAGCAGCTAACCCTGGACTTGGCCTGGATCTTCATCTGGACATCATTCTGGGCATCCTGCCCTTTGAACAGGAGACAGTGTCTAGAATTCTCAGACTACCGTGGGGTCAGGGAAAGATCTGCCCCACTGCATGGTGTGGGGACCCTCTGACACCACGCCAGCATGGCCTTCTGCCCTGACCCATATTCAGTCACCTCCTGATGGATTTGTGTGTGTTCCGTCTCAGCCATAATGGTAGCAATTGGGCTGTGTATAGGCAGTAGAAAACAGTATCCTCAGACCAAGAGAGTGCCAGGTGGCGACTAGGAGTTCTGGGAAAGGGTGTGAGCAGTGCCAGGGTCCTTTTGTTTCCCCAGACCAGTGAGGTAAGATTCCAGAAAGGAGGTTCCACCACTTGGTTTTTAATGCCAGGTACTGCAAACTCCTGGAACCTTGGGAGGAAGCTGACTACTGGACCATCCCATCCTCCAGTGCCGGCTGTGCTGAGGGGATTGATAACCTTGGACCTTCAGAGGGCCTGCACTTTAGAAGTGTGTTATTGAAGCCCCTGCTTTTCTCTCTTAGGCTACTAGGCAGGCTTCTCTGGTGCTGTGGTGGAGGCATGCTCTCTGAGCCCCAGAGAGGTGGGTAATGTGACAACATGCCATGGCAGTGAAAAAGGCCACCTTGCTTTCTACCTGTGCTGTCCAAGCCACATACGATGCCTCGCCCTCAACAGCCACCTGCTCTCAGAGGCATAGCCTGAGGCCACTGTGTGTTATTTCTAGGAACAAGGCCATACAGTCCAGCAAGTTGCATGCAAGGTTAGGGCTGTGTTAATGCAAAGGACCAGGTGCTGTGGGGCTCTTAAGATGGTGGTACGTGTCTTTGGGGCCGCCTAAGTGGCACCCTCACACATGCATGAGCTGAGTTCTGTGTTCTCTCTTGTGGCAGAGAAAGATGTGCAGATGCTGCAAGTTTCTCTTGGGCCTGGTTCTGATGTCTGGTGCCCTGCACTTGCACTTGTGAGAAGAGTTAGAAAAACTGAAACCAGAGGAGGTTTCATACAGCTGAAGACACATAATTTTGAGCAAAGGACAACATAACTTGCTTTGGCAAAATCTCTCATCTTATACTGGTAGAACAACTGACTGCCTAGGCCTGGTTGGACCAAGTGTCTCAGCATCACGTGTGTCCTAATCCAGTGATGGGAGAGAGCAAAGAGAACCTCATGGAAGCTTGATGTTCTGAATCTCCCTGGACCACTCTTGAGGTCAAGCACATAGTCTTGTCATTCCTTAGAAAAGCACTGAAAAAAATTTCCAAGTTCACTCTCCAAGTCACTCCCCTGGTCACCAGGGGACTTCTCTTGTCTCCTAGTCCACTCTCAGCACAGACTTGGTTGATGAACACGTGTGTGTGTGTGTGTGTGTGTGTGTGTGTGTGTGTGTGCGCACGCGCGTGTGGGCATGTGTGCTGATGTGACCTGTTCCCACACACACTGAGACAACCACCAGGTAGCCTCAGCCATGTCCTCTGGTCAGGAAAGGGCCCTGTTTATGATTACTCTATGCAGTTGGTTAGTTTCTTAGCTCCTGCTGCCCTGGAAGTGCCTAGATAAGGTCAATATAAGTTCTGATGTCTGCTCTGCTCATCCTCATTTCTACCAACACCCCAAAATACCCCTTTTTACCTGCAGATCAAGTGGCCAGTGTGATATGATCCTGGGAGGCAGTTTACAAATAGCAGTCTACTTCCCAGCTGTGGACGGGGCAGGTATGTTAGGAAAGAACAATGAATCATGGCCCAAACCTGGGGTCTGAGAGAGAAGTGTCAAGCACCCAGCAGGAGGAGTCCCGGGCATTGCCCCCACCGTTGCCTAGTGAGGTGCTGTTTGAGTTCTGCCCAGTTGAACCTAGGAATGTAATGAAGTGCAATGGGTGTAAGTCCCATGCCTGGCACCTGTAAGTGTCCAGATCTTCAGCCTGTAAGGCTACTTGCTCCCCTGCACCTTCTGGTCATAGGTGCCTGCATGCTTATAGCCAGGCACATAGCCTGACTCATCCACCAGGTCCACGCGGCCAGCTTTGCCCTTGCCCTTCCCTGATTGGTCAAAGCGCTCTTTGTGGGAGCCTGTGAACTTGGTTGTGTCTGTGAGCCGTGACACCGTGGGTGAGGACACAGCTTTCTGAAAGAGAGCAGAAGAGGGTGTTATCACAAGCCCAGGGAGGGTGCTGGGTAAGGACTGCCACTGTCTATTGCGGCATGTCAGGGGAAGTGGCAGGGGCTGTGCGGGCAGCTGTCAAGGAGTGTGACCCTGCTAGGTCACATGCTCAGACAGGGGGTTACCTTTCTTGGCTCCAGGTGAGTCGCAGACTTATAGGGCTAACAAGTCTATACTTTTTTTTTTCTTCTAAATCTAGCCAGTTGTGGCCTTCAGATACTCCTGGACCATAGCCTCCCCTAGGGCAGATGCAATCACGAGTCCCACCCGTGCCTCAGCCCCTCACCGTGACACCAGAGATGACCGGTGAGCGTCCCTCAATGAGCCGGTGCACCTCACGCACAGCATCCTCGCTGCTCTTATCCTTGAACCGCTTCTTGGCCAGCTCCTCCAGCGCCTCCTGGAACTGCTCAAAGGTGATGGTCCTGCAGGACTTCCCTCTGTGGGTGACAGACAAGTCCTCAGGCCATGGTCCCCGGCGACCAAGCCCACAAGTGTACCATCCCTCCTTGCATTCTGCAGTGACCTCTACTGGTCACAATCAGAAGTCCCCAGCAACTGCTAACAGCCTGGAAAGACAGAAGGAAGCATGCCCTTTAGGAACCAGAGTGTCAGGACATTTCTGTCTGTTCTCTCCTGGGTGGGAGGTCAGAGGGAAAACCCAGGATGAAGATCCCCTCATCTCTTCCAGGGACACCCTAGCCAGTCAAGGAGCAGGAGGGAGCTCAGGCCTAAATCAGGGTCAGAAGTGGCTCAGGAACGGCCTAAGGCCATGGTTATCAAATCGGCAGGAGGAGTCATATCACCTGCCTGATCAGACTCCAGTGTGAGCAGTGCAGAATAGCCTGGTCGGCAGGGTGGCTTGAGGCTGGGACTCTTACCCAACATGCACCTGGCCACCAGTGAGCATCCCAGAGATCTACCACTTCACAAAATCCTTCCTCCCAAGGCTGTTCAGGCAGTATTAAAAAAAAAAAAAGTTATGAAATTGCTATTTATTTATAATTTTTCTTTAAAGTATTTTCAATTTGGCACTTGCCCCCAACTAATTTAAATTAGTGACGTTTTCAACATTTTGACATAATGTATGTGAGACACAGGTCTGCAAGTCCTGCATGTTCCTGGTCAGTTTTAAGGCAATGGCCTGAGATAGGCTACCTCTTACGGCCAGGCATGCCACTGACCCCAGCTGCAGTGTGCTGCAGGTCCGGGACTTGAAAACAGCCGACTGACAAATCCCAGTGAGGCTTTTGTGGCTGACCATCAGCACAGGATCCAGAGCAGCCAAGGTGAGTGTAACAAAATCAAGGCGGTGGTGGACCGCGCAGTCTGGAGGCACAGGAAGGCGGATGTCTGAGTCCAAGGCCAGCCTGGTCCACAGAGTGAGTTCTAGGACAGCCAGGGCTACACAACCCTGTCTCAAAAACAAATTAGAGGCCTGAGCCTATACTATTCCAAGACACGTT
This sequence comes from Meriones unguiculatus, assembly GCF_030254825.1. Lineage (NCBI taxonomy): Eukaryota > Metazoa > Chordata > Mammalia > Rodentia > Muridae > Meriones > Meriones unguiculatus. Next base: position 91,253,023 of record NC_083351.1, read on the forward strand.
GCAAAGCCAGCCAGGTCTGAGCTCCATTTATCTGGAGTCCAGAAATACCCACACAGGTGCCTAACTTGAACAAGGTCAAGGAAGAAGGACTATTTTAAAATATCTGGAACAACTGCTACCTCTGCAAAATAAACCAGCTCGGGGCCACAGCTCACGCCACAGCAGAGCTGGCTCAGAGCATAGCTCCAGAAAGAACTTTACCGAGTATATCTGGGAGGTAATCTGGTGACCTTAGGGTGGGCAAGGTTTTCTTAGAAATGATGCCAAACCATTGCGTTCAGAAAGAAAAATGGATAGACTGGACTTCAGAATAGTAAAAGCCCGTTCTTTCGATCAACACTGAAGACAGAGAAGTACCACAGAGCTGCAGAAAATACATGGAACATATAAACTTGAAAAGGGGATTGTATCTAAAAGATGCAAAGAACTTGGTAGTAAGAAAGGAAAATTTCAATTGTGCAAGTATTTGAATCAGACACCTCACCAAAGCAAAGAGATTGGTGCGGGGGGGGGGGGGGGGGAGGCAACACACGCAGGGAGGAGCCCATAGGAAAGCAGAAGTAATGAGGGAAACTTCCTGCTGCCTGTTGAGAGGGATGTACCACAAGCCAGTTTTCGGGGGGGGGGAGCGCTGCTTCAAGAGAAACACGTTTAAGCTCGTGTTAAACCCATTTACAAAGATTGTGCAGATTTTATTCAGTCATTCAAACTTGAAAAAAAACGCCCAGGTGGACCCCTGGGAGCGGGGTTAAGGAAGCAGGCATAAAAATACTACTGTTCCCACACACCCTGAATTCTTACTGGTGCCTGGAGGAGTCTCACACTTTACACATGTCCTGAATATATAGGACATTCTAATCAAACAACCAGGAGAGCTGAGCCAAACGTCCTTTGAGAAATGCACAGGGTCCCATGTTGGGGGGGGCATCCCTACTTGTCAGGAGATTGGGAAGCCACTGAGGCATTACACTCAGATCAAGGACATAACATAGGAGCTAGAGCCCCACAGTGGGACTGTGTGATCCTAGAACCTGGTAGGCCTGCCGGTGGTGTGGGAAATGGAGCCTCGGTAGATGCCTTGGGCCTTAGACGGTGAGGTCCAGTCCTTCAGTACTCTCCGCCCCAGCGCTCACTGGCTACCTTTGAGAGTACTGAGCAGCTTGGCTTCACAGTCCAGTGGTGCCTGGAGCTGACAGCTTTTTTCTCTCTCCTAGGACCTTCGGGGGGTGTTAATCTACGCCCCCACCCCACCCCCAGGGCTGCTCTGTTTTGTCGTGGAAAGTCAAAGGCGCTCTTGTCTCCTACTCCCAACCCTTCCTGGGCTGACATGAGGATGCCAGGCCTAGCAGCCAGCCTGGCAACCTGCTGCTGGAGCACACAGCCCTCTATGGCAGCTTCGGCGCCAGGCACCACCAGCATGAGTCACTGGGGGATGTGGGTACTGGAGGGGTTCTCCCATCACAGGCCACATTCAGATAGAGCTGGCTGACTGCTCCACTGGTACCAACAATCCCTTTCTAGCCTGGGTCCCCACAAGTCTGTGTTGTTGGGGAGAGAAGACTTGTCTTCATGCCCCAGTTCACAGGGAACTCTCCCCAGGAGACCCAGGCACTTCTTGAAGCAGAATCCCCAACCAGACAATGCCCACTTCTAACTCAGAGATGTAAAAACCTCTGCAGGATTCTCCTACATAGTGAGCCTATATCTAGAGCTCTCAGGACTAAGGGGTCTTCCTGGGGCTTGCCCTTCCCTACCTTTGGCTCCAAAGCTGGCCTATAAGTGGGTGTCTGCCCACATGTACCCCAGGAGCCTGGGATTTCTTCCCAGGCCCTGTCTCCTATGTGCAGGGCACCTTCTCAGTCTCTTGGGGACCCTGGAACCTGGATGGGAGGGGGTAGGACCCAGCCTCAGGCAACAGAGACCTCTGGGGAAGGTCTGCTCCTCTATGGCCAATATCACAAACACTACCACTCCCCACCTCAGCTTTGGGCCTTCACAGAGCCCCTTGTCCACCCTATTCAGCACCTTTGGGAAAGAGTTCCTGGGCCTTCACAGAGCCCCTTGTCCACCCTATTCAGCACCTTTGGGAAAGAGTCCCTGTCAAGGCTTGAATAATACGAAAACTCTTAAGTGTTGAAGGAGTGGATCACGGGACAAGACAAGGCTGCCTGTGTGTGCTTCTTGGTACCTGGGGTTTAGAGAAGCTTTTGCTTCTGGAGTAAACACCAGAGAGCATCTTCATCAGCCAAATACTGTGAAGGCAGAGAAGGCACTTCTGAGGGGTGGAGAGCTATACCCTCCCTATACGTGTGGGGGTCAGAGAGCAGCTGAAGGACCGGGAAGGAGTTCCTGGGCAGTGGGAACCTCTAGTCCAGGCTCCTTCCTGCTGCCTCATCCTTCTGGAGGCTTTCTATAGAAACAGTGAGGGAACTGACCTGAGCCTGCTGGACCACGGAACAGCCTCCACTGCCATGGGCCTCAAGATGCCTGTTGCTACCAGTGTCTGCCTCTTTAGATGTGTTCAAGGGAGGTGCAGAAGTCTGGTCGTTTTCTTCAGACACCTATCTCTTGTTCCCTCCTTAGGATTCTTCCATGCCCACTGACTGCCCATCTACCTCAGGACCCAGCCCTGGCCTCTGTGCCTAAAACAGTGGTAATGCTGCTGAAAGTCCAGGCCTGTCGGTTCTCTGTGCCCACAGCAGGTCACTAGAGTCAAGAAAGTGCTTGAGAGCAGGCGATGTGCACTTTGCCTAGAGGAGCCTGGATGCCACTTATCCACAAGGACTCGGCCCGTCTCAGGAAATCAGTCAGCCAGCAGCAGCACTGCTGTGGCCCTGCTCTGGGCACAGTCCAGATTTCTGTTTACTGGCAGTCGCCAGTTGTCCTAGAGAAGGCATCTGCAGCCTACAGTATTGATACTTCCCTCTCTTGGGAACATAGCATCCTTAAAGCCCCTTCTCACTTGTCATTTTGCGTTTTCTGAGGGGCCTGAGGTTGTAGGATAAACATTCTCCAGGTGACCCTAAAAAGATACTACATCTGCCCACTCCCCCCTCCTCACAGCTCTGGCCTGGAATCCAGGGGTGGGGGTGGATAAGGCATGAGGATAGAGTTATGGCTATTTGGTGATGTTCATTCTCTTACATGGCCTTCATGCACTGGCAGCCAGCTTCCCAAGGCAAGATGGAGGAGCTGAGGAGCAGGAAGGTGCTTATCTTCACAACAGCCTGATCCTTACCTGGTCACTGCAGATTCACCAGATCAGATGAAGGCCTGACCACAAAGGCATGGGGACCACTAGCTCAATAACTATCAGGAAAAAACAAAACAAAACAAAAAACTCCATATCTCCTGTCTTAACTCCCAACAGAGGTCAACCCTGAGTTTCCCAGGAGGCTTCTGAGTGGTCACACTGCACTGCCATATGCAGCCACTAGAGGGCGATGCAGAAGTAAGAATAGCAGCAAGAAAGGCTTCAGACACTGGGGCATCTGAAGAGTAAGATGCATGCTGGATCTTGCTCCATTCAAGGCCTGCAGGGTCAGGCCACTCTCCCCTGGAACATGTGACTGTTAGCTTTACCCAAGACTCAGGAAGCAGAGCCTGAAGGAGGAGCTCCAGGGACATGTGTGCCAGGGATAAGTAGAACTGTGTGGGCCCACAGCCAGGAACAGAGGCTGCCTCCAAGGGTCCTCACATGTCTAGGGTCCTTGACATCTGGATTCTCTGGGATGCTTGGGTGGGTGGTATACACAGACACCTACCTTTCCCATGGGTTCCCAAAACTCTGGCCAGAACTCTCTAGACACGAGGCCTGTTCCTAGGAGCAGGCGCTACATTGGCTCAAGTGGCTTCTATGCTGCGCCTCCTCAGCAGCACACAGACATCAGAAGAATCCCATCAGGCCTTGCTGACTAGCTGTGGCATGTAAGAAACATCAAGCAGTTCATATGCCGAGCAGTGGCTGACAAATCCTCAGTCTAGGCAAATCTAGGTCCTGCTTTTTACATGTAGGGACTGGCCTTGCTTCCTTTTGACCTGTATCCAGACATAATGGACACTGGGCCCTGATGCCCCAGCCAGGTTACCTTCTGACTGTGCACAGTGTTGGCAGGAATCTGTGCATTTACTCTGGAGGGTACCTAGAACCCAATCCAGGCCCAGGGAGGTCAAAGGTCTGGCAGAATGGTAGTCAAAGTAAGGAAGCCATAGGTGAACCCAGCCTCACCCTGAGGCTCCTAAACCTCTTCTTCCACAAGCATATGCAGGTCCATACACAGGCACACAGACCCATCACAGACAGTCACACACAGATTCAATGCCTAAGGCCCCCAGTTATTTCTCAAGCTGCACCACACTGGCCTTGCTTCAGTGTTAGATCTCTGTTAACTGTGTGGAGACTGGCCCTGCTGAGCCTTTTGCAAGATGGAGAGTCTAGGTTAACAGTAGTCTACAATAAAACTTGGTATAGAGCTTCAAGAAATTTGTTTAAAATTTAACACATAGTAACATCAAAACAAACAAGCGCTGCCATGGTGACAAGGACCTAAACAAAGGCTGCAGATACCCCAGCTGGCGCCACGCCTGCAGAGCCATGGCAACCTGCCCCAAAACAGAAATAGTTGAACTTTTTTCTCTCTCAAGTCCTGTCAGAGTCAGCAACTTCCTGGAGGTACCTAAGCAATTTCCTCCCAAGCCCCAAACTCCCATAGGAGGCAAAGGCCTCTGCAGCTGCCATTGCTGCCCCTCAAGGGACCACAAACACCCAGCCCTCGTCATACAAACAGTGCCATTACAGCCACAAGTTTCCTGGAAATCTCAATTCCAGAGTTTCCCCAGCCCTTCTTCCTTATCCCTTTCAGCATTCCCCTGGTACTCAGGATACTGTCCATCCCCCTACACTAGAGGACAGCACGACTCTGAATTTTCTGTTCACACATGCCTGTGAGGTGAGGCTCTTCCTCCAGAGCGGAGGTGTTCCAAGTGGGACATAGGTCACAAGGAACCTCAATGGAATCCAGGCTGTGAGAGGGAAAAATAATTCAAAGGTGGTGAGAGGTGAGGGAGTGGCAGTCTCTAGGGTCTCAGGGTCCAGGGGGGTAGGCAAAAGAAACATCAAAGTTTCTGGGCCTCTACTTAGTGCAGGAGCTCACCTGGGCTTCCCCGGGCACCCAGCTAGACACCTGCCCCACAGTTTGAGCCCACAGTGCCAGCAAGCACAGCTCACATTGAATACAGCACTGATAGCCTGTCTGCCTAGACTGTCATGGCCTTGAACCCTCTCTGAGCTTGGGCTGCATGGGCTTGCTCTCCAGACCCTTGACTTGCAAGGCAGGGACACTCCAAGGTTCCCAGACAGCCCAGAGTCTACAATGGGGAACAGCCGTGTCCTGGAGTCGGGCATGAAGTGTCTAAGCGCCCAAAGTTCTGCATTCCCTTCACATGGCTCACTTGTACAAGTCTGGAGTTTTCAGTCCTCTGCGGCCCTCATCATCCAAAAGACCCATGACCACACAGTACCATCTACTGGGAGGCTGTAAAAACACAGGTTCTACATGGGGGTGGAGAGCACATATACAAGCACACAACATCTGGAAGTTCTAGTTCTGATCGTTTTACAGCCTGGTCAGTGCCCCTCTCTCATGGCTGGCCAACCTACCAGAGCGGACCTACCTGTCTGTCCCTGCCTGGAACTGTCCAGTGGAACTCAAAAGGCCGTGTGAGTTTCTTGAGGTGAAAGGACACTACAGGTATCCATACAGACCGGATCCTGAGCTTACCAGAATCCCTGGAGGCTGATCCTACACCGGGAACATGCAGGGTGCCTTTTAAGCAAGGCCAGTGAGCTCACCGGGCCCTTCTCCTCAGACATATCCCCCAGGACAAGTTCCAGTGAGGAGGTTGCACATTTCCCAGCAGATTACAGGACAGACAGGCCAGGACATGTGACCAGCACAATGAGTCTCACCAAGCCTGGGAAAGCCCCCTCCCCCAAAGACAAGGTCCATGGTCGATACCCAAACTCAGGGGTAGTCACTTTGGTGAAATTTAGAGGGTCTCTAGATTTTCAGGTCATCTATGAAGGAGCAGCAGCAGTGTGGAGGCTCTGCAGCCTCATAGACATCTTGCTGCATGCATCTGTCTGGACCCTTATGACCTGTTCTGTACAGTGTAGGCTCCCTATCTCCAGTAACTATGCTGTCTGATTTAGTGACTCATGGGAGAGAACCATCTCCTGACGCTTTGTCTTGGGTCCTTTCTATGAAACCAATAGATTGAATGCATAACGTTATGTAGAGGTCACATAGGAGTCAGTGCTACCCAGGAGCATTGCACATAGACGAAGCTGTGGAGAAAAAGAGGTGTTAAGAAAAGCCTGGGACCACAGTCTAGAAGTACATAGGGTCCTTGGCCAAAGGCCTTTCAGCTAGGCTTGGGAGGAACTAGTGCTGGTATTATCACAATGGAACCTGGCCAGAGTGGAGGTGAGGACTTTCACAGTGGGTATCGGGGTAAAATGGCCCCACACATCTGAGCCACTGGCCATATTCTCCTCTCACACCCTGACCCACAATAATTGAACTTCAAGCAGAGGTAGGTCTGAGATATCATAGGAACAGGGTCTGAGATGGATGGGAGAGGGAGGATAGGGCTATTTACACACATCTGCTTTCAGAGCTGGAGGCTACACAGAGTTTCTTCTCCAGCTTCTCATTGGGGTTAGAAGCCACAGGAGAACGAACAAGCAGGATGGACCATCTCCCACCCCTCTTTGGGGTCCTCGGGGATCAGCAGAGCCTGGAGAGGGTCAGGGTGCAGGGCCCCTTTGGGACATGTTTCTCAGCCTTTATAGTACAACCATTCAAACCTAAGATGCTCCAGACACAGTCTTGTTTACTATGTACAATAGGAACATGGGATTTTCTTGTTTTGCAAAGGCCTCAAACTCCCAGTACACAGCGAAATTGATATCAGAATTGGGACGTGTGGGGACAGCTAGGCTCTGGTTCAGTAATATACACAGAGCCACTTCCTAGGGGCCAGGACATTGAAAATTCTAGCTCAGCCTTCTTCTACCTCCCTCAGCCAGGTTCTAGAGGAAGCTACATCTGGCTTCAGCTGGAACAGAAAGATGCCAATATCCTAAGTCCCTTAGTCATGGTGCCCTGCAACTGGTAATCTGACTTATGCCACCTCTTCCCATTGGGACACACATTAAATCCCTCCACCTTCCTAGGAATGTCTAAACTGGCATGAGATACTTGTTAGAGCCACCTGCCAGGTCACCTATACCCTCTGCTTGTTGCTCAAAGACTCCTCCAGGCACCAGTGCACGAACTGGGGGCAGGGAAGCCAACAATTCCATCAGCAAAGCAGTGATTAGCAACCACAATTACAAAGACCACATCACCCACCCAAAGCCAGAGGAGGAAGTGATGCCCAGCTAGTAGCACCCACAGATCAAACACAGGACCTGATAAGCACACAGATGTCAGAGAACACAGTGGATACATAGCCACTCTCTGACCTGTATCAGTATGGCTGCATATGTGAACATTTCTCAAGTGCAAAATTAAAAGAGGTAGACAAGGGGCTGGAAAAGGGTGTCATAAACCACTGCCATATCCTGGACACAAAGCTACAGGGGCTCAGCCCACAGTAGATGGGTCTCTGTTCACCTGAGAAGATCCTGATTGTGTCTAGCACCAGCTCACTAACCTGGGTATTGGTTAGAGTTAACTAAGTTTTCTCGAGGCCAGAAGCCCCCACCCTGGCCACATCCAAGGCCAAATGGACTGAGACAAGGACCACAGCTCAGAACATGGCCAAAGCACTTGAGACCAATGTACTCCCCAGACTGTTTTAGACACTACAGGTTCTGTGCCCACTTCTTGGCTTCAAGCCTTCAGTATCTGCAAGCGAGATACTTCATAGACCATCATAGTTGCTGATAGGAGTTGTGATACCTAAGCTTGCATGACACTTACTTGATCTTGCTGAAGACAATGTCCACATCAGTGACGGTCACATTCTTCCCATCGATCACGTGGCAGTCCTTGCACAGTTTGGACCAGTTCTTGCCATGCATCTCCTTCCCTGTTGCCCTGGTGTCCCCATGTACTGCAAACCGTCGGAAGGCCTCCTCCAGGGCACTGAGCTCAGAGGCTGCAGCTGCCCCCTCATTGGCACCCTCTGACTCCAGTGACAACCTCTTGGCAGCTTTGTCCTTAGCTGGGTCTCCTGGGGACTTGGGTGGTGTCTTGTTGGCAGCTTTGGCAGGCTTGGCCTTGCTGTCAGCCATGTTGCTAGGGAAGAAAGAGAAGAAAGGGGTCACTCTGCTGTTCACAGCCCATCTGTGTCCCTGGTTCTAGCTGCAGCATGTGGTACCAGGCAACAAGATATGGCGAGAGCTGAAGAAAAGCACCCTTTCTGGGGCTGGGACCCCTTGGAGCTGAATGCCCAGCAGGGCAATGTTGGTCCAGCTGCTCAACCTGGCACCAACCCTGCCAACCCAACACCTACAGGCTCTGGGCAAAAGAGGCAGGGTCAGACTCAGCAACAGTGGGTTCTACCTTGGCCTCTCTAGGCATTTCCATGGCCTCCTCCCTAGACCTCACCTGCTGTGGGTGAATGCCTGAAGGGATGCTTAGGGTCTATAAAACGATGCTATACTTAGGATCCATGCTTATTGTCCCTCAGATCTGAGCCTTCTAAGCAGAGGCTGAGCCATGCCCAGGAGTGGTGAATGACCCTACCCTGGGATTCTAGAACATGAGGTTGGCCCTTGGGTTCAGAGGAGGGCCGCCATGGGGAAGCCTGAAGTATAGCCATATTCTTTGGGTTTTGTGGGCTGCTGATTCCTAAGACAGGAAGATATCCCTGAGGGCTAAGAAGATTGAGGAAGTGGCACCACTTCCCAGCAAGACTCATGAGCACAAACAAATGCAAATGATCCCACCATGGCCACTGTTGTTCCAGCAAGGACAGGCACATGCCATTTCCAGCCCCCCAGGAAGCAGGGGTGATGAGCTCACAGTTAGCATCTCTTTGGGAACTGAGTGTTTAACAGCTCAATGTGAGGAAAGGGACTCCTGGTATAGGCACACCCCACTGACCCTCTGTGGAGAGTCAGCAACAAAGTTGAAACATGCAGGCCCTGTCCAGACTGGAGATCTCAATGCCAGTGTGGCCAAGGCATGCCTTCATCACTAAGAGATGTGAAGTTTGGCCCTGCTGAACTCACAATGGTATGATTTCCATAAACAGCCAGATTAACATAAATGACAGTCTGCCACAAGGGCCATGTCCCCTTCTTGCCCATTCCCTTTGAAAACAGTAATAAAAGCATAACAGAAAAATTCAGCCTCTTCGATGAGAGGCTCTTCTAACTTTCCTCCAAAATGGGGCTTCTTGTGGGGGCCACAACAGGGCAGATGAGGAGAGAAAGATTAAATGGGAAGCTCTAGCTGAGCATGAAGCCCAGGAGTTCCACAAGACCAGACTCATGGTGAAGCAACTCCATGCACCTGACCAGTTATCTGAGCTTCTGCCCTGGGCCCTCACAAGACAATGAAACATGAGAGGGTCTCTGCTCTACTGAGGACTGCAGGGCACGAAGGCAGGTTGGAGCCTGGCAGGCAGCAAATTCAAACCAAATCAAAGAATTGTGAGCAAACCAGCAGCAGGGGAATGTCATTTCAGGATAGCGAGGGCATGTCTCTCACTGATGTGGCCACTCCTCATCAGACAGTTGCCAAAATGTGTTCTGTCCAGGTTCCTACAGCACACTAGTACCACAAGAAACTGAACAGGTACCAGGGTAGGGATGAGGCTCCTGGGATGGAACTCTACTCCCAGCCCCACCTGTCCATCTGCTGTAGGAGAAAGGCCTCTGGGCAGATTACGAACCACGACCAGGGGATCAGAGAGCTAACTAGTGGCTGTGATCTTCTAGGAAGGTGGGTGGTCATCACTCAGGAGTCAGGGCAGCGATGCAGGCTGAAAGGTATCTTCACAAAGGAATCAATAGGAGGCTGAAGTAACAGCCAAGTTGCTGCTAGTCTGGAAAGCAGAACCATCTAAACTAAACCCTGGAATAAGCTGGGCTGGAACTTTTATGGACCCTGTGATAGAGCAGCTGACATCTGTGGCTTTCCTGAGCAGCTGACAGCACAGCCACACTGTTTTAAAGCCCCAGTGACAAGAGTTTTCAGCCCAGTATGGGACCTCTGTCACAACCACTGACAGGCACCAGCAACACACTTGCACAAAAGACAGGCGGCAACATGAGTGTTGAGATGCCCTTCTCTCAGGATGCACCTTGGGGGCTGTAGTCAAGCCTCTAAGACTCTGTGTCCATCTTTGTTTTGTTTTACCCTGAACATGGATTACCTTCAGAGCATGTCATAAAAGATTTTTAAAGTAAAAGTAACAGTGGTTTAGGTCCTAACTGTGGCTGTACACAGATCACTAGGCTATCACTTATTCTGTGAAAGAAAGAAAAAGGGTGCTATGTCATCAGAGCATGCCCAGGAGTAGGCTATGAGGACATAGGGCTCTTATCCACAGGTTCTCTTTTCTAGCTCACAGCAGCAGCAGTAAGAACAAACTGAATCTAAAGAGAATTGAGGCTGTACTCAAGGTACCCTGGAATCTGGAGGTACCTACAGGCCTAATGCTCTCTGTCACTCCTCCAGCATTGTAGAATGGCCAGCTGCAGTATTTCCCACCCTTACTCAAAGGCCCTGGCCTCCTGTCTTCCTGCCTCACAGTAGCTGAGGCAAACCTAAAGTTTAAGGAGACCTTTAAGGAGTCATGGTGTGTCCCACCATGTCACCACAATTTCCATAAGGGAAGTTAGGCCATTTAGAAGAGGTTCCAGGAAGGCACCTGAGCCACCAAGTGTGGGAAAGGGACAGCCTCTCAGATGTACTCTGTACTTCCAAGATGAGTCCTACATCAAGTATGTATCCCAGATAGGCCCTGTCTCCCTAGGTTAGGCCTTATACTTCTTTCTTGATAGCGTGTAATTCACTGTCTCTCAGCCAGCAGAGATGTAACCCCAACATTGCCCTATGGACTCTCCCTGTCAGCAGGTGCCCCTTCCCGAACCAGCCTCTTTCAGCAGTGATTGCCCTGCGAGCAAAGAGAGCAGTTGTGGTGGAGGAGGGGAGTGGCGCCAGCTGGTGACCCAGCAATGACTGCTTATGTTCCCTGAGGGGTCAGGAGGACAGGAGATGGTAACTTATCCACAGCGGCACTGAGTGTAGGGACAGACTATGTTACCAGTTTTGCATCTTCAGACCAGGCCTGAGAAGGGCAGGGGAGGCCAGCTGGAGGTAGAATTACAGATCTCGAAGTAGGAAGGGACATGGGCAAATGGTAGAGACAGGGCTTTTTGCAAACCCTGAGGACCCCTTTAGCCCAGGCACAATTTCTTGTGTCCAACATATCCCTAGTTTTCTTTGCCAACTCCAAAGAATTGACTTGTTCCCAAAAAAACCTGTTGGAAATCAACTGGCCCCCATTTTTCCAAATAAAAAATACTGAAGCAAATTAAAAAAGAATCTTAAAGAAAAATCTAACTGTAGGTTGGAACAATAGCTCAGCTGGTATTGAGGAGATGAACTTGATTCTAAGAACCCATGTTAAAGAAAAAAAAAAAAAAACACAGACAAACAAACAAAACCCAGGCATAGCAGTGTATACATATAATCCTCCTATACACTGGGGAGATGGAGACAAGCCAGCAACCAGCCAGCCTTGCCTAACTAGTGAGTGCTGAGAAATGACAGTGAGGTTGCTTTTTGGCCTCCACATGTATACAAACACACACACACAGTACACCTGAACACATACCAAAACATGCATACATGTACCAAGAAAAAAAAGAAGGAAGTAAAAATGAAAAAAAAAATCTAGAAGTATAAGCCAAGAATCAGCTGCTACATATCTCAGGGCACAGCCCCATTCAGGAGGCCTGGAAATGAGGGATCAGTGAACGATCTGGAAGCAAGATAAGGGATCTATTACTACAATCAGATGCCTATAACCAGGACATGGTGTCCATGACCAGAGAAGGCATTTGTGTATGTGATGGGTGCCCATGAATAAAGCAGGCATTATGACCAGGGTAGGTGTCTATGAGTGAGTGAGACAGCTATCTGGGTGTGGGGCAAGTGTCCGTGACAGGAAAGAATGTGGGAAGGAAGGAGAGAGCACTTCTGCCTCTGGGGGATCTCCACAGGCACACACAGCCATGGAGACAACTCTTTCTCTAGAATGTTTACAAACTTCATCTTGTCTTTGTCACCAGAGGCTGACAGGGCACAGAGACACATGGGGCATGAAAGAAGCAACCTCAAGATAAAGGTAGGGAAGTGAGACTTTTATCCACTTGCAAGACACATACCGCCCGGTCCCTAACCACCAGCCAGGATGCTCGCAGTTCTACAGGCCTCATCAGCAAAGGTGAGGTCAGACAGCAAATTAGAAAGACTATGACCTGAAGTTCAAGAGAGAGAGAAGTCTGTTTAAGATGGAAAGAAGAAGAAATGGACAGTATCTACTTGGTGCTCACTTCTTCCTCACTACATCCACCAAGGCTTGAGCCCAGTGGGACACATGGAAGACCAGGGTGATCTGACTGCGTGGATCTAGACACATCCAGCCAGCCCTAGAGAGAGCTCATCAGAGGACGGGACACAGACAGCCTGCCCTATACAAGCTCTGTGCTTCACAGTGTGCTTATACACAACACACCCTTTGATAACTGTTCGTTTCATTAATAATACAGCATGCACCCTGCTCCTCATCAGGATACTCCATGTGAATGGCCTCTTCTCTCAATGGGGACTGTCAGACCAGGCAAGGTGAACTCCCACAAAGTGGGCATCTTCTGAATGTGTCCGTCCCGCAGGCACACAAACTGTACTAGGAGCCCAGATCTACCAGGATGGAACACAGTCCCGGTCACTGCTCCAGAACAGTCACTAGGCTTAGACTCAAGACCAGGCTACTGCCTACAGACTGACCTGGGAACCAAACCCTGTGATTCTCACTGTTTCTTCTAGGTTAAACACAGCACAATTCTCCTGGGTGTTACAGAGGAAAGGCATACCAGTGTCCATGTCCATTTATTTCCTATATCCTAGATCTGGGCTGAACTATAGGTAGAACAGGACTACATGCTCTAGAAAATATCATATTGAAGTTAGGCAGGGGGAATCTTAGGCAAGGAAACTAGGTTAAGTTTAGAGTTCTATGCACGTAATTTTTTTGTGTGTGTCCAACATCTAGGGCAACAGAAATGAGCCCAGAACTCTCCAAAGCAACTGGATGTGCTACCCAGCTACCTAGCATTCCTAGATTCCTGGAATTTTCACTTCAAGCCTTGCCCACATGTTGCCTGCCCTGACTGCCCCTCAGTAGGAAATACAGGGATATGGCCACTTTCAAGAGTGACAGTTTGAGCTTCTGGCTTACAGTCCTGGAATGAGAGAATGAGGGTACCCATCATTCTTGGTTATGAGGAGGCACAGAAACACCTTCTAAAAATAAGGAATGTTACAAGCCCCTGTGGCTGAGTGGAAGTATAAGACTGAGCATGGAGAAGAATCACGCAACATTCTGGAGTGTTCAGTGACTTCTTAAGGTTGTCCTCACTGCCCAGACAGAAACCAGGTTTTCCCCAGAGCCCTGGATAGCTCTATCAATGTGAGTAGAAAGTAAGAGAATGGTATCCCCCACACATCCAGCATTTACTATGAGCTCCAGGCTCTAGACAACTGTCTAAGGCCAGTAGTGAGCATTAAAATCAAATCCCATCACACATCATCCGATCAAACACTATTTCTAGAGCATCCGCCAAAATACTTACCAGTACAGCATTCTGCATGAGCCTAAATGGGTAAAATCAAGATCAAGAGGGATACTTACTGAGGCTCCATGTTCTGGGATCTAGTTACAGTAGAGGTGCTGAAGAGCACTCCTTGCAGTGAGTGCCTGTCTCACAGTGACATGCCAGTGTCTGCCACCAGGCTCCCTCTAGGAGCTCCATGTGGCAGGTCCAAAGGATGCTTACGAACTTGTGAGTGACTGGTTCCTAACCCAGCATCAGCATGGCTTCCTAATCACCAAATGTACATGAGCATGCTAATTTGCATGCCACACATCTCAGCATTGTCTGTGGATAGTGGGAGGGGGCTATAAAGACTGGTCAGTGGGTGCAACTGACCTGGGACCTCAAAATGTGTATCTGCATCTTAATGCCAGAACTTCTGCATGAAACCTGGTTTGGAAATAGTATCATGACATGAAGTCAACCTAAATTATCTACAGTTAAAAGGTAAATTGTATGCCAATGCCTCGTAAGACAGAGAGCAGGCAGAACTCTGTCTACACGCATCCCTCCAAAAGGATGAGACCTTGGGGGAAGGAATTAAATCAGAGTCCTGGGTTCCCATGAGTAGAGTAAGACTTCCCAAGAGGGTTGTAAAGAATTGTCTGAGGCCTTTCTGCCGTGTGGTGACATAGGGCCTGACCTCTCTGAAGTATACTCCAAGAAGGCACTGTCTTGGCAGCAGCCACATTTATCAGACTGTGAGCCTGTAGTGACTTTGTCCTAAATTTCAGCCCCCAGACTATGAGAAATACATTTCTGTTCTGTATAAATTCACCACCTTTGGCAGTTTGTTAGAGAAGCATAAGTAGACTTGAGGGAGGGTTACAAGGAAACCAGTAGAACATTAGAGTGTCAAGTCATAAGGGCAGGACTGCCTGAGTAACATGAAGCTGAGAGGGACAGGAAGGCTCTGCCAGAGCCAGGGCAGGGACACAACTTACCTGACACATTGGCTTCCAGAACTGCAGAAGAATGGATTTATGCCATGTTAAGTCACTCAATGTGTCATTGTTATCACACATCTTCTAAACTCTGACCAGAAGAGGAAGCAGGACAGGACCCTAAGACAGAGCAAATTTAGCAGAGGCCCCAATGGGGCAAAGCTCTGGGAGAGGCCAGAGGGTGGGGTGGGGCTAGACCCAGAGGTCCTAGGAAGTCAGCCAGAGTAGGCTGGGTTTTGCACGGAGCAACCTATGGCACTACCTTATGTGAAACCCACCTCACCTTCATTTGTTATGTGCTGGGACAGAAAAAGAAAGGTGCACAGACAAGATGAGCAAAGATATAGGATCAGCACATGACACACCTACAGAGAACTGAGGACACTAAGCTCCTAAGTATTCTTGTGCCCATGTCCAGAGCCAAGTACTCTTGGGTAGGGAACATTTGCCACAGGACACTCTCCCAAAAGGACTTCTGCTTATCAAAAAGTAGTAAGAGACTAAAATGGCGAGGCTCAGACAAGGAAAGATTCTTGTTATATACAACAAACACTGGTTTGTCCAATATGGACAAAAAGCCTCTATAGTCAAAAAGAGAAAAAAAGGAGATTGCTCAACAGAACAAAAAAAAAAAAAAAAAAAAAAAAAAAAACCAACTCAGTCCAGGGAGAGCCAGAGAACACAAGAACTGCCAAGCTTTGCTATTATAATCAGGACAGGACACACCTTGCAAGGTGGGGACATTTAAGCCTGTCCTAGGCTTTGGTGGTGGACTGTGACACACAGGACACTCTGTGGGAAGGTAACTGGGGGCGCTCTGAAAAGCGGCACCCGACTCACTAATCGGAAGGTGCACACAACCTGAGGCCCGGCAACTGCTGGAATTCAGGAGCCTTTCAGTTTGCAGGAGAGTTCAAGGCAGGGGTCTTCTTGATCTCCTAACACAGAAGTACTAACCAAAGATAGCTGAGAGCAGAACAGAAAACCAGAGCCATGGCTAAGTCTGCTCAGACTAAGACTCATCAAAGATAGTCCAATAGAATAGTAGCTCTACGATTTCATCTGTGTAAAGGTCAAAACCTACAGACAAGGGCTAAGCCAGTGTTCAGGGATATATGTTCATGAGGTGAAACTATCAAGACCCACCACAGGACAAAGGGCAGTGGAAACGGTTGCCAGGAGGAAACTGAAATTACAGTACTGAATGTGAGGGAACTTTAGGGGCCAGCCATCCGGCAGAGCTCACTAAGTCTGGTGGCTGAGAGAGGAGCCTGAGATACAATTTATGAAACATCCTCCTTACACTTGCCTGAAACACCAAAGAAAGCCTTGCATTTGGGCATTTAGACCTGAAAGCACAGCTTACAGCTGAGTTACATCACTGTATAGTTAAGGGAGACCATTGACCCAAAGAGGTTGCATTCTTCATTAGGAAGCAGCATTCTCTCCATTACTTTCCTCTGAGAACAGTAAGCTATTTGTGGGGCACACAAATACGGGCTTCAGGTCACAGAAACCATACCCTCTGGGACCCCAACAGGGCCACTCAAAGCCATTCCTGGGACTGGCTCAGGACACTAGGGGAAGGCTTTCCAAGTGCTGCAGAGGTAGGTTGCAGCACCGATCTGAGGGTTGTTTGGGAGGTGCTGTGGGTCCTCAGTGGGGCCGTCCTGGGTGGAGAATGCCCTAGGTGAGCAGTGCCATTGGAGACTCTCCTGCCGGTCATGGATGGGCGGCCATGGGTGAGGTTGCTTTGATTGGGAAGTGTGGGAGGTAGGGGGATGTTGTGGACAAGGGAAGCCTGGCCATAGAGGATGCTAAGGTTGGAACACTGTGACCCTTCTCTAGGAGGAAGCTGATCTGCCCAGCGGGAAGAGACCCCAAGAGGGTGTTAGGGGCTGTGGCTGAGCAGCACCAACCCTTCCTTTCAGTAGGAAGTGGGAAGCTCCATTCTCCTCCATGTGGTCTCTTAGAACAGCCTTGCTGGTAGACAGAGAAGAGCTGGACAAGACTGCAAGTCCCCTTTTCCTGGCAAAACTGAAATCACACCTCCTACAGGCTCCTCCTTCAGTAAAGCACTATAAATAGGCCAGCAGGCTCTGCTGAGGAGGCAAGTTATCCTCCATGGAACCCAGCAGAGCTGTCTTCAGAGCCCCAATCTGCAGACGTCTCCCAAACCTCCAACCCTCATGGGTGGTTTCAGTTTTCTTAAATGAAATATTCTAATGCTTACAAAAATTTCTGAAACCTTAGGTGACAGTTAAAACAGACAACAACCTCAAAGAATGGAGAAGGTGGATCCAAGGGAGCACCAGGAGGAAAATATGCCTGCGCAGGTCGGTCTCGCTTCACCATCGATAAAGACAGGGATTCTCAATCCGCCACTTGAATTAGGGCACCTTTTCTAATGGTGGGTCCCGGTGGTAATCACGAGCTTTTCTGAATAGAGTCATTTGGAGACGCTGAGCTCAGACTGTGCCCCTCCCCCTCGCCAGGCCTCCAGGGTCACGTGATGGGAGAGGGGCTGGCACGCGAGCAGAAACAGCAGAGTGCTGCCAGAGAACCCAGCTGAAGGCTAAGAAAGCAGGGTTTGGCCCCCTGGTCCCCCTCCCATTGCTCCACTTCTGGAGAGCTCGCGCTGCCTATGCAGGCCACCTACCCGCCCAAAAGAGGCCAGAGACGCCAGTGGGCGCTGGGCCGAACGCCATCACCCGCCGTAGGACATGCACAGGACCGATCACCAGGACATCAGAGCTTGTCCAACGGCGCTCCACAAAGGACGCTACTCATCTTCCTCAACTCGTTCAGGCCTCGTTTACATAACCGAAACCACCGAGGAAGGGTCAGATCCTCCCTCCCCCGCGCGCAAACATGGGCGTTCAAGATGCGACCCTGACAGAACCCTCGCCATCTCCACTGGGAGATGCAGACGCTAAAGGAGAGTAGCGGAGCGAATGAGCACTGTCACCTGCTAGGCGCAGTGGCGCGCTCAGCATTCGGGACCGGCGGACATCCGGGCAGCTCCTGCTCCCGTACACGCGGCTCGGGGCGGTGGCTTCTCCTGACGCCGTTTCCCACCAGGTTCCACGGGCAGCGACCCGGGGCCCGGCGAGGCCTAGCACCTGGGTCTGGTGGGGAACCGTGGGGTGCTTTCGGTCCACCATATTCAGGGACGACGCAATGCACCTGGCTCAGTGAACACTCATACCCATTCTTGGCACCACTGCCCCGAGGTCTCTGAGGAGCCACTGCAGATGGAGCCGCTGCGCAGAGGGGCAGGTGGCTAGCCTCACAGACTGGAAGCGTCCCAAGCCAATGCTCCCCCACGCACACCCTTTCCCCCGACCTTCCCCCGGCTCCTCCCTGCCCCCGAGCAGCGCCTCGGACCACGGACAGCGCCCGGCTCTAGCCTACCTCCAAGACGCGTCCACTGGTGCGCCTCTGCGACTAGACGCGCGCCCGGGGGCGCTGAGCTCTCGGAGCCGCCCGCCCGGGCCCCGCCCTCCGGCCCCGCCCACACGCCCCTCCTCCTTCCTCTCCGCCTAGGCGTGCAAGGAGGCCCCTCCCAGCGGGATCGCGGCGCACTGGAGACCCGAGGCAGCTACTACCTTACAAGGCTGCTATGGGCACCACCGGCCTATGGACGCAGCTCGACCCAGGGTGCGGTCGTCTGTGGAACTGCGAAGCGTGGGAACTGGGAGGAGGTTGGGGAAGAGCGAGTGAGGCACACCTGGCCCTGGGGCTTCGGGCGTAAGTGAGTCCCAATGGGGAAGCTGAGGCTGGTGGCGCAGTCGCAGCAAACTCTGCGCACAGCCAGTTGCTGATCCCTAGGTGCGTGGAGAGCGTGGATAAGCGTGGTGAGATGCTGGCCTTTCCGGTTACCTGCATGAAAAGAATCCTGAGAGTCTCTGCTGATTCGCCTTCCTTCTAGGGACACTTGCCACGGGATCTCCACCCCGCTGACTCTGTGGTGAGGTCAGGGCCACACTGCCTCAGTAGAAGGTGGTAAGGAAGCCCAATGGGGCTAGTTTTGGTGCAATAGATGCCTCGGTCCTTCAGGTTCTGTCTCAGGGTTCAGCGTCTACCTTCAATTCAGACTCTAGCCAAGTCAACCCAAAGTGTGTGTGTGTGTGTGTGTGTGTGTGTGTGTGTGTGTGTGTCAGGGGTAGGGGAGAGTTATGTCTGACTAACTCATACTTGAGGGAACCGTATTCTGAAACTGGAGAAGCAGACCCAGGCCCTTTTCTGGTACCCAGCTCTTTTTTTATTGGGTCCTGGCTTGGCCACTTGCCTTATGTCCCACAAAGCTCCCAACCCTGCCCATCTCCTGGAAATCAACAGTGTAAATGAAGTACAGAAAACTGACATTCATGCTTATGTTCCTATGTATTAGCATATTTTCAAAAGGTGACTATTTTTAAATTTTATTTTTATTTGTTGCATTGTGTATACCTGTTTGTCAGTATGCGCCACATTCATGCCGGTTGTCCCGGGAGGCCAGAACTGGAGTGACAGCTAATTGTGGGATGCTTCATGTGGCTGCAGAAGAACCAAACTCAGTTCTTCTGCAGACTTGTATCAGTATTATAAAGTCCTGAACCAAAAATTAATAAATAAACAAACAAACCCACCAACAGCAACAAAAAGGCGGTGGTGGTGGTGCATTCCTGTAATCCCAGCACTTGGGAAGCAGAGGCAGGCAGCGAATCTCTATAAGCTTGATGCCAGCCTTGTCTACAAAGTGATTTCCAGGACAGTCAAGGCTACACAGAAATAAATAAAAAGAGTTCTGGAGGCCCTATTGTTAACAACCATGGTCCAAGAGGGTTTGGCTAGTGTCTTCCTGCAGAATGGCAGCTGCTGAAGCTGTCATGGCTCTTACCTGCAGGGAGCCTTCAGAGGGGACCCGCACCAGATCTGAATGGAAGTGCTTCTGATGGATGTCCCTCACAGTGACTCAGTAAAACACTTCCACAGCTGTGATGGTGAATGCTCAAATTCGCTACAATCAGAGCCTCAAAATCTAACCTTATGTGTAAACAGGGTCTTGGTCTGGGGATGTATTTCCGTGGAAAAGGTTCCTTCCTGCCTGGATCCCAAGGACCACAAAAAGTGCATGAGGAGTGTGTACAGATACAGTTCTCAGTATCTTTAGCTGAGACCTTGTCCTAGATTATCCTAACGAGTCCTAAATCCAGTGATAAGTGTGTCTATATGACCTCTGCAGCAGCAGAGTACGTAGGCAGACTGCTATGTACAGGTCCAGGCTCTTGGAGATTCAAATGCTGCAGACCAAGGTGAGGTCCAGCTGTCTCCTTTGTGACCCAGGCTTAGGGGAAATACTAAAAAGCAGAGCAGTAGCATGGCCAAGAAGGGTCCTAGCTGGAACAGTATGGAGTTCAGGGAGCGAACAATCATCATTAGCAGCCTTCAAAGACTGAGGACAATGGCTGGGGGAATGGGAGCTATGCCGAGTTGCAGATATGAGCTGGATATGGAAGAGGAGCCTGGAACACTGGCAGGTTTCCAGCTGGATTGTGCAGGTGTTCCTGTCTCCTCTGTGGAGGGCCTCAGCAGCCCACGTCCTAGGAACCTGCTGCAAGAGACTCCATTAGGGTCACACAAAGACCTGGAGGTGCAGTCCACCACAAGAGCCTACTAAGCAGAAATGGAGCCCACTGTGGGAGAGCAGCTAGTGTCCCAGGATCTCCAAGCAAACAGCTCCAGAGACTTGTTACTGTCTGGCAAGAGCCTTTGTCAAGAGCCTTTTGTGTTTCTCTAATGTCCTGAGGCAGGCACGTAGGAAGTCAGCTGCTGGCAGCTCTAGCCTGGACCTAGCCTGAATTCTAGAGTGTCTTCTGGTTGATTCTGCAGGATGTATGCCTTCAAAGCCAAATCACCACTCTTTGTAGTTGTGAGCAGGCAGATGAGATCTGGTAGGCCCTAGCTCCCTAGTCCTTTCCACCCTTATGGGGACTAGGCAGACGTTGGCTAAAGGGAGGCAGGCCCAGCAATGAAAGAACAAGGCTGCTAAAGGCAAAGACTGACTCTGGGTAGATTAGGACCTTGATGGCCGTGGACTTGGGTCCTCCTTTACAAGTGGACACAGACCTCAAAACACGACAGTTCCAGGAAAGTGATAAGGGTGGCTAGGCTGTGAGGAGTGTGGATGATTCTGAGGAGGCGCTGTGGGAATGCTTACTGTTGGGGAAAGCTTGGCATATTTCAAGCCACCATGGACAGATATGGCCAGTTTCTTTTCACACCACCACTGAAGATTCCAGGGCTGTCCTGCTTATGACAATGGGCCAGGAGCAAATTTCAGCCCCGCTGTGGCTGTCAAATGTGATCAAATCCTGGCAGCTAGACTGAGACTAGGGACCTCATAGCTTCTGGGGCCTGGGTCAGAGGTTAAAGTCCAAATAGAGGAGTGCCCAGCCTTGGAGCCTTGCTACCCCTCTGCTCAGTGTGATCCTGGTAGTGTCCTCAGAACTACGCAGGGCTGGACACTGCCAGCACTCACAGGCCTTGTGACCAGGCAGGCCTGAAGATGGCAGCATGTTCTACCTGCATACCACACTCACATTTCTACTCACACAGGGCCAAATCCAGAGACCCTTAAACAAGGATCTGCTTTGGACCTGAGCTTCATTTCCATCTAGCACTGGAAGGCTTCATGCAGAGAGCTTGTCTCCTAGAGTCACAGGCCCAGGATCAGGTTGTCACTGAGTTACAGTGCAGCCCAGCTAAGGAGTCATAGAAAATTCTGTTAATGGGTGAGCTTCTCTAAGCCTGTGGTTCTTCTGACTGTCCCCCTTACCAGCCACAGTGATACTTCTGGTTGGCTTTGACCCCCAGAAATCCCACCTGAGACTGTGAAGAAGCACGTTGGAGGCAGCTTGGCCCGTAAAGAGCATAGAGGTGGATAAGTGTCCCTTTCCACTGGGAGGCATCTGAGCCAGCCCAGCAAGCCCTTATTACCTGGCCAGCGGTTCTCACTAGACTTCTCCATGACAAAGTTTGTTATGTTTCTGTGTTTATCCCATATTAAAAAAACATTTATGCATTATATTGACTAAAGTATTGCATTTTATTTTCAGCTTTACTGTATGAATTTAGCATTAAAAATATTTCAAGTTTTAAGAGCCTACAGTTTTGCTTCTTTTGGCTAAAAATATTCTTGATCATACAGCAGCCTCAAGACTGAGAACAGTGTCCCGCTTCACGAGAGATAACTCAGCTTATATGGATTGCATTTGCAGCCCATGGCGACAAAATGTGGCTCAGACTGGCTACAGACATCCATCTTGCCTACAGGAGAACATTTTTAAGAGCTTCCTTCACAGCAGCACACACTGAAATTTGCCTATACAGCCATGTCCTGGAATTCTAGTCACACTGGTCAACAATGGGAGCTCAGACATAATGGAAGATGAGATCCACATGGAGGTACAGTAACATCTTGTGGCCTGGAAGTCTCCATCCCTATAGGAGGGGCACTGTCAGCCAGCCTCGCCTTTCCTTCTCTGCCGATGGTGGTGATGCGAAGAATAACATCTTTGTATTCCACCCATGTGGTGGTCATCTACTATATCCTGACAAAAGACCACCCACCTTCCTCCTCCTGTGTATAGAGGGGGGAGCACGGGTCTGAAGGGCCTTGATATTGTATGACGTGTGCTTCACAGCCCAGGCAATAACAGGAGGAGCCTGAGTATGTCCAAACAATGCTTTGCTCATAAGCAATATTTATATAAAGACATGCAGTGGTGCCTAACAAGTGAATAACTGTCACAAAGGGCCTTCCAATAAGATGGAGTTCTCTCTCTCTATGAAGTAACACAAAACAAATGTGATGTCTGAAAGCAAGACAGCAAAGGGCTATGATCTATGAAAGATGACATCCAGCTCTGATAGTTTCCCAACTATCAGAAGTAGAGGGAAGAACCAGGCAGTGATCTCCAAGTTGGGAAAGCCATGAGACCTGGGAGAGGGTACTTCATAAGGTCCCATACTTTATAAGGTCCTTTAAGTGTTCAGCTGAGCATAGATCACAGATTAGAGGAAACCATCTAACCCTGGATGAGAAGGTGAGAGGATGTTAGAGAGAGCAGGACTGGGACAGGTCCTTTCCTGATGAATCCAGGATGCTCAAGACTCATGGTCACTGACTAAAACTGAACTGCAGAAGCATGTGGCTTCACAGAGGGAGTAGTCACCACTGAATGAGCTCCACTCTGGTCTTATTCATAACTTAATAGGAAGCACAAAAAAGCTAAATTGTTTACAAACAACTATATCACAAAATAATAATACAGAATATATAAATATCCAACTCTAAGAAAAGGTAAGTGTCACATTTTCCGGCATCTAACCAGAAGTATTGGGCAAAGCTGCAAGGAAATTTGTCCTGTAACTAAGAAACAAACCAATTTACTGACCCAGGACCAGCATAAGGGCATTTAAAAAGTATGATAACTATTTCCTCCTGTTTGGGAAGTACAACAATCCAATCAAATTCCTAGAGGTGAAAAACTGCACGTGATGAACACACTGAATGGGGTGAGTAATCGAGTAGATGTTCAAGAAGGAAAGACCATCCATTTGAGGCATGAGGAAAAGACCTGAGTGATCAGCAATATGTCACTAAGTAGACATGAGCTGGAGTTCCAGAAAAAAAGCAATGTGGACAACTCTGAACTTGTCCTCTGGTCCAAACACACACACACACACGAGAGAGAGAGAGAGAGAGAGAGACAGAGAGACAGAGAGACAGAGACAAAGAAAGACAGAGACAGAAAAAAAAAAAAGAATGGATATAAATGTATTATGGTACACTGTTAAAATCTTAAAAGTACCATGGGAAGGAAGTAAAGACCTGAACTGAACCTGAACAGCTGGTAAGACAGTCTGTACTGTGACAGCAAGCAGAAACCAGCTCTGCTGGATGGACTTGAGTTCTGCACATGTCTTGATCTTTTTGCGTATATTTTTATCTTAAAAGTCTAGGTAGCTGACTTAGGTCATGAATTCAGCTTATGTCTCTTTTAGGCTGGGACCACACTGGCTTTTCCAGCTTAGAGTTCAGTGCTGGTATGCAGCTCTGTCCCTAACTTCCACCTCTCAGCCAAGAAGCCCTGCCATCATGCTGACGCTACTTCCCTAAGCTTTCTCTTCTCCAGCCTCTGAAAGGTCTCTTCATTTTATGAAGAGCCAAGATGCAAATAAAAGTATGTTTTTATGCACGAGCTAGCAGTTTTATAGCAAGCATGTGGTTTACTATATAGCCTGGACCCTCCCTTTTACAACCTTATTTCTTAAACCTTGTCCAGGTTCCAGACTCAGGTACCCTGCCCTGGCACAATTACTGCACAGTACAGCTGCCACTCTTTCTGATATTGCTCTGTAGCCATGCAGCCCTGGGCTCATCTCTTTCTGGAGAACCTTCTGTTTGTAAGTTCTGAGATCACCCTTCTGAAAGCCAGAGGTTGGCCTCTTCCTGGAGGCTGGGTTGGTAACAAACCATCCCTCAGTGTCTGGGATTCTGTGTGCTCTGAGGGTCACTTACCATGAGCCAGAGCATCAGCTGGAGCCACAGGCGGTAGCCACATGTCCATCTGTCTATTCGCAATTCTCATCTTTCCACCTTTTCTCTTTCCCCAGCTCTCCGGATGCAGAGACAGGTGGATTGCCATGAGACCTGGCTCCCTTTACTAACTTTTCCCCCTCCCTTCCTCCCTCCCTCCCTCCTTTCACCACACATTTGTATTGATGCTCTTTTAAATGTACCTTAAGCCTGTGGTTGTATAGAAGCCATAGGACTCTATGCCTGGAGTCCGTTTCCTAGAGTTACAAAGCATTGAGGATGTCCTGAAAGATTGGGAGCACACTCCAGTGTTCCTAGAGGCAGCATCATTGTGTCAGTCACTTAAAAACCGAATGGCAGCTGTTTTGAAGACAAATGTTTAACAGCACCCTAACTTCATGCGGCCGATGAAGCAGCCTGGCTTTGTTAGCAGGGCTTTGTTATTGGACATGTGTGTTACAACCTGTGTGCAAGTCAAGCCTAGCCACCAGTCCCCAGTAAGCCAATTTTTAAAAGGCCAAATTAAAAGTGGAAAGCAGAAAAGAAGACTTATTCAATGTGGCCACATTGAGTAGAGGGATAAAAAGTTCCAGCAAACCCTTCAAGTACATCTTCCAGGTCCTAATGAGATCAAAGTTTAAACAAAACTATTTGAAATGAAGTCTCTTTCTAGAAGGAAAGTTCTCTCTCTGGCTGGTCCCCTTTCTTCCTAGAATAAGATTCCTGGGAAAATTCCCATTTGGGGAGGGTCTGTTGTTTAGTAGCCTGATAGATCAAGAAAGGCAAATGGTTCTTTAGACTGTCTTCATTTCTTCCAGGCTGAGTATAGCTTGAGCATTACAAATCACCATGGAGCCTTGTTTCTATTGCTAACATGACTGTTCCATCTGGCTCTGCCCTCTGCATCCTTTATAAAGCCAACACACACACACACACACACACACACACACAGAGAGAGAGAGAGAGAGGAGAGATCATGTTTCTTTGATGGCCACACAAGAGGATGACAAGTATCCTGGCTTCTGTGGTAGCCAGCCAAGGGATGCTGTAAACAGAGGCCTGGCCCTCTCAGGCCACAGTGCTCGGCCACCCCACAGAAACACAGAGCCAGCAGTGCAGAAGATGCAGCAGCTCATGGCTATTTCATAGACATTCCATGTGAGTTCAAGCTTCCCAAGTTATCCTCTACCTCACTGAGACAATTTTCTGCAATGTTATTTCTTCAATGCGTCTGAAGGCATCAGTTTTGGTACTGTGAGTTCGGTGTCTTCGTCTTTTCACGCTTCATTGTCTCTCCCCGTACCTTGACTTCTACTTAGATTCTCAGCTTGTCCCCTTCTGAATATGTTCATTTTTGCCTCCTGGAGACCGTGTGCTGCATATCTTACACATTGCCCAAAGGTCTGAGGAGGGGTGGTTAAAAGTCAGTTCTTTCTCTAGGCTTGTGTAATAAGCAGATCACCCCAATTCTTAGAATTTCCCCAGAGCATGTGCAAAACTGAACCATGTAGTCTCTCTCTCCAGAATATGGGTCAGGTTTACTCACATGTTCAGGTTATAAAGCTGTTGAAGAGATGTTGATTTGCCAGAGGAGCTGACAGCATCCAAGCCCAAGGTGAGAAGGTTCATGATGTCTTTCCTGCCTGTCTGATACAGCTTGTTACTGAAAGGTGGTAAGAGGGTCCTAACAGAGCTGGGTTTGTAACTGCTAACTCTGACTTGGAAAGCCACAGGAACGAATAGGAGGGGCTGGCACCTCACTTTCTAGTTGAATTATACCTCACAGTTCTTACCTGGAAACAGGTGGTAAGGAGATTATGAATATTCTTGTTGTGGGTGACCAGATTGTGCTGGCTAGTTTTATGTCAAAATAACACAAGCTAGAGTCATCACAGAGGAGGGAGCCTCAATTAAGAAAATGTCTTCCTAAGATCCAGTGTGTAGGCAAGCCTGTAGGGCATTTTCTTTATTAGTGATTGATGGAGGAAGAACCATCCTATCCCTGGACTGGTGGTCCTGCAGTCTATAAGAAAACAGGCTGAGCAAGTCATTAGAAGCAAGCCAGTAAGCAACACCCCCCACCCCATGGCCTCTGCATCAGTTCCTGCCTCCAGAATCCTGCCCTGATTTGAGTTGCTGTGCTGACATCCTTCAATTATTAACAATGATGTGGAAGTATAAGCTGATTAAACAACTTGCTTTGGCCATGGTGTCTCATCACAGCAGTAGTAGCCCTAACTAGGACAGCCTCACAGTGAGTATGCTTCTGTTTGGTTCTGATAGAACCGATTGTTCATCTTTTAATGAATTTTCAATGCAGTCTATGGATCTTCGTAAGTGTGTAAGCAAATGTAGAGCAGATCAGGTCAAAACCATTTAATAAAAAACTATCATAGAATCCCAGGTGTTTGAAGCTTTTTAGAGTTCTCTTATTAGTATAACTGAGGGAAAAATAGCTTTAGCTAACTTCAAGTATTAAGAACAAATGGTCTAGAAATAATAAAATAAACATGTCTGTAGCTCAGCAGCAAGCAGCATGCTTCTGAAGATGAAAACAGTGTTTGCATTGTGGACAATTACTACCTAGATGGGAAGGCAGGGTAATCACAAGGACCTTTCACTGTCCACTGATGACTTATTTATTTTTAAAATATTTTTATTGCAGGGCTGGAGAGATAGCTTAGTTAAGAGCACTGTCTGCTTTTCCAGAGGTCTTAAGTTCAGTTACCATCAACCACGTAGTGACTCACAACCATCTAGAGCAGAATTTGATGCCCTCTTCTGGAATACAGGTGTGCATGCAGATAAAGCACTCATACACATAAATAAATACATCTTTAAAATATTTTATTATATTTATTTATTTAATGGGGCACGCACCATGTCATGCATATGGAGGTCAGAGGACAATTCGTAAGGAGTTGGTTCTCTCATTCCATTATGTGTGCCCTGGTATCAAACGTAGGTCATCTGCCTTGGCAGTAAGCACCTTAGTCAGTAAAATGCGCTGAGCCATCTTGCTGGTCTTGATGATTAAAAACAAAAAAGCAAACTTTAACACTATTGAGTCAAATTTGGATAGATCCCTATATGACCCTAATTGAAAACTATCTACTGAACTATTTGCTTTCATCATTGTCTTTGTTAAAGATCTATTTGTCTCCTTTGTCCACTTAGCACAATCAGAAGAAGAGGAGGAGGACGTGGAGGAGGAGGAGGAAGAGGAAGAGGAAGAAATAGACCCGTTGGAATAGCTTGTTATTCTGCAAAATCAGGCAAAGTACATCCGAAAGACCACACTTAGAGGTTGGGAGGCTAGCAATCACTTCCCACATCTAGGTCTTAGGACTTAGATAATCACTGCGTGGTAACAATGTTATAGCTGCATGAGGAATGGGTGTTGGGTTCCTTTTCTTCATGCACACCAAAGAAAAGATGAGCTGTTCAGAGCCTGACAGGTGAATAGGTCTATGATAGACAAAGTTCCCAACATGAAAATGAGGAAGCATGACACTAGGACCATCACAGGCCCAGTGATTGCTGTAGTGAGTTCCATGTCAGCTGTTTTCAGCCCGACATGCTAAACAGAAGAATTTTGTTCCTGGCCCTGGTGCGTCTATTGTCAACTGGCTGATGAGTCTATGCCCCCATGTATACTGAGAAGATGGATGAGTAACTACTATGCAAAACTTTGTAAATTTTGACTTACAAGCAGTTAGTCATTATAAGACACTTCCAAGTCAAAATAGCAGATTTTCATTTGCTTCAATGATACAGTGTGATCTAATCCTGAAAAAATATAGTCAGGATGCAAATGGGTTCATAAATGAGTACATTAATAATAAGAGGAAGTCACATAAGGAAACACAGGTCCAGAAACACCTCCCAAAAGGAAAGAAGCCAAAGGCACCAGAGTGTAGAAGTCTGGTCAGAGGAGTATGTAGTGGAAGGTAGAATGTCCTGTCCTGTGGCAGGGAATGCTGAGGTAAAGGGAGGTCAGAATACCACAAGCTGAGCAGCCCCACAACTAACCTTAACAAAAAACTTACTGAATTGTAAAAGGAACTTTAATTCGCCTTCTTCAGTTGTCTCAGAGGCTTACTGCCTCTGTCTGCTAACCTAGGCCTAGTCCTGGAAGCTTCTGGCCTCTGTACAATCTAACCTTCAGTCTCTGAGACTTAACTGCTTACTAAGCTCACCCTTTCAAGTTCTTTCTAAGCTCTGGGCTGGCTGGTTCAACTCAGCTGTTCTGGCTCAAACTCCTCTCCCAGCTGACTTATTCAATCTAGCTTCTCTCTCGGCCCTTAATTGCTCTGCTTGACCTCAAACAAACTCCAACAATCTTTCCTAATCTCTTGGCTCCTTCACATTCTCTGGCTCATTCGGTCTTCACCTGAGTTTTCTCTCTGCAACCTGCCTCTCTTATTACTATCCTAGTAAAACTACCTCTTGTCTCTGTAGTTACTAAGAGTAACAGAGTACTCAATGCAGAGGGAGAAGGAGGCAGTTTTTACCAGGACAGTAGTAGAGAGGCAGGTTGCAGAGAGAAAACTCAGGTGAAGACCGAATGAGCCAGAGAATGTGAAGGAGCCAAGAGATTTGAGGAGATTGAGTAAGTTCGCTGGGAGAGGATTTGAGCCAGAACAGCTGAGCTGAACCAGCCAGACCAGAGCTTAGAAAGAACTTGAAAGGGTGAGCTTCTCTAGCAGTAGGTTTCAGAGGCAGAAAACATTCTAGGCCTCGGTTAGGTTATACGGAGGATAGTAGCTTCCAGGACTAGGCCTAGGTCAGCAGACACAGGCAGTAATCTTCAGAGACAACAACTGAAGCAGACGAATAGAAAAACTCCTTTCACACTGAATCTGTAGGCAGCATTGTGATGCCCCCTTAGGTGCAAACAGCACCAGCAGGGTGCTGACAGGGAAATGCAAGAAAACAGAAGAAACTGAAAGCACCCTAGCAGCAATGATGAAGCAACACATTACCACATCATATACAGACAATTTAAAAAATCAAAATAACGCTGGACGCTGGTGGTGCACACTTAATCCCAGCACTTGGGAGGCAGGTGGATATCAGAGTTTGAGGCTAACCTGGACTACAGAGTGAGTTCCAGGACAGCCATGGTACACAGAGAAATCCTGCCTTGAAAAATGAAAGAAAACAAAAAAAAATCAGAATAAAAAGAAAATGTACTAGTAATTTGAAGTGGAAACAGAGTAGGTGATATGGTGAAAGACTGGAGTGAGGGCTTATGAAAAAGACTACAGATGGCTCTACCAGGAATACATTTGCGTGCATGAATCTAACCCAAAAATCATGTGGCCAAGGGGAGCATTGTGATTCCTAAAGCCCTAGAGAAAGGCTATTGCTTTATAGCTATTTCCTTTGAATTGAAACAATTCCTCCTGAAAGGAAGTTCCTAAAACTCAGGAAGCTAACTGAACTTAGAAAGTTTAGGAAGCTCATGAAATTCATGAAACTTTGGAAAACCAGAAAGTCACAAGATTCACAAAGGCCCCTCCAGAAAGGCTATAAAGCAGTAAACAGTTGCTACTGAGAGATTCTCCAGACAGCTGAATTGGCTGCAAGTTCTGAGGAGAATTCTAAAGATACAACTTTTGTGAGTCATCACCCATGCTGGGATGGGCTTTATATCAATGCCCCTGTAAACAATCTCTCATGTTTTTGTAAGTAACTACAGTAAGCTATAATGGCTCACTAAGATAGTCTTGGATAGAGTTTCTTTCTTTCATAGGTCATCTGTCTGGGATGAACAGATGTTTGTGTCTCCCCAGGAAAAAAAAAAATACACCACAGCAGCCCTGAAGCTATGAGCAG
Organism: Meriones unguiculatus; assembly: GCF_030254825.1. NCBI lineage: Eukaryota > Metazoa > Chordata > Mammalia > Rodentia > Muridae > Meriones > Meriones unguiculatus. Next base: position 91,283,294 of record NC_083351.1, read on the forward strand.
CAGCTGGATCGACAGTTTGGATTTTGGAATGTGAAACAATGGGTAAGCGTGAAGGAGAGTGAGGCTGCTGCTTTTTCCTCAGTGAGCACTGTGGTGAGCCAGCCACTACTTGCCATTCTTTTTCTGCAGCTATGGGAAGTACACCTCCATCCACGAGGTCCCTGGCTGATAGCAGGAAGGCATTGTTCTCCAAAAGTTTATATGATGCATTTGGGTTTGCTAAGGAATACCCCGAAGGCCAGCACAAGCACCTGCCTTCTCTTGTTGCTCTTCGCAGCATGTTGGTTTCGCTAGCAGCAGCTACTGGAAGATTTGAAATGACTTTTAAGATTTAAAGTGGCCTGTTACTTTAAATTTTGACAGACCTTTAAGGAATTTTTTTTATCCCTGACTTGATAATGACAGAAAAGTTACAATATTAGTAACACACATTTTTAAATTTCATTGGGAAAAGTCACAAAGAGATGGTTTTAGCTGTCAACAAATGAAAATTCACAATCCCTATTCTGGAATTACCAATTTAATTTTGAGACCACAATTTAATGCTTGGAGTTATCTAGTTCTCAACATAAAATTACAAAACACACAAAGAAACAAAACACAGGCCAGTTTGTGAAAATACTAACACAAAGAGGAGTTACAAAAAAAAAAAAAAAAAGGAAAGAAAGAAACAAATACAACTCATGAGCTAAAAAAGTACAATTAATTACTGAAACAAAGCATTCACTCAAGAAGTTCAACAGATTTGAGAAGAGGAAAGAAATAAGAGCCCAAATACAACTGGAATTATTAAAGAAACAAAAGGGAGGAACACAAACAAAGCAGACTCCCAGGAACCCACGAAACAGCAAGAATATCAATACATACATTATAGGAGTCTTAGGAGTAAAAGAGTGAGGGAAAGACACAGAAAAAAAATGATGGGTGAAAGAAAAATTTCCAAGTCAGATCAAAGTCATAAATTTCCACATATAGCTGGGTGTGGTGCTGCACACCTGTGATCCCAGCACTCCGGAAGCAGAGGCAGGAGGATCTCTGTGAGTTTGAGGACAGCCGGGTCTACAGAGTGAGTTCAGGATAACCAAGGACACAGAGATACCCTGTCTCAGAAAAACAAAAAAATTCCACATCTAAAACTTCTAGAAAAAATACACTCCAAGACACACTACATTCAGATTATCAAGACATAGATAATGAAAGAATTTAGAAAGAAGCAAGAGAAAAGTGACTAATCACAAAAAAGGGACCCCCAATGAGGTTAATAACTGATTTTATGTCAGAAACTCATTGCCAAAAGCAAGGGGTTAAGGTATTTAACCTCTGAAAGGAGAAGAAAGGACAACAAGAGCCAGTTCTACACTCACCAAAAAAAAAGAAAAGAAAAGAAAAGAAATGCTCAAACAAGGCAAGATGAGGCTAAAAGTTTACAAAAATACCACTGATTTTGTTTTGTGCTGGCCATCTGCTATTGAACATCATCTGCTATTGAGCATCATCTCCTATTGAGCATCATCTCCTATTGAGCATCATCTGCTATTGAGCATCCGACCTATCTTGAAATGTGGTTGATATAACCAGTGAGATGACACTGGAGAAAACTTAGGTTTGTTTGTTTGTTTGTGAGTGTATGTGTGTGTGTGTGTTTTCATTTTGATTTGGGGTATTTTGTTTTGTTTTGTTTTGTTTAAAGATAGAAAAAGGGAATGGAATTCATCAGGTGGTGGGAAGAGGGGGAGGATCTTAGAAGAGCTAGGAGAATGGAAAAGCATTATCAGAATATATTGCATGAAAAATTCAATTAAGAAACTTAAAAAGCCCCTTGATCTCCTTCAACTGTCTTATTGCTCTAGCAAGGACTTCCAGAACTATGTTGAAGAGATACGGAGAAAGTGGGGAACTGGAAAGGATCATCCTGAGTGAACTGTCCCAGAAGCAGAAAGACACACATGGTCTATACTCACTCATATAGACCTATAACATAGGATAAACCTACTAAAACCTGTACATCTAAAGAAACTAATCAAGAGAGAGGACCCTGACTAAAATGCTTAATTCCAATCCTGAAAGGCAAAGAGGATGGACATCAGAAGAAGAAAATGGGAAACAAGTTAGGAACCTGCCACAGAGGGCCTCTGAAAGGCTCTGCCCTGCAGACTATCAAAGCAGATGCTGACACTTATGGCCAACTGTTGGGCAGAGTGCATGGAATCTTATGAAAGAAGTGGGAAATAGTAAGATCTGGAGAGGACAGGAACTCCTCAAGGAGAGCAACAGAACCAGAAAATTTGAACACAGGGGTCTTTCCAGAGACTCATACTCCAACCAAGTACCAGGCATGGAGATAACCTAGAACCCTTGTACAGATGTAGCCCATGGCAGTTTAGTGTCCAAGTGGGTTACATAGTAATGGGAAGAGGGACTGCCTCTGACATAATCTGATTAGCCTGCTCTTTGATCACCTCCCCCTAAGGGGGGAGCAACCTTACCAGGCCACAGAAGATGATACTGCAGCCACTCCTGATGAGATCTGATAGACTAAAATCAGAAGGAAGGAGAGGAGGACCTCCCCTATCAGTGGACTTGGGGAGGGGCATGTGTGAAGAAGGGGGAGGGAAGGCAGGTTTAGGAGGGGAGGAGAGAGGGGTTTATTGGGGGATACAAAGTGAATAAAGTGTAATTAATAAAAGTTAAAAAAAACAACAAAAAAAAGAAACTTAAAAAGCTAAAATATTTTCTACATCTGGCAATTCTATCCCTCAAAAATGAAGGTGAAACTAATACAAAAAAAAAAAAAAACTCAGGAAATTTGTTACCAGTAAAACTAGCCTTTAAAAAACTGCTAAGGGAATTCTTCAGAACAAAGCAATGCTATACAAAGCTGTGAGAAATAAAGAGAACAAATTACATACAAGTACAACAATAGTTCAAGAATTATACTTACATTTCAAGCCCTCTGTTTTCTATATAGTTTAAAAGACAACTCATAAAACAATACCAAATGATTGTTACTGTAATGAATAAATATAATCCAAGACAATCACAAAATAGTAAAAACCATGAAGTCTTCTTAACAGTAATTATATCAGATGCATGTAACATCCTGTTGGTCATCTGCTGAATTCTACTTTATCTTTAAACACACAAAACCAAAAACAAACAAAAAAACTGTTCATAGAAGTACATTAATTATTATTGATAAAAAGCTCAATTTTCACACCTAAAGACATCGTTCTAAAATATGTGGAGCAAAAAAATGGACAGAGTTAGAGGGAGAAATAGACAATTCTGCAATAATTATAAAAGACTTCAAAATACCATTTTCATTAATTAACAGGGCAATCAGACATTCATCAAAATGAAAAAGAAGAACTTGAGAACACCATAAACTAATTATATACCCAACAGGCATGTACCAAACAGTGGTACATAGAACATTCTCCAGAGCAGACCATAGCAAAGTCACACCACCACAAAAGAACCCTCAGTACATTTAAAACACTGTATATCACACTAATCACACTTTTTTAATTATAGTAGAATAAAGCTAGAAATCATTAATGAAAAGGTATAACACGCATAAAGCCCTTCTGAAGGCCGGAAGCACTGGATGCCCTGGAGCCAGAGTTATAGATAATTGTGAGCATCCCGAAATGGGTGCTGGGAACTTAGGTCCTCTGCTAGAGCAGTGTATGCTCTTAACCACTGAACCCTCTCTCCAGACCCCAAGAAGAAAACTTAAATAAATAGGTGACGCAGCTTCAAATTGAACATGCATTCAGAACAAAGTTGTTCACAGTCCTTGCAGAGATATGCAGAAACAGCAGCAAACACTATATCATGCTGGTGATACAAGGTCAGGGAGGCAAAGAGAACAGATGAACGTATCAAGCACACTTTTGAAGGGGAAAACTTTATAAGAGGAGAGGCTGGAGTACGGAGAGGATGACACAGGATTGCAAGCAGAGACAGATCCTTAACCAAGGACAATCATCTTTGTCACAGAGAACAAGAGAGGGTCCAGACCTAGGAGCAGAGTGACAGCAGGGGTAGGAGTGAAGAATGAGGGATGGGGGGATATGTGCAGTTGAGCACAGGTCCAGGAGTAGAGGCCCATTGAATCCATGCAGAATATTCAGCAGACCCTAGCAGACAGCCTCTTCCACACCATGGGAAACAAGGAAACTCCACAACTATCAGGACACTAAACAAAGGGAGGCACCACAGAGAAGAGACCAGAAACGGCAATCCTGGAGATGAGGGACCTTCCTGGAAGAGATTCTTGCTCACCAGAATTTAGAAGGCTTGGAATATAGGACAACTAGAGCTGGGAGAGAAAGGCAGATAAGTGGAATTGATCAAAGAGGGCAGAAACAGAACTGCTCATAGAGTAGAATGGGGAGGACTATACACTGAAAGAACAGGACAAGATGGAGATCTGGTCCAGAGGGAGGCAGCTCCCTACTTCATAGCCCATAACTAAATGGACCATGGGGAAAGGACTTAAGCCACATAAAAATTTTTGTTAAGTGTTAGCATAAAAGATGATTGCTGTTCTTTCAGGTATCTGCGTAGAAAGACATATTAATTAAGACCAAAACAGTGTTATCTATAAGGTAAGCTAAAGTGTGGCTGTATTGCCATTTGTGGACTGGTTCATTAGATGGTGTTAAAGGATAAACAGTCAAGTTTCACACCTGAAAACTCTACCTGTAGTTTACCACCTGACAAAGGGTGTGTCTCATGATCTCCAGAATCATTAAAGCAAAAGCCAAGTGTGGTGGTGCACTCCTATAACCTCAGCATTCGGGTAGTTTGAGGACAGCCTGAGAGCATGAGAAATTGTCTCAAATGAAAAAGAATGAAATGAGAGCAGGGGAAAAAAGAGAAGAATAAAAAAAAAACCACCAAGAACCCATGGAAAAATGGGCTCAAAACAGAAGCAATCGCTTCACAGAAGAGAAAACTCAGCTGACAAGTGTTTGGCCTCTTGAGTGATGATGGAAATGCTGGAGGATAGCCTAGTAGTTACCTTCCACGACACTGGCAGGGCTGAGGTGTGCTAAATCGTCAGGGCTTTCTGCACATTGCCATCAGAGTATGAATGGCCAGACCACTTTAGAAAATAGTTTGGCCTCCTTTGCAGAGCTGAACATTCAGAAGCTTGGCAGTTTGACTGCCAAGAACAGACCCAGGAGAAGCCGCCACTCATCTAGCATGGCAGCATATTTTGATAGCAACAATACAGAGGCCATACCACCGTCACCAAGGAAAGGGACCACAGGATGTCAAGCACAGCAAGATTTGGCAATCTGGTATTAAGTAAAAAGTACAATTTTCCAAATATTCATAACATTACATAACAGTGAATTACATATATGTCCCTTTTTGAAGAATATATGCAAAGGCCTAAGAAATGAGAGCAAGAGGAACACAGGAGAAAAAAGTGGACAAGTCTAAGAAGGCAGGCCACAGAAGCTGACCCCACGTTGGAGCCTGCTTCAGCTCCAGGCTGAAAGCACTACATCTTCCGTTATCAGAAATAAGTACTGTGTTAGTCAAGGTTCTCTAAAGGGATAAAATCTATAGAATGGATGTATATTCATTAATAAATTCTATACGTATATGTAGTGTTTATTAGATTAGAATGGCTTACAGGCTCTGGTCCAGCTAGTCCAACAATGGCTGTCTGACGGAAATCCAAGAATCCAGTAGTCCATGTGGCTCCATGTCTCCTCTGGTCTTCAGTATAGGCCTCCTTCCTAAAGAAGTAGGTTCTAAGGCCAGTGAAGGCAAAAAGAACAAGCTTCTTCTTCCATGTTCCTATATCGACTGCCAGCAGAAGGTGTGACTCAGAATAAAAGATGTATCTTCCACCTCAAAAGATCCGTATTAAAAGTGGATCTTCCCACTTCAAGTTATTTAATTTAAAAATCCCTGACAAGTGTACGCAGCCCCTTGGGTTTTAATTAATTCCAGATGCAGTCAAGCTGACTACCAGGAATAGCATCACAAGTAGCTAGAACATGGGGGCTATTTAAAAGCAAGTTGTTCCCAGAGGCTGTCTCCAACCAAAACTGCAATTCCCATTCTGTGGGCCCAAAGTCCAATACGAGAGAGGAGCTGCAACAGCATTCCCAATCCCTTTTGTGTCTCACACACAACCCAGTTCTCAAATTGACTGCAACATCCCTTTATTTCCTGATGAAATAGGAGCCCAGAGAAGTTTCAGAAGCTTGAGGTTGTAGATGACACCTTCCCCAGACATCCCTGGAGTGAGGTCTTTGTGATACCCAGGGCCATGGGTATTGCCTGTACTCACCAGTCTCCAGCACAGAAGCTCCAGAACTGGGTGAACAGGAGCAGCTGGGGACCTTGAGCAACTGAATTAGATACGAACTGAACCTGGGGCTCTGACCAACTTCTACTTTCACTCTCAGTGACTATGGCCTCCAGCTTCAGGGCCACAGCTGGGCTTGCTGATGTCAGGAAAGGTTTTAATAAGTAGGTGTTTCTGAAATTCTGCCTGTAGCTTCTCCAGCAGAAGCATCTCAGCCACCTGATTGTGAGCATTCATGCTCCCATTGCTCCTGTCCTTTTCTCATAGTGTGGGTTCTGCCCCCAACACCTGTGCTCGGATGCCCGGACTTGCTGACACATGCTGCTTCATCGGCATCTTACATGACATCCACGTGTTCATAAAAAATTATGTCACTAATACATGCTCGTGAATAAATTCCAACCCCATAGCAGCAATAAACCACAAATATCCTGTATCTCCCTTCCCAGATAGTTCTGTAGAACCATCTTAACAGCTGAGAAAGGCAGATAAGTGGAATTGATCAGCCTGTGACAGAGCAATCTGTGACAGTTTCCTCCATACATTCCCACAATAGTATAAACTGAAGACTTACAGATGAAAAAGTAGAACTACCCTTTACCCCAGCCAACATGATCCAAAAAGACATAAAAATATTAACAAACTAATAATAAAGCACCAGGCGGCAGTGGTGAAACCCTTTAATTCCAACATTCAGGAGGCAGAAGCAGGTGGATCTCTGAGTTTGAGGCCAGCCTGATCTACAGAGTGAGTTCAGGACAGCTATGGCTACAAAGAGAAATCCTGTGTCAAAAAACATCAAATAATAATAATAATAATAAAATAATTCAAGGCTCTAGATGAATTGGTGTGCAGAACTTAATTTACATTTGTATATACTAAGTAAAAAACTGAAAAAATTATTACAAAAATTATTCAAGTCACAGTACCATTGAAAACAATGGACTTAACAAAACTAGCACAAAACATGTACAGAATCTAAAAATCATTGCTTAGAGAAGTGAGACATCTATCTATAGTTCCTGGAATAGAACATAAAGTATTGTTAAAACGGTAGACTTTCTACAATCCATTGAATCCTCTTTAGGCTTTTTAAAGGTAAAACTGAGGTCTATCCTAAGTGCATATGGGAATCTATAGTAGCCAAAATGATTGAGAACAAGTCAAAAGCACAAGATTTCCAGTTTCTCCACATTGCCACAAATATTTGATATATTTCTAAGCTTTATTATTTTTTTAAATATGTAACGTCCTAATGGGTGTGAGATGGCATCTCATTTTTAAATGACTATTATTGAGTTTGTTCTTTGGCAATATCAGATACTCTGATTACTGTAACTCCCACTGCTTTAATCTCCCTTCTCTCTAGATAAGAGCCCAGGCTGACCTTGAAATCAATGATCCCCATGCCTCAGAATTATTTTTTAGTATCTTAAGACAATGCTACATTTCTGGAATAAATTTTAATCAGTTGTGAAATGTAATGGTGTATTTATGGTGCTATAAAGGCTCAAGATACTCCTAATTTGTTTTTTTTTTTTCAACAGTCTTGAAGTTTTCTATTCAGGTAAAGCATAAACAAGTTAGAGGTGGAAATAGCATTGACATTTCCATTTCTGTAAAACACAAATGGGTTAAAGATGGAAAGTTCCTTCTGTCTTAAGTCACAGTGACCTTTCTCTACTAATGATTTCCAGAGCCATCCTGAGTCTCCCTGGATATGGATTGAAGTGGGGGGACATTTATGGAGAATGACCTGGAAGTGATGGTATCACTCTGTCTACAACACACTGACAAAGCTCAGTATGTGATACTGACCACATAAAGGAAGGCTGAGGAGTGCAGGGAAAGGAGTGCAGCAGGAAATACGTAACCCTCAATTCATGACCCTCCCCTAATGTTCACACAAGTGAGAGTCCCCACGCTCACCACACACACGGGTTCTCCCCTGTGTGACTCCAGTGAGCCCTGCTGAGGTGTGGCTTTTGGAAAAAGCTTTTCCACACTCACCACCTTCTCAGGAATTTGTCTTTGTAGCATTCACTGGAGACAGCCTTTCATTGGTATTTTTATTAAAAATATTGACTTAGGGCACTTTCAATGACCACATTGCAGAGTCTTTGTGTCAGGCAGAAATGGAATGAGTTGGAGTATTTTTCTTTCTTTTCCGTTTCCTGAAAAAGGCTGTTATAAAGTATTATTGCTTAAATTTTTGTTTTGTGTAATTCACAAGTCAAGTCACTAAGTCAGAACTATCATTGGGTGAAATTCAAATCCACACTTGGGCTTTCTACTATAAACAACAAGATTTTCTATATTTTATTGAACCTGCAATAATCATTTGTGTTTGTCGGTTAGAAGGCATATATTAACTTGGAAAGATTTGGAACTAGATAGAGATTTATGAGGCTGGGTCCATTGACATCACTGCGCCCACCTTAGCATATTGCTGCCTGTACTTGGCACTCGCGCTTTTAAATGCAGATGAAAATTTGTTGCACAGCAGGTGGGATGAAAAGTGTGAGCTCTTGGGTCTTTTTCCAAGTAGGTAGGTAGGTGGTTTGAATGGGAATGGCCCCACTGACTCATGTGTTTGAATGCTTGGCCTGCGGGAGGTGTGGTCTTGCTGGAGTAGGTGTGGCCTTGCTGGAGGAAGTGTGTCACTGTGGAGGTGGGTTTTGAGGTCTCATATAAGCTCATGCTATGTTCAGTGTGGCTCACAGTCTTCTACTGCCTGAGGATCAAGCTGTAGAGCTCTCAGCTCCTTCTCCAGCACTGTAGTCTGCCTGCACACTGCCATGCTTTCTGCTATGATGATAATGCACTGAACCTCTGAACTGTCAGCCAGTCACAATTAAATACTTTTCTTTATGAGAGTTGTGATGGTCGTGGTGTCTCTTCACAGCAACAAAACCCTAAGACAATAGGTCTCATCAATTAGCCCCAACCACCACAGTGGCAGCAATAGAGCTTCTTTCATATGATTTATCAGAATTATACCTGACAATAGACAAGCAAGAGGCAGATAGTGACCACACAGGCAATGTACACCTCAGATGAGACTGGGGATCAATACGCGGAGGAATATCTGGGTTAGCTTATCTGGATGCAAGTGAGATAGGTGAGCTAAGTCAGTCTTGTCATTTGCTTCCTCAAAATTCCCCCTCTGAGACTCTGAGGAAGCTATCTGCAGATGGGCTCTGACAGGTCCTCCAAAGGCAGGGTCATCAGCTCTGGGTTTCATTGCTGCTAGAGGTACCACAGCTGCACCTGTGCTTTGGGAAGAACACTACATTGGTCTTTCCAGTGTCTGGTCTAGCTGAGGCTCCATTAGTAGAAGGTATAGGGTCCTCACAGTGGATGAGCCCAAGAGCAGCTGGTAACAGGGAGATCATGTCAGATTCCAACAGGCTAAGGGGGTGTATTAGGATTTGGTTAGTCACATTCAATCCTACTTTGGACTTGCTCTGGATACAAGAATAAGTACTTCAGAGTAAACTTATCAGGCCAGGCATGTCCTTCCTAGGTGGATTTCATCTCTCCTAATGGCCTGAGAGACTCCAAGGAAAAAGCAATCAGTTTATTGATGCTCTGAGGAACACAGAGCCTACTTGTACTGGTGCTTCTCAGCAGTTGGTTGCCACACTCAGCAGAACCGGTTGGAACTATGGCCTTAAGGGACAGTTTCAGCGGTTACCCAACTAGATGAGTAGGGAGATGCTTGTGAACATTAGCTCTGCAAGTGCTGCTCAGGTATAGCTCAGAGTTAGGAAGACTCCTCACACCCCAGTGAAACCTTTTGTCCTCTACATACATGCCCTTCCCAGTGACCGTGGAAGACCCCATGAAGACTTTGCTCCAGCCTCGGGGTAACTTCGTACAGCTGAGGAGCCCTCTGTAAGTTAGGAAGCACTCTCTCCAAAGCCATCAGAGACTGGAGCAAAGTGAATTTCTTCCCACAAAAGTGAAGCCCCAGTAACCTTCAACATTTTCAAAATTAATACCTCTTCAGCACCAGAAGCCCACCAGCAGCTGCGCTCCGAGGTGGAGCAAGAGCACAAATGGGCCTGACCCAGTCAACTCTCTTGGCCTGTTCCACAAGGAAAGAAGTGAGATTCTGCAACACATGTAAGCACTATACACTATGTATATACCACACACCACACAGACACACACCAACACATCATATACATCATATACCACAGAGACACCACGCACATCAAACAGTGCAAAGACACAGCAGAAGATGCATTTACCATTACATGCCACACCACACAGAAATGCCACATACCACGCATATCACTCACCACACAGATGCAACACGAAATACCTCACACTTCACAGATGCATCACACAACAAAAAGTCACACACAGCACATTACACACATCGCACATAACACTCCAACAGGCATATCCCATGCGGCATAGATGGCCCGCAAAGCTCAGACATAGCCAGCACACATATCACACAGCAAACATCACTTAGCACACTTCAGTCATGCCACACAAACACATCACAGATGTGCCACACACCACAGACTGCACATACAGCAGGTACCGTAGGTACCGCCTACCACATACCACACAAAGTAACTGCACATACACTGCACCCTTACATACAACATAACACAGAGAAAACATAAAACTTTTGCCATGTTTATTTTTTACCAAGTCATACCTCAACATTTTATTGTGAAAATCTTCAAACATCTAGAAAATTTGAAAGTGAAAATGCATACGTACTTAACACCTAGATTCTATCATTGCTAACATTTTTCTACATAGATGATTCTTGAAAGACAGTGGGGTTTGCATTCCGAGGAACTCATCACAAATTGAGAACATCTTAAGTCCAGAATACACATGCTACACATGCTCTTCTGAAGGCCACGGCTCAGCAGCATCATGTACCACAGAGTAGAAACGTCTCCTCATGATCTTGGGCCGACGGCTTGATACCGTCCATCCTGAGAGAAGCTCATCCTTGTCACTAGCCCAGGAAAAGATTAAAATTCTAAACTAACAGTATGCTTTCTAGTATGACTTTTGTACCATAGCAAAACCAAAACCTTCTAAGTGGCACTGTTACAACAGGGAACATTATTGGTCTCTTCGTCATTTGTAGTCACTTAACTACAAATCTTATTTCTTGGTGTATGTTAAAATTGTAGGCTTCAGTGTGCTTCACTAACATGTACAACTATTGCTTCAATTTTAGTAGTTTCATTTCTGTGCTTCATTTTCCACACCCCCCTCCAGTCTCTCATGGTTAAGATTTTTCTATCCCTCAGTTTTCCTTGTTTTTTTACTTTTGTTCCTATCTGAGTACCATTCCACAACTATAAACTTTAATATCAGTCAAAGAAGAGTGAGGTGCATTGCTTTCCTCAGATTGGGGGCAGTGTGGACCTAGACGCAATTTAAGCCTTGTCCTAGAAACCCAGTCAACTTTCTGTATTCACCTTTACTGTGGAGGAGTCTTTGGATCTGTAGCCAGGAAACATGCATTTGACTGCTGTGGAAGAGTAGACAGCAGGAACTTCTGGGACTCCACTCTGAAGAGGAAAGACAGATACATCAGCTTGGGAAAGACCCCACAGTTGAAGCTGAAGAATCTCAGATACCAGCATCCTGGGGCAGTAGCCATGTGTACTGCATAATGGGAAGCCGTGACTGGATTCTAATATGATAGACCCCAACTTCTAGTCAGTGGTATACACAGAAAGATACATCTTCACACTGAGCTCTGTGTCAGACCCCTCTTTTGCCAAATGTAATTTTCAGTCTTTGCAAATGGATAAAGGTCACACCATGCACCCTCCAGCATCTCCAACTCATGGGAATTTCTTGCAGCAGATCCAGAAAGCTAACGTAGGAAGCTGGCCTGGAACATCCATGGAGCTCTGATGTAATCACATTAAGTAGAAGGCAGAAAAACTCAGAGACTCAAATACGAGAACTCCAGGGCTAGCTATGCTGCCTGCAGGGTTGAGGGTGAATGCAGGAATCTTGGGGAAAGTGAATTCCAGAAGCTTCCTGAGTGCGCTGAGTCAGGTTCTTCCTCAATCCTCTGGGTAATGTTGACTGACAAGAGGCAATGCTGCCCGTGGGATACTGGAGAGCCCAGCTGTGTGTGGAGACAATGACTTTGTGCTAATGTCTTCTGCAGGTCCAGAAAACCAATTCAAGCCACAAGGCAGGCAGCAGCTGACCGGAACCCCTCAAAATCAGACAAGAACATTCTTCCTATGTGAAATCCCAGTCTTTGTTCCTGTTTTCTTCCTATCTTTATCCATCTATTTCATGGAACATTTCACAACAGATACAGATGCCAGAGGAAATGTTTCCAGTAAATAGTCTAAAAACACTTAGAAAAAGTACTCTGTGAAGAAGGGACCAGAATTCTCCACTAACCAACACCTGTAATTGATACCTGTACCCCATGGGCACTTCCTTGTGTTTGTGACTGATGCAGTGTCACATAGGGCTAAGACAGTAACCATGGTCTCCGGAACTTGGGCTGTGATGTGCCAAAGCAGACCAGTGTCTGTTTATTATCTACATCCACACTGTTAGGTTGTCATAGAAACAGTTTCTGTATCTGAAAATATAGGGACCCAAGAAAGCCTTGAGTGTGTCAAGTACTGGGTAAATGTGTGTGTTGACAACAAGCCAGCCATGTCAAGGACCCCAGAGCCTCAGACCCGTGGTGTAATGGCAAAGCCTTCATGCTGGAGTGAGGTTCAGAGGCATGTCAAAGTGTTCTTCGGGGGCCCATGAACAAATGTGGACAGTGTGTGCAGAATATGTCCACTATAGCTTCCTCCCTCCTGGATGTCTGTGGCCTGAAGACTGCCCACCCACCCCACAGGGGCTGTGCCAGCTGATGTTATCCAAGCCTGTCCCCTTGATCCAGATGTGTATCATAAACTCTGCCTCCTTTATTGCCTGTACATAGTAATACTGTCTCCTTAGCTGGCTGTACGCAATAACCCTGCCTTTTTGTTCAACTCTATGTTAGAAACACCCTGGGCTCCTGGGGGGCTGTGGTTGTTCCAGAAGAGAGCCCACACCACCTGAGGCTGGCTTTCTGTGTGCCTGCCTGTGCTTGACTTGTCTTCATTACTTCACCATGCCCAAAGTCTCTGCAGCCATGCTGGACATGGCACTAACGTGCAAGTAGTATTATATTGACCATTGTATTTTGAGAGTGGTGACTATGCACTGTCTTGTCATGTGCGCACACACTCTGACCTTTCCAATACAAGGTAAACTCATTACTATGCTGGAAAAGAATACTATAAAGGAAAAATAATATTTCAGAAATGAGGCACATGTAACTCCAAAGATGAAGTTATTTATATCCACAAAACATGGTTATTCTTCTTTAACAATGTTGACAATATGTGGAGATTAAAAAGTAGGCTGTTTTTAATTTTTTCTTTATTTTATTATTATTATTACAATTTATTCACTTTGTATCCCAGCTGTAGTCCCCTCCCTTGTCTCTTCCCACTCCCACCCTCTCTTCTTCTCCCCCACCATGTTCCTCTCCTAGTCCATTGATAGGGGAGGTCCTCCTCCCCTACTCTCTGACCCTAGCCTATCAGGTCTCATCAAGACTGTCTGGATCCTCTTTCTCCATGGCCTAGTTAGGCCACCTTACCAGGGAGAGGTGATTAAAGAGCTGGCCACTGAGTCTATGACAGAGACAGCCCCTACACCCCTTACTAGGGAAACCACATGGAGAATGAGCTGCCCATGGGCTACATCTGAGCAGGGGGTCTAGGTCCTCTCCGTGTATGGTCCTTACTTGATTCATCAGCCTCTGCAGGACCCACTGAGCCCAGATTTTTTGGTTCTGTTGGTTTCCTTGTGGAGCTCCTGTCCCTTCCAGGTCCTCTATCCTTCCCTTCCATAAGATTCCCTGCACTCTTCCCAAAGTTTGGTTATGAGTTTCAGCATCAGCTTCTATACCCTGATGGGTAGAGTCTTTCAGAGGCTGCCTGTGGAAGGCTCTTGACCTGCTCCCTGTCTTCTCCTGCTTCCATTGTCTATCCTGTTTGTCCTTCTGAATGATGATTAAGCTTCTTCCCTGGGGTCCTCCTTGTTGTTTAGCTTTCCTTAGGCTATGGATTTTAGCATGTTTATCCTATAGTATATGACTAATATCCACTTATAAGTGAGTATGTACCATGTGTGTCTTTCTGCTTCTGGGATACCTCACTCAGGATGATCTTTTTTATTTCCATCTGCAAATTTCATGATTTTCTTATTTTTATTATCACTCAGCACAAAAGTAAAGTCCAAATGGATCAAAGACCTCAACATAAAACAAGTCACACTAAGTCTGTCAGAATAAAAAGTGGGGAAGAGCCTTGGTCTCATTGGTACAGGAGACAACTTCCTGAACAGAACACCAACAGTATAGGCTTTAAAATCAACAATCAATAAATGGAACTCCATGAAACTGAAAAGCTTCTGTAAAGCAAAGGACACTGCTATCAGAACAAAATGACAGCCTACAGACTGGGAAAAGATCTTCGCCAACCATATGTCAGACAGAGGGCTAATATACAGAATATATAAAGAACTCAAGAAGTTAAACACCAACAAACCAAATAATTCAACTAAAATACGGAGTACAGAGCTCAACAGAGAATTCTCAACAGAGGAATGTGGAATGGCAGAGAACCAAAAAAATGCTCAACATCCTTAGTCATCAGGGAAATGCAAATCAAAACAACCCTGAGATTCCACTTTACACCCATCAGAATGGCTAAGATCAAAAACTCAAGTGACAACACTTGCTGGAGAGGTTGTGGAGAAAGGGGAACCCTCCTCCATTGCTGGTGGGAATGTAAACTTGTACAACCACTTTGGAAATCAATCTGGCACTTTCTCAGAAAAATTAGGAATAGTGCTAACTATTATCATCAAGACCTAGCTATACTACTCCTGGGCATATATCCAAAAGATGCTCAAGCATACAATGAGGACATTTGCTTAACCATGTTCACAGCACCTTTATTCATAATAGCCAGAATCTGGAAGCAACCTAGATGTCCCTCAACTGAAGAATGGATACAGAAATTGTGGTACATTTACACAATAGAATACTACTCAGCAATTCAAAAGTAGGCTCTTAGAGCAAGAGGTATGATTGTAGTTTGATTAAGAGGAGTAAATATCCAATGAAAAAGAGCAACAACAACAACAAGACCTTGGAAATGCCAGCAATGGGCTCTGATGGAAGGAGGCTTGGGTGAGGAGACATTTAGTTTTACTTAGAAAATTTTGCAATTTTCAAAATTTTTTTATAATGTAGATCTACTCTGTAGTCAGAAACAGAATGAAATGATTTGGGGTTTGGAGTAGTGCTATAACCTTGGCCACGGTTAGATTCTGCCAGCCTTTCAGGAAGAAGGAAAAAGAGAACACTCTGGAAATGTGCTTGAAGAATTAGACAACATTTCAAACTGACATTCAGTTTGACATAATAGTTTGGTTACACAATAGCATTGCCAATCAAGTTTCTAAGAAAGCCAATTTAGACCAAAATACTTATTTAAAAGAAAATTATTTTCCCCCAGAACAAGCTATGCTCACTGACCAATGAATGGAAAAACCTAAAGCAACTCTCAGTATTTGCATGAAGTGTGAACCTTCAGCTATGTTTTTAAGACATAGGAGTACCTCTGACTCTGAACTGCAGGGAGAAATGGGCTGATGGGCAGAAAGTTCTGTAAGATTATAAACTTCCTGGGCACAGAGGACAAGAAGGGGTCAGAGTGCCAGGCTATTCTTCATAGGCCACTGGGGTCTTCGCTATTCCTCTCTGTATAAATGCTAGATTTTAAGAAAAAGGAGTATTTAACGCAACCCCAGTCCAAAATTCATGTTTTTCAGCAAAGCAAAGTGATTTTAAAGCTTACATGGAAGAAATAAGTGTGAAAGAATTGCCAAAAGTAGAGAAAAGTGTTAGGAGAGAAATTTGTCCACTAAAGATTAAAACAGGAAAATGAAATCTTATGATACAAAGCACAGAGAACAGATGAACAGCAGAAGCTGAATTGTGGGCCCATGTGTGAGGAACTAGAGTATTGGGAAATGTGTATTTGTAATGAGGTGGCAACTAGTAGCTATTTTGGAGTGATAAGATAATCTTATCTCCTGTATTATCAAAAAATATTAAGATAAATTAAAAACAAAAATGTAAAAAAATTAAACAAAACTATGAAAGTATTAGCAAAGTGTACTAGAAAGTGTTTTTACAGCCTCAGGTGAGGATGTTTTTTTTTAAAAGCAAAACAGAAGAAAATTTTTTAGCTTCCAAAATGTTATGGATTCTGCATTATGAGAAGGCACAATAAACACATTTTGAAAATTATCTACTGCTTCATTAGTGAAAAAGTGCCTTTCCTGTTAACCAAGGAAAAAAATGGCTAACCGACCATCTTTGATTTTAAAAATGTTTGTTCTTGAGTCAGGCTCTGTGACATGGCCTTGTACCCCACTTTTAAGGTGGCAAATGCAGGGATTCCTTGAATTTAGAAGCTTGAGGCCAGCCTGAGAGTTACGGTGAGAGACATGACAGTTCATTCTCAATGTCTTCGTTGCTAATAAAATGATATGTACTACACATTTTATCTGGATAAAAGTAACAATGATACTGTTAGTATTTATAAAGTTTGGCATATATTTGTCTGTATACTCAAGTGATAATGTTTGGCCCAGAGCAAACTGTGTGTATTGTAAGAACAAGTGTAATCTAAGAACACATGTGACCACTCAACTGAGCATAGGCCAGTCAGGTGCCAAGGGCTGCCCACATGACTATACAACTGCAACCAAGCCTTTCTGGACTAGCGTCCTGTCAAAACTGATAAAGACCTGCAAAGATGGGTCAGCACTCTGTCTTTTGACAGCTGAAGAGTGGAGCTGAAAAGAATATGAATTGCTTGACTTTTGTGGGAAGAATGAGAAAAAAACATGGACAGATTCAGAATGGACATCTTCCAAGCTTCCATTACCTCTGCCTGACAGGTAATGCTTCATCCAAGTGTTTGTAAAGTCAATCCCAGACACAGCCTGAACATATACTAGGAGCGATGGCTCACACAACACCGTGCTGTCGTCACAGTGTGGGAGGGTGGGGACTTTTATCCAAAACAGACTGTATCCTTATATAGTCTAGTGAAGGGGCATCTGTGGTATGCGCTGAAAACAGTAAGGGGGAAGCTCCAGACTTGTGTAGGAGTGACATTTTTCTATATGATTTTTTAAAAGATTTATTTTAAGTGTATGAATGTTCTGCTTACAGGTGCGTATGTGTACAGCATCTGAGGCTGATACCTATGGATCTCAGAAAGCAGCATTAGACTTCCTGGGACTAGAGTTATAGATGGCTGTGAACCACCTATGTGTGTGGAGGCTGAGAACCCAGGTCCTCTTCAAGAGCAGCAAGTGATCTTAACCACTGAGCCATCCTAGTTATGATGGCCTATATATGACAGGGTGGATTTTTGTTGTTGTTGTTGTTTTTCTTTTTGAGGTAGGGTCTCATTCTGTAATCCAGGCTAGTCTTGAACTCACTGTGTAACCATGTCTCTATTACAAGTTTTCTTGGCTATACAAAAAACATTTTTTTTTCATGAGAACAGAGTACACTATAAAATGTCCCCCCTCTGTGTTGTGGCCAATTTCTGTCTTGTGGTCTGGTGGCTTGTATGTTGCTCTCAGGCAAAGCACTCTTACTCAATACCTCCTTGGCTCAAGAATGAATTGAATGACAAGATCTGACTGTTGGGATCTTATAATCTAAGTCAAACACTGTCAGAGATCGACAGGTACACAGCTTCCCACATGGCTATACAAGGATGTATAAACTAAGCAGATCGGGGATAAAGCATTTGCTCTGCTAACATGAGGGCATGAATTTCATCCCTAGCACCATGTAAAAAGCTGGATGTGGTGGCACATGCCTGTAATCCGAGCACTGTGGAAGCAGAGATGGGAAGATTCCTGGAGTTCATTGCCTGCCAGCCTAACTAGGTCAGCAAGCACCCGGTAGGGTGGGGGTGGGGGAGAAGAGAGAAAGAGAGGAACAGAGACACTGGGTCATCCAAGGAAGACAGCAATCTCTGGCCTCCATACACATGGAAACACATATACATGAGCACACATGCTCACAAAGCAGTCTTATTTTATGTTCACTAATGCTAGCACAGCTGTGAAGGAAATTCCTCAGTTGTTTAGCCACATCTGTGAATGTCAGTAAGCTAAGCAAAACAACTGTACTTTATACTAGGTCATTCCATCATTTAAAACATCATAGTACAGATGGACTATTTTCTAAAGCCCTTTGAGCTAAGGAGAGGCTATAGCTGTTTTTCAGATAAACTGTCACCAGGAAACTAGCACTCACCTGGGTGAGGACTGAGACCAGCTTGTGTTGTTACTCTTTTCCTGTGGAGCAAATGAAAACCCACATCAGAGAAGCTACTTATGGTGGGCTTCCTGCCTGCTCTTCACAGCTAGAGCCCATCTCCAGTTTGAGAGAGAGCAGCTGGAAAGGACTTCCCTTTCTCAGACGACACTCTTCCTCAAAACCATTTATGTGTGCACACGTATTTTCCTTTCTCCCTGGCTGGGTGGGAGAGGTGGCAGCTGGCCAGGTGGTAATATTTGTGCAGCCTTCTAAGGGCTGCCTACTGCTTTCACAGCTTTCACAGTTCACCTTCTGCACCTTGGGGCAAGCCTTCTGGTCCCTCCCTCTGCCTTGTCACTAACACTGGTACTGTCAGACATTTTGGTGGAGGTTGGCTGGTGAATATGTGGGTATCTTATAATGGTCTTATCAAATGCTGTCTACCATCTTCCATAGGCTTCCTTACCATCCACAGGCTCCTTAGCAAAGGATTTTTACAAGATTTAGGACCATTTCATTAGTCTGCTGTACTAATGGTACAAGTATGTGGTTTAGAAACACCTTGACAATGGCTTGTATTTTATTTTCTTAATGACAATTTTTTAATTTAAATTCCATTGTATCAATTATATAGACATTGATCACATGCTATATTGGTGGAAATTTCTGAGTCCAAGGTCATGAAGATTTTGTTTTCTCTAGAAGTCTTATAATTTCACTCTCAAACTTAGGCCTGTGGTTGGCTTTGGATTCCTGTCAGAATAGGAAGAACTCCAAACGGTTTTCAGCTTTGGCACAGTCAGCTCAGGGCCAGCGGGAAGCTCTATTCCTAGTTAACCTTGCTATCTTTCAGAAGTGAAAGGCATAATTTCATTCGTCTGGTACAAGGCTGTTGTAAAGCTGTTAAGCTACTAGTTTACACATTTTCAAGGATTATGTTGCCTATAAACATTTTCTTGTTGTTCACTCTATGTTTTAAGCTGCCATTGCACAAGCTGTACTATGATGTCAAAGGTGCTGAGAGCGAATGTCCTTGCCTGTTCCCAGCTCTGGGGGGAGGGAAGGTCAGTCTTTCATCATGAAGCGACAGACTAGTGAGTTCTTCATAGTTTTCATTTTATTCTTGAGCTGTGGGTGTTGTCTTTTTAACCAGAAATGGGGTTTTAGCACATTCATTTTCTGAATAGGTTGACATGATAAGGTTCTTGATTTTATTAGTATTTTATTACAATAATTGATTTACTGATGCCAACCAAATGCATTTCTAGAACAGACATCGCGTATTCATGGTGTACAACCAATCCTACGTATGCATTCACTATATGTGTTGGTTTGCTAGTGTTTTATGTGTTTTGCTTGTGTTTCCTGAATATCTTTGGCTTTGCTGGTGTTTTCAGGTTTTAGTATCAAGTTAATCCTGGTGTTACTCAATGGATTACTCCCTCTTCTGTGATCTGAGTTTGTGTGCAACTTCTTCCTTCTTCCTCCTTCCTCTCTTTATCCACTTCTTGTTTTTATTTAATTATTGAGAATTTCATACAACACACTTAAATCATATTCTTTTCTCCCCGCAGGTTCTCCCAGATTACCCACAATGTTTTTTCTCTCTCTTAAAAAACAAAAACAAAATAAAACACACACACAAAACATGGAGTCTGGTTTGTATTGGCTAACTACTCCTGATAATAAGGCGTGCCCTGGGGTTTGGGTGACACAGAGATACTCCACCACAGACAGTATCTGCGCACAGACATACCGCACAAACACATAATACACTTCACATCACACTACACATGCCATACGCCACAGTCAGACACTACACACCACATAGAAACATCACACAAACACACCAACACCTCACACATTGTACATGTGCATAGACCACATAGACACATCTTACAAACTCACAGACCTATCACACAAACTCACCACACACGCCACTCACTGCACAGGCCTACCACACACCATACACATCACATACTACACAAACACAACTTGTAGATACAAACATACCACACAGATGTAGATAGACACACACCACATACAACATATAGACATACCACACAATGCACTATATGTCACACTATGCACTGCACAAAAACATCACACGCCACAAAGACCTATCATATACCATATATCATATTTACACACATAACATATGTCCATTATATGTCATACATAGACATACATATTGCACATGAACATAGCCAAACTGCACTCACACCATGTACCACATACATCACAACACACAGAAACACTGTACATGAACACATTCACGTTTGCACATGCACATTAGGCGCTGTGCAGATATACACACAAAGTGCCACATTACACAGACACTCTACACACCACATACTCCCGTGAGCTCCAGGACAGCATCAACGGTGAAACTCAGTGCGAAGCTGGGAGGCCCCTGTGTGGGGCACAGCCACACGATGGCTCCCCCTTCCATGGCATGACACAGAGGGACAGGCATACCTGAGGAAGGCTTGCTTTCTTCCGCAGAGGCAGCTCCTTCTTCTCTGAGGAATGTGGACTCTTCTGGAATCGGGTCTGCATCATGTAGTCAAATGTGCTCAGGTTCTTGGCGACTGCAAAGGGGAGGGCAGAGAGGGCAGGGTCACTCAGTAGCCATGCAGAATGTCACACAGCCCCCCACGTGCACAGTCCACCTTCCCAGGGAGTGGCTGCCCTGCCTTCTGTGTCCCAAGACCAGAAGGAGGACCAGGTATGTTGGGCCAGACAAGCAATGCTCTGCACATTTGATGAGAGACAGGACCTGACTGTTCCCTGCTGCCCAAGAAAAAGAAAAGCTAATTTAGCACAGAGCTGGGGTGTTCTGAAGGAGTTGTACTGTGGCACCTCTCCTGGGTACCCTGCTTTCTGCATCACAACATACTTCTCTAAAACTTTCTGGGATGGCTCTAGGAGGCCAGGCTCAGAAAAACTACTCTGTCCAAGGGTTCTAGGAGCCTATCCTATCATTTTCAGGGAAATATCTACCTAGGGGCAATAGAAGTCCTGCTTGTAGGAGTACTGGATCCCTGAGCTGATCCTGCCTGCTACCTATCCTCTCCAGGCCTGCTTCCCCCGACCCCATGCAGCCACCTCACCCTAGATTCTCTTACACAGAGAACACAGGGCTACCAACAAGTGAGGAACATGGCAAGCAACCCTAGGACAGGTTGAGAGTTTGGCAACCATACCTAGCAGAAGCAATTTCGGTCCTTGCGATAACAAGAGTGGATGTGTTTTTGAGAAAAGAGCTGCAGATGCCTCTTCCAGCCCCATGTTGCTGGGGAAGGGGTCTGACTTCTCAGAACCAACACGTGCGAGAGCAGGTGGTTTGCAAGTATTTCTGAGAAACTGCAGGGCCACACAATGGCACTATCTGTAGCTCGAGTAGGAGGTGTTCCTGTTCTCAGCCCTGGAGTCCATCCTGAGCGTCATGAGTCATCATGGTGGCGGCTACCCCCCGCTTGCTCTCCAGGTGTGGAGCAGCAGATGCAGGGTCATCCACAGTGCACTTGAACACCGCTGAAGAGTAATTCAGGTACCAATTCTGTGCATGTCCCTGGGGCCACAGAGGATGCCCTGAATCGGCAATGCTCTCATGGCCACAGTAGGCCCCTCTCAGCACCATTTTCTCTCAAGGGCTGCAAAAGGAATCGTGCCATTCTTCAGGAAATACAGTGCCATGGCTCACTATGGATCCCCTACCCATCATACAAGGGACAGAGCAGGCATACTGTGTCACATGGGCAAAAAGGCAACCCGTATGCACAGCTACAAGAAGGCTAGAACTGTGGCCACACCCCACACACATATCCAGCCGATTCACAGGCCTTTGGCTTCAGAGTAGCTGACCAGAGGGATTAGCTTGGCCGTCACACACCTTGGTTACATTTCTGGAGAGGAGAGATGAAAGCAAGTCCTAGTTCTGGAAGGAAAAAGCAGCTCGTTGGGGGCACTTGAACATCACTCTCAGCATGAGGGCTAAGCAATATTCTCCTGGCCTCTGCCACCTTCCCCTTGCTGGGATGCCCACATCACAACCCTTTCCTACGAAGCCTGGTTTACCCTGAGTACTGAGAACAAGTCATTTCTAGCATCAAGGATCTTGGGTCCATAATGCTAGTAGGTGGACAGTTCTTACGCCTTGGAGCCGGGAAGTGCTATCAAGAAGTACATCTAGCATGTGTGGGCCCAGGCGGTAGAGAGTCATTCGGGGCTCTCTGTACCATACCCCTCTCTCCATCTGCGAGTTCTGCCTGCACAAAGCCCTTGGTTTTTTGCAGTTTTCAGTCTGGGGTCTATGTTTGTAGAGCCGGGTAAAGACATCATGGACAGCTACGGCGCATCATGGCACGTGTCTGCCTTGGGTCATGTGAGGCCTCCTTGCTCTTTCTGGTCCTGTCAAAAGCTGCTATGATGTATCTTTGTCCCTGAAGCTAGTTTGAGAGGGCAGGCATGGTGGTAGTAGATGAAAGAACTGGGAGCCAGCATCCTGACTAGGTCTTGGAATCAGGAAGCATGTGTCTCTTCTATGGGGTTTGGTACTCTGAAGGTCAATGACACAACACTCCTGGTACAAATGAAGCATGCTATATCTAGGGCCCCCAAAAATTCTGAGTGAGTCTTTAAGAGTCATGATAACGACTGTCTGGCCTCCTGGGGGTATTGGATGAAGAAGTGAGAATGGTGCAGGTATTAGGCTCTGAAGCTTCAGTTTAGGCAGCTTCGTGTGTGGGCAAGACTCTGTAGTCCCAGAGCCTAGTCCTAAAAGCGTCTATGTGAAAGAGTATAGACAGGAACAGACGATAGCTGCTGGGTCTTTGCTGCTGAGTGTCTCATAACATGGCACAGGCGGGGCAAAGCAGACCATGGTGTGCCTGGCATCTAGATAACGAAGGAAAGGAGTCCTACATGAGGTCAAGTGCTAGCAAGTACGGAACCACTGATAAATCTGAAAGCATTGAGACATGAGAAAAAATTCCAGATAAGCTTAAAAAATAATGTGCTGTTTTAAAATTCCTATTTATAAAAGTAGTAGGGAAATTTAAAAGTAATTCAAAAGGATGCATCGTTCTGAGGTTTAAGTCTCAGGGAATGTGATCTGCCTTCCTAGCCTGTTACTGATAAAGAAGCACATAGTGTTGTGTAAACATACAAGCTCAGCTGAAGTCCTCTCTCACTCCACAAATCCATCAAACACAAATAAACGGAAACAAGCCAGTTCCTTCCTATCTAAAACCTAAAAAACATAACTTCAAATTGCACCAACAAGAGTTAATCCGGGGGTCTTCACTATCCTAGAAGGAGGAGCGGTGGAGGAAGAAGAAGAATCTAAGTCTCAAGCAATCACAATGGTGAAGTCAGGAGTGTGTGTTAATAAACACACTCACAGGTCTATGGTTACGCTGCTGGAAAGGACCACCGGTTGTGAGTGAGCTCTTTCCATTGAAGGAGGCCAGCACTCTGTCGGCCACCATCATCATGGCACGGGCAGGCTCTGTGCCACCCTTGAGGTTTGCATAAGTCAAGCTTCAGGAAACTAGCACTGGAGGAGTGGCCCTGCTGCCCTCCAGCCATGCCTCCCACTTCCAGAGACCAAAGAAGTTTCATGGCCAGTTCCTCACAGCAGAAACCACGTGTTCAGAAGAGGTGGCTCTAACTCAGCACTCTTAGGCAGCTGATCTTAGTAGCATAATCAGGTGTCTGACACATATTTGTGGATACTATGCCTCCTCTTTGGCTCTATTTGGATGAGGGAAACCAGTCCCTTGACCTTATAATTTCTACTTTTTGCTTTGTTAAATCCTACTCCCCTACTGTCCTATTCTTGCATAGTAGCCATATTCCTGTAGCTCTCTCCTGTGCTTTCTGCGGGTTTCTCAACATGATTCATGTTCAGTTGCTTGCTGAACTCGCTGGCCTACTTTCGGTATCTCCTTCCCAAAGTCTGCCCTTTTCCTATGAACTCATTTCTGGCAAGGCTTCCCAAGGCACCGTCAAGACAGGTGAAGGAAAGTGGCAGGACTAGAGTGGGTACATACTCAGGTACAAGTGGAAGATGAGCAGGTGCCCGAGCAGCACAAAGCTGGCAGTGGCTAGCAGCAGTACCAACACCGCGATGGAAAGGACCACGGGGGTCTTCACAGGCACAGGGCACAGTGGGAGGAACAGCAGCCATATGTTCTCAGAGCTGATCTCTATGGATACAGAGAGACATGTCCATCCAGCACCTGTCCAAACTGTAGCACCTGCAGTCAGGTAAGCAGAAGGACAGTGCTTGCTAGGGTGAGTGAGGACAGCCAGCCAAGGGGTGTGCTTTGCCCTACATTTGCCCTGATCTCCTGTGGGTCCCCGTGGGCACACCGGCTGTGTCTAGCCCTATGGTCCCTACTTCATGTATTTAAGATGATAGACAGAAAGAAGTTCCTGAATACTGGAATGCAGAGCCAGTATCTCCTGCCCTTCCCTGGGGCCTTGATCTTTTGTTTCACATCAATCACCAGATAGACAATGAAGACCAAGCCCTCTTTATGCATTTCTTGAGCACTGTCCACCATGGACCTCAAAATCAAGACTGTGGATAAGGGGTTTCCCAGGCTGTGTGGCAGGTAGGACAGTGAAACCCAAGCATCTGGACCCATATCACATTCTAGAATGGTGCTAAGCTCTTTCTAGAATGGACTCCTATGTGTGCTATCTGAAAAGGGGGTACTACATGCTGCCTTCTGGGCTGGGCCATAGGATGCCCTTACTCAGTGATGGCAAGATGAACTCCAGCCCATGAGATACTGAGCTCAGGCTGTGGAGTCTGTAGGGTTTTGGAATGGTGAGCCTGGAATTGACCTCGACCCAACACTCAAAGAACCACCAGTCTGCTCCTAGGAGAGACATGATCTGCTTCCCTGCACCTCATCTAATGTCATGGTTAGCGGCCCCACTCAGGTCACCACTCCAAATTTTCCTCTTCCTTCCCTTTTGCTTTCCTTTTCCCGTTCTCTGCTTGCTCAACACATCAATTGTTTAGTTAAATGTAACATTACTAATGGAGAGGACATCATGGTGGTTTCTAGAGAGTGCTCATGAGTAGTACCAAGACGTCCTAAGTGGTTTCAGATGGTGCGAAATCTGAGGTCATTCCACACAGAACTCACAAAGCTTTTTCTTAAAAAACATTCTTTCATGTTGGCTCCAGGGATGCCCCAAGACAAGTGGCATACAGGTCCTAACCTCTGCTGTTGCAAGGCTTGGACAGATGCCTATGATGCTTAGCAGAGATGGGGTGGCTTCCCTCTGACCCATAGGATAATCAGCAATGGAACATCTCATCAGTCACCTGCATCAGTATCTTGGGGCTGTATTGTAGCAAATGACCATAAGCTGGTGGCTCTTAGACAGTAAATAATCCTCTCATATATGTAAGCCACAAGCAGGAAATCAGAGCATCCTCTCTCTGAGGTTCCAGGAGATAGCCCTTCTATCTTCTTCCTGTTATGAGTGCCACATACCCTCCTGGGCTGGTGGTCACATTGCCCAGCCTCTGGACCCTACCTCCACAGGTCTATTGCAAGTCTGTATTTCCTCCTGAAGATATTGGCATTGTATTTGAGCACATGGGGAGGCTAGGATGGGCTCCTTAGCTCAGAATTCATAGTCATATCCACAGAGACTCTTTTTCCAAATAATGTGCTATCTCATTACTGGGTCAGGGTTTGGACATATCTCTGAGGCCATGTTCAGCCCAATTCCTTTCCTTCTTGCTTATTTCAGACATTTACGTCATGGGCTTGGGCTTCTGGACCTATTTAATCATAGGATCTTTGAGCTTCCCCTCAGAGTATATGGCTCAGCTTAATTACCCCACCCTCTGCTGCTCTTCTTTACAAGCAATTATCTCCTACAACATAAGCTTCTGCCTTCTCCATCCAGCACTGCTAAAAGGTCCTCTGTCTAGATGCTCAAGACTGACTCAAGGGTCAGGGTATACCTCACTCTAATTCCTGGATGTTAGGCCTCAGAGGATCTCAGGTCAACTAAAGAGTGAGGGAACATAGATGGGAGGAGATGAGGCTGGGAAGCCTAATGCTTGGCACATGGGAAACAGGCAGAAGCAGCCCCTGAGCATCAGAAGGGTACCTTTATACAGGGGGTCCGTGTGAAGCTCCTTGGGGTTGATAGAGTACTGGATCAAGACGTACAACAAGATAACCATCACGCCAAGAAGCCCAACTGCAGCTGAGGCAACAGAGCAGAAGAAGAACCTGCATGAGAGGAGCAAGTGGGGGGTCAGGACAGACTTACACCCAGCCAAGCACGTGAGATCAACACACAAGTTTGGTGTAGGTAATATGAAAGCAGAGCCCAAAGTCTGCTGGAGTCTTCCGGACCCTTCCTTCTTGTGTTCTTTCTACCATGTCGTTCACATTCCCTAGGCAGATGCTGGCTCCTGCTTGCATTGATCACACTCCACATTCGCCACAGCCTTCTACCTGGGCCCCATGTCCTTCTACTCTGCAATATGGACAAGAATGCCATTCCCATCCAATGGGAAAAATGAATCCCCACGATGGCAGACTAACACCTAGGCAGACAGAATGTCTTTCAACAAGCATGCTCTAATCATGGCTGCTCAGGAATCACTGCCACTCTTCTCCTTTTCTCCTTCTCCTTCTCCTTTCTCCTTCTCTTTCTCTTTCTCCTTCTTGTCCTCCTCCTCCTCCTTCTTCTTCCTCCTCCCCTCCTCCTCCATTTCTTCCTTCCTCCTTCTTCTTTTCCTCCCTCTTTTTTCTTCCTCCTCCTTTCTCCTCCTCCACCTTCCTTCACTGTCTTCCCATGCACTGGGATGAGCTCCTTCAGCCTTCATCGTACCCCATTCTGCAAGACTCAAGTGGCTTCCTATTTATTAGGACTGAAACACATGGGGCTCTCTTTCAGGGCATCTGTTCAACTCTGGGGTCAAAGTATATCAAAATATCATTGAGGGGCTAGAGAGATGGTTCAGCGGTTAAGAGCACTGACTATTCTTTCAGAAGACTAGGGTTCAGTTTCCAGCACATACATGGTGGCTCGCAACTGTCTGTAACTCCAGTTCCAGGAGGATATGATGACATCTTCTGGTTTCTGAGGGCAAGAGGTGCCCAGACATACATGCAAGCAAAACATCCATATACATGGGATAGAAATAAAAAATTTAAAAATGTTCTTATGTTTTAAAATTTTTAAATGTTCTTATGGGGGGGGGGACCTGGAGAATGAGGGGAAGAAAAGCAAAGATGCTAAGAATCAGTGCTATCTAGTGAGAATGGGTGGTACCTCTCACCCTCTGCTCTTCCTCTTCCTCTGATTCCAGTTTTGGCATACAAAGGCCAAAACCCTTTTGGAAAACCTTTATCAACCAAAATACTTACATTATAATTCATAACACGAGAAAAATTACAGTTATGAAGTAGCAACAAAATTAATTTATAGTGGGGGGTCACAACAGCATAAGGAACTGTATTAAAGGGTTTGTAAGCATGAGGAAGGGTCACTGACCTACACCCTGACCTGGTGCCCAACAGCTCTCTGAATTCTGTACTCATGACCAGGAAAATGCCTTAGGATGGCCTAGGTGCTCACTCCTGTGTTCAAGGGTCTAGCAAACTGCTCTTGGGTTGGTGGCCGTGGCATTGAGAAGGTAGGTATGTCTGAAACAGTAAATTTGGGAGGCTCAGCTGGGCTTTGATTGATCCACTGAGTGTGACTTTGATTGCTTCATGAGTGTGAACTTGACCCACATGTTTAGGAACAGCCCCACCAAACACTTCTCAGAACCAGAAGCATAAATGCCTGAAGCTCCGCCATAGCTAGAAACAGAACTACAGCTCAGAGGTCACCCTTCCCTGTGCTGTCCCTGAGAGTCTACGGCCCTCTCCACTCTGCCACCTGCCACCTGCTGCAAATTCCAGGCACCAGATCCCTCCCCTAGTTACAGCCTTGACCCCAAGAATGCCTCACCGGTAGTTTCTGCTGCCCACACAGTTGTTCAGCCATTTGCAGTGGTGGTCAAAGCCAGAGACACATTTGTTGCAGGAGCTGCAATGTTTGGCTTTCTTGCTCCTGGAAGAAAAATTGATAGAAACAGCCTGTTGGCCCCAAATGCACCATGGGAACTGAGTGTCTACCAAGAAACGGAAGGTGGGGCCTTCATCTGAAATCAGTGGGGGACTGCACGTCTGTGGGAAAGACAAGGCCACCTGGGCCCATGGGCATTGTTCTTGGAAGGTGAACCTTGAACTTCCCTGGGTAGGCTTGTTTGTTAGATGGGAGCCTGAAAGTTCTATACAGGAGTCAAAGGCTGGTAGTTCACCTAGTGCGTACAGTGCTTTCCTGTAGCCAAGTCAGTGTGCTGCCCTCCTCAGGTCCTGGAGACCTTGGACCCCAGCAGGCATCAGCTGAAATTGCCTTCCCTCCTCCCCAGTTGGGGATGCGAGGTTTAACAGAAAAACCACAAAGAAGTGGTACACTTGCCAACCTCCCACCACCACCACCACCACCACCACCACCACAAAGAAGGGCCTGTGTGTACAAGAGGACCTGAGATTGACACAGCTGGACCTCAAACTAGAGCTTGTCACACCGAAGGAGAGAGGTATTGGGAACCAGAAGGCAGGACTGTCAGCTTACAGGGCAGGGCAGTGTGTACAGTGTGGCCTGCGAGGAGGCTGAGAGCACAGGACCGAGCCTCCCATGGAGTGTCAGGAAGGGCAAGTGCCCAGTAACAGCAGATTCAGCTAGGCAACTGAAGGGCCATGGGTCAAGCAGTACCCTATACCCAAACTCCTACTCCACTCACACAGTAACCTCACACAGGTGGCAATACTGGTTCTGAATCACATGTGCGTGTTTGGACCGGTCGAAGGTCGGCACAGGCTCCGAGTAGTCCTTTTTGAGCCGGACATTGGTGTCAGCTGGATCGATGGTAATTGCGACCAAGTGCACGAAGAGGTGGAATATGAACACCCCACCCATCACCTTGGCTGTCAAGGAACACACAGCCCTGGGCCTGGCTGACATGGTGCAAGGTGTCTCCCAGCAGGACAGACGGCGTTGGGGACCAAGGGAAGACCCTGGGCTCCTAGTCATTGGTGTCTATAGCAGGTGAGGGCAGGTCCCTTAAAGACACTCCCTTTGGAGACACAGCCAATCCAGTAACTACTGGCCACTGTGTGCACACGCCCTGAAATACCTATGTGGCCAGGACAAGGAAAAGCTATGGAAAAGAGTACTTTATATCTTGGAATGATAGCTTCAGGGGCTCAAAGTGGTTCGCCTGATAGTGGGTGTTTTCCAGATGGGGAAAAGCCATGGATATAAAAGTGGGACCAGGCCAGACCAGGCCAGGCCATGCAAGATGTGTGAGTTCCATTGGCAATAGAGTTACTGTGGGTCACAATACAGGATAAAGCTATGTCCACCAGAAACATGAAGACTAGGCAGCAGTTGGAGGGTACTCCCCAACCTCAGCTTGAGTTAGAGCTTCAGGGGCCACCAGACTCTCAGGAACCATTGGGCTTTGTCCATCTAAGCATACATGACCACGAGAGGAAAGGTTTTGTTTCCTCCATTCCTCCTCCTGTCCCTAGGATAATATACAAAAGGAAGTGCTGACCCCAGGGGCTCCCATCTCTGGCCCTGCCTCTCGGCCAGGTGGGCCAGAATCTACAGAATCTCTAGAGGGAGCCAACAGGGGCCTGTGCACCACAGCCTAAGATTGTGCCCGCAGACAGGCTACTTTGTGTCCAGGCAAAACAAAGGCCATGGGCATGTACAAGAGACTCTGCATGGATTTTAAAAGGACACAAATGGTTAGCTCATCAAGAAGCCCCTTCTCCAGCCCTTCTAAAGGTTCAGGGTTACTGGCCTGGCTTGCAGTGCTGAGTCTCAACACCACCCTCTATGCTAGGGTTGGGTTTTGTGCACAATAGGTGTTGGGGGAGCCCTAATGAAGTTCTCAAAAGAATCAATGATGTAGGACAAGTCTGAGAGAGACCTGTATTCTGATCCAAACCCTGATGCAGGTCCTGATGCTCACCCCATCTTCCTGTGTGAGCTGGACAGTGTCCAGGGTTCTGGGCATGGACTGAGAAGCAGGTTCGGTGCATAGAGAGTGACTGTGAGGAAGACAAAGATTTCAGGAGGACCAGAGTAGGAGCTGGTGCAAGTGTGTGACAGAAGGGGCTGGCACCACTGGTTTATTGCAGAACAGATTGCAGTTATAGTAGAAGCCCGTGGAGCTGGGCACAGGGTCACTGTCACTCTCAGCTGTTGATATTATTAGGACCGAGAGCATGGTCCAGCAGCTGCTCCCACTCCTTGAAGCTGATCTGAGGGCTAATGTGCTGCCCTTCTGATGATGCACAGTGAAGAGTGTGTTGAGAGCCTGGGACATTGGTGCCTGAGGGCTGAGGACAGGGGAAGTCTTACACTGCCTCAGTGCTGATACTTCCTGTAACACTTGGATAGACCTGGTCTGATGGAAACCAGTAGGCAGGTAGGAAGCCCAAGAGGCCCTTCGAGGAACCAATGAGGTAAGGCTGAGGAAAACTACCCAGGTCCTTTGTGACCACACCTTGTGCTACCCTGACCTCTCCTCTAAGCCACCAGCATCTATACTCTACACACACGTAAGCTCCACTGTTGGGGACTTTTGGGACACAGGCTGATCACAAGGAGACTTTGGCAGCAAAGTAGTTCACAGGGTACAACTGAGCCAGGTTTCCTTGAACCTGGACCTGCCACACAGACCCTAAAGGACAACCAGTTCCTTCCAGGAGGCCACACTAAAAGCATATATTTGGCACAAAAGGGCTCAGGTTAAATGGGGCTCAGATCTCAGATAGGCTTCATCTGTCCCTCTATGACATGGAGCACATCTTTTATCACATTCTCCTGTGTGAAGATTGTCCAGTCACACTTCACCAGCAAACTGGGTGCCACTCAAGGATACCCCTGTCACTCACAGGAATCAGGCTGACGACCTTCCTAAACTATATTTTGTCCCAAATGGCATGGCTGGCCACTCCCTGCCACACACCAAAGTGACATTCCCAAGGGCTGAAAAGAAACTTCTTCAGGATCTGCCCCTGCCTTCACTAGAGCCCTGTCTCAGTGGATAGCTAAATGTGAAAGAAGCAGGGTGAGGCATCCTCCATGGAGGCCTCCCTCCAACTCCCTCTGGAAGTTTCCATGTGAAAGCCTATGAGAACCGCAGCTGGCTGGAACATTACCTAGCAACAATCTGTGTTTAGTAAACAAACAAAGGAAGGGCGCCAGCTCAGGACACCACCCTCCTCAGCCTCCTCGAACTAGTGACCTCTCCCTCGTCCTGTTTCCGCAGGAAGAGGGGTGGCCCAGGAGAAGCCAACATTCTGGTGCTGCCGGGCTCATGATCCCTCCAGGGCAAATTCTGTGGATGAGCTACAACAGCAGCCTACGACACCCTGCTTTATACTCCCCCCCCCCCCATACCTCCTAGTTCACATTGCCTTGGCACAACCTAAGTGCCAGGACTCTAAAAGAGATTAAAGGTTATGGTTAAAGGTTTGCTATTGCACAGTGGGCCCTGTTGGCTAAGCTGTGTATCTGTTCCCTTGACAGCAGGGTGGAAGTCCTACTGGTGACAAGATCCTCACAAGCCACCAGTATTTCAGGCCCCTTTCTCTTCTGAACCACAAGGAGGATCTTCAGGCTTTTCTGTGGTCTCAGGGTTCCCTCAGGTTTCCTCCACAGAAAGTCCTTGCTCTCCTAGCCCAGACCCTCGCTTTCCAGCCCTTCAGAGTGCTTGGCTGGTGCCCTCTAGTGACTACAAACTAGTACTAAGTGCTGTGGCTTGAACAGACTGCCAGTGTGGCCAGACAGGCTAGTAAAAGGATTCCAGACCTGAAAGGCCCAGGAAGCTGCAGGAGCTGCAGCGTCTCTGGATACTAGCTGGCGACTGAGCTACTGAATGCGTGTGGCATGGCTCTAGGAAGAAACGGAGGTCAGGCATTCCTGTGCAAGCAGGAATGGGGCAGGTAGAACTCAGGCCCACTGCACAGAACACAGAATCACCTGAGAAGATCCAGGGCCAAGCAGGGGCCAAGTTGGAAATAAAAAGAAGCAAGCAGTGCACATCTCCTAGACGTATCCATGTCCCAGCACCAAAACTGGCAGACCTCACTTGCAAAATGGAGTCATCACAAACCAGGGAAATGAGGCTGTTGGGACCAATCTTGATCCACTGGGATCACAGACCTTAGAAAGATGGGACCTGTAGACCAACAACGTGATTCGGTGATTCAGCTGCTGAAAGAACTGTGTGAGCCTGACAACCTGGCTCCTGTGGTAGAAGGAGAGAACTGAGTTCTGAAGGTTGTCCTCTGAACTCCACACACTCCACACACATGCTATGGTGCACGTCTCTCTCTCTCTCTCTCTTTCTCTCTCTCTCTCTCTCTTTCTCCCTCTCTCTCTCTCTCACTGGAGCATGCACATGCACACACTCAGGCCCACAAACACACAAATACTAAATGTTTTTATGAGAAACACAGCAGACTGAATTGCCAGGGCAGAAGATGGGCAAGCACAGGGAGAAGACTGCATCCCTATGCCAAGGACCAGGTGACAAAGTACATCCTCCCCCCACCCCGGTGCCTTTCAGAAGATCGTGGACCCGTGTCACCTTCATTTTAAATTGCTATGTCAGAACTAAGAGAAAAACATTATCTCTCACTTAAGACATCTTGAGTAGCTCTGTTAGGACAGCCATAGGTCTTACACACATTATTCCACACTACTGAAAGACAGATCCGAGAGAAAGGAAGCAAGATGGAAGGTAGGGAGAAGGAAGAAAGGCCCTCCTTCATGGGACGTAGGTGGGCAAGCTCAGGGAGAACAGCAGAGGTAGAGATGTAGCACTGACTGCAGCTGTGCCCCTGAGGGTACTACACACTAATGGCAGCTGGCTGTGCTGACACTTGGATCACGCTCTTGCTGAAACTTCCTGGCCAACCTGACAGGCCACAGGCTACCTGACATCTCAGAAATGCTACAGCCAAGTGCAGTGTGGCAGTTGTCACGCTCCATTAGGAAGACAGAGAAGCTCTATAGCCATGTTCAAGACTCAGAGATGACTCTATTCTGGACATTAAAAACTCTCCTAAAGGACATTTGGGAGACATTAGAAATTGCTGAACTGTTGCCTGTTTTTTTTACCCATCCTTAGTAAAGCGCCCATTTACTATGATGGGCACTTAGTGAGGCTGCCCATCTGGTGTTGTATGGACAGAAGGAGCAGGGCACTGAGCTGTGGGACTGATGACTTCAGTATCATCTCTTATCATGGTTGTGGCTCAGGAAGCCAACAGACTACACTGGAGAGCACACGGTAATCTCTGACGCTGCTTTTCAACTCTGCAGACCTAGGGGGCTTAAGGGCGCTTGGGTAGATGAGACCACCTCAGATAGATGCTGTTGGAGGACAGAGGGCCTGGGTGCCAGGACACAGTGGAAGCTCAGTAGACCAAGGCCTGGAGATTCCGGAGGATCAAGGAGGGTACAGAAGGGTCTGTGGAATCCATACTAGATGTGGTGAGGTGGACCACCACTCAGAGTTGGCACCTGTCACCCTAATGGGAAGGAGGGAACAAGGCTGACGAAGTGCTGCATGATTCATAAGGCTACACCTTTCTGTCCTCTCTCTCATGGACACTTAAGTTGCCACGGAGTTTAGTCTTGCATGGCTCAAATACCCACTCTATTCTGGTGACTGGATAGAATCTGGGCTTCAGCAAAGGCTCCTCTTGGATCCTGGGTATGAGGCAGCCAGGAATCTGAAGTTCACTGCACATGTGGTTGATGTCTGCAGGTCATCCTCAGCCTGTCTCCCCCAAACAGAGGCAAGACGGATTGAGTAAAAGTGTGTCCAGGGTTCCCGTGTCTGGGATGTATGTGCTTGGGATGTGTAGATATTCAGGGTGTATGTTCCAGGAGTGGGGCTATTCTTGGATGCAAGTGTGCTTGGGATGTATTTATGTCCAGGGCATGTGTATCTGGGGTATGTGTGTGCCCTGCTACGTGTGTGCCTAGAATCGGTGTACAAGATGGAGGAAGTCTTCCCAGAATGCATGTGTACCTCAGATATGTGTACCCAGGATGTTTTCATCTGAAGTGTGTGTGTCTGCTCAGGATGCATGTGTGCCTGTGATGTGTGTATTAGGATGTACATATAATCAGGGTGTTTGTACATGGAATGCAAGTTTCCAAGGTATGCGTGCTCATGATGTGAGCCCCAGGGCATGTGCTGACCTGACAATGGCATTTTTAGTTTCGCTCTAAAAATAAGAGAGAAACTAACTAGCAAGACTGCATGGTCACCTGGTGTTGGCCTGCTCCAGAAGTACAGGCAGTGGAGGGCCTGTCTTTGTTATAATTTCCATTGCTGTGATAAAAACATCATGACCAAAAGCGGCTTAGGGAAGAAAGGGTTTATTTCATTGTACATATCCAGGCAGCAGTCAATCACTGAGGGAAGTCAGAGCAGGAACTCCAGCAGGACAGGAACCTGGAGTCAGGAACTGAAGCAGAAGCCATGGAGGAACACTGCTTACTGTCTCGCTTACTATGGCTTGTTCAGTTTGCTGTCTTATAACAGCCAGGACAACCTGGCCCAGGGAAGGCACTGCCCACAGTCAGCTTGGCTCTCCCACATCAACTGTCAATCAAGAAAACGACCTACAGACTTGCCTATGGGTCACTACTCTAGAGTCATTTTCTCAATTAAGCTTCCCTTTTCTGAAATGACTTTAGTTTGTGTCAAACTGACACAAAAACTAGCCAGCACAGGGCCCAGACTTTCAGAAAAAAACAAAAAACGAAAAACAAAACAAAACAAAACAAAAAAAACATTGTAGCATAAGACATTTTTTTTTAAAGTCCAGAGATTGAACTCTAAGTCCTTGGTGAGGAAGCCAGTGACCTGCATTTCCACTTAAATGTGATAATTCTGAAGTTGAAAGAAGGAATAATAAAAATGAAAGCTGGAAAATTAAAAAATAGAAAGAGGCTAACAGTAGTGAAAAGTAATAAATACAAAGGTGGTTCTCTACAAGAAAGCCAGGGCAGCGATGCACACCTGCAATCCTAGCACCTAAGAGGCTGCAGCAGGGGGCCTGGGAGTCCACAGTGAGCCCAGGCCTTTATTTACCAGATCCTCTATTTACCTGATCCAATTTCAGGAAAATAGAAGGGGGATGTAGCATGGGGAAGGGGAGGGAGAAAGGGGGAGAGGGAGGAAGGAAGGAAGGAAGGAAGGAAGGAAGGAAGGAAGGAAGGAAGGAAGGAAGGAAGGAAGGCCTGCCCACAAGCAGGCAGTGCAGCGGAGCGGCCAGAGGAGACATGTCACTATCTGTCCTGAACCTGGATGTGGTGGCATAGTACACATCTAATTCCAGCTCTGAGAGGCTGAGCCCGGAGGGTCACAGGTCAGGGCCAGACAGCTACACAGAAAATCCCATCCAAAAAAGTTTGTATCCTTTAGAGATGAAATGAAAGCATAGGAAATATTGTGAATAACTTTATTCCAAGAAATTTGACATTTTAGAAGAAATACTCAAATTTCATGAAAAATATAACTTACTAAAATGAACATAAGATGAAACAGAAAACCTGAATAACTTTTTACCTGTTACATTGAATTCATTCTCAAAAGCCTTCCCACAAAGAAGTCTACCACTGAGAAGAAAAGAACCAGCCACAGCAGAACTTGGAGATACTCTCCTCCAGTTTCTTCAACCAAAGTCCTAGAGTTGCCACACTGTGGGAAGCTTCAGGGTGCTGCAACTACAAGCTATGGTACAGTAAGTGCCCAGTTCAATCCCCAGTACTCACTGTAAAATAATAAAGAAAATAGGGGGACTGGCAATGGGATATTAGGAAATGAGCAATAGAGCTGTGTGTTTTTCCAAAAGATAATAGCATAGTGGTTATAAGCATAAAAACCAGGCTCTGATATTAAACCACAGCATTTACACGTGATAGTTTTGAACATCTGAGGTTTTTAAAGATGCTCCCTTAAATGTGCATATGAAAAATGAAAGACTGGCCAGCCCTGACTGATGAAAAGTGTGACTGAGGCTACTGGATCCCATCTCAGCAAAGCAGACCCTCAAGATGTGACAGTATCTTCCCTGCCTCCTGTAACAGTCACTCGATCCTGTGTCTTGCCCTGCACCTCCATCCTAACCACCACACATATACCTGGCTCTCCTGAATCCTAGGACCTGCAGAGTATCAGCCAAAGCAAAATGCCTTATAGCGCCTACAGCCAGAGTATGTCCTCACTAAGATAAAGGCCACCTAGGGATCATCTATAGTTTGTGCGTGCATAGGCCCACTTTGCACCAGCTTGGCACCAGCTCTAATGTGGACCCATCCCTAAGGGCCTGGTTTCCCTGATCAGATGCCAAGTGTGATGGTAGATCTCGGATGCCCACCCTGATATATACACCATTCCACAAGGAAAGGAGTAACAATATAGGTCTTCCCACTTGCCTGGAGAACCATCTTTAAAGGCCTGTCCAGGAGCAGAGATCCTGTATACACTTTCCATGCCTTAGGACTGGGCTCTCTAGGACTATACAAGCATGTTAGTAAGGTTGTGGGTCTGTGGCTTCTGAGGTCCTTCCTTATTTATCTAGCTACTCTGCTAGAGCAATAGAGAAGGGCCTCTCTGCACACTGTAAGAAGATGTGACTGGGTTCCCTTTCCTTGGGTCACCACTTCCAGGATCCCTACTGTCACCATGTATCTAGTAGATTCTACATTCACAGTAGCAAGAGCCCCTTCTATCGGGCAATGTGGGGTCATAGGGCTGACTTCAGAGCCACAGGAACAAGTAGTCTAGGCAGGGATAGAGCCCACTGCATAGGCATGATGGGGTTCAGGGGCAATTCTCTTGAAGACCTTCAGAAGACCCTCCACCTCCAAGAGATAGACAGCCCAGGGGCCCACTCCACTAGCACAAAGGATACAGCATAGGCAGCACATTTCCAGCTAGTTGGTAGAAAGGGGATGAAGATCCCAAAGGTGACAATGGACATGGCCAGGTAGGTGGTCCAGGATATTGCCTGGAATGAATGGAGGGGTGGTGACCAGCCATTCACCCTAGACAGAGGGCGTGGTAGGATCTTCTTCACATTGTTGGCCTGGGCTTCTGGGAGGACCCGGTTCTGTTTCATGCCACAGATGTTCATCTGAGAGATAAAAAGGGCACAAAGCTGTCTGTCTCTGGGCATAGAATGAGTGGCCTACAATACCATTTTCCACTGTCAGAGAGTCACCAGGACCTGGGCCAAAAGCTGATTATCTATACAGCAGGTTGGCTTGGCTGACTAGGGTTGGCAGGAGATCCCTATCATGACAGGTAGGTTTGCAGTCCCCAAGATAGTGGGCACAAGGTATGTCTACCCCATCTCTGTGATCCCAGTTTCCCATGAATAGACCCCTGGTTGGGCTAGCTCTACTGGACTGCCACATCTCTCCTGTACACAATTCTGTCCTGAGTGCTCAAGTGACAAATATCAGACATGACGTAAAGAGAATACTGAGGTCTTTCTATGTAAGAACCCAAATGCATTCATTTCCCTAGGGCCCTGCCGCCTGGTACACTTCCTTCTAGAAAGGTGCTGCTGTGAAGGGAAAGCACTTAGAGAGGGAGCCTGGGACAAAGAGAAGAGCACAGTGCCCTGATTTCACAGGAAAAGGGACCTAGCAGTGAGCCAACAAGGTGAGCCTTCATCTTCCTACCAGCCCCAAAGTTCACCTTTGATAGTGGCTGTATAGGAACATCCTTGCACCATGCACACCACACAGAATATGCAGCTCCACAATACACACAGAATACCACTCTCCACAATACACACAGAATATGCAGCTCCACAATACACACAGAATACCACTCTCCACAATACACACAGAATATGCAGCTCCACAATACACACAGAATACCACTCTCCACAATACACACAGAATACCATTCTCCACAATACACACAGAATATGCAGCTCCACAATACACACAGAATACCACTCTCCACAATACACACAGAATATGCAGCTCCACAATACACACAGAATACCACTCTCCACAATACACACAGAATACCACTCTCCACAATACACACAGAATATGCAGCTCCACAATACACACAGAATACCACTCTCCACAATACACACAGAATATGCAGCTCCACAATACACACAGAATACCACTCTCCACAATACACATAGAATACCACTCTCCACAATACACACAGAATACCACTCTCCACTTGATGCATGAGCACCACACAATTCTGAGGACCCTGGACTCCTCCTCTTGCTACCTCGCATGCCCACATTGTCTTCTCTGCCTGGCATCTTACTTGCCAACACCCGGGGTTGCCTCCCTCCAAGTTACACCCACCATCTGAACTGGAGCCCCTCATTCACTCAGCTCATAATAGTGAAATTGATACTTTCAAAATGTCAGGACTAAGGATGCTTATGACTCTGGAAAGCTGTGAGATGTGACTTTAAATTCAAGAATCAGTGGTGCTGGAAGCTTCTGGCATCTATTCTGGCTTAGGTCTTTTGCTTGTAGGTTCCAGTGTGGGATTCTGCCATCAGTACTAACATAGCTATAGCTAACATTCCCAGAACTTTCTGCATATTACAGTCATGAATTCTGTCCTTATATCTGGCTTTAGGGGCCTCCCATAATTCTCTTTGAACTGTCCAACCCTGCTGTTATTCATCCTGCTCATGATTTCCAATCAGTGCCTCCATTTCTCAGGAGGAGCCTTCCCAGTCTTGGCCCTCTCATTGTATGTCCCCATGGAGATGTTCATAAGGCAGAAATCCTGCTAGCTCCAAGAGCCTAGAGAGGTCACATGATAGCTGGGGTCTCCAGTGGGCTGAGTCTCCACACGTGAGGCTTTGGCCCAGGGAGTTATGAGACAAAACCCTTCTGCCATTGGCCAATGTCTACTCCGCCTTCTCACCTTTCTCATCAGGTTGAGCAGCACAGGTCAGACACCTCTTGCTCAGTGCTGACATGTTAAAACAGTAGTGGAACATTCTCATGTACAAAGCAGATCTAGAACACCTCACAAAGAAAGGTTCCACAGCTCATAAAGCCACAGCCCCTTCAACCAAGATTACCTGCTGGTGCCCGGGGAACAGAACAGAGATGGGAAACAATGGGAAGCACAAATAGGAGGTGGGAGTGGGGGGCTAGCTGGGTCCCACAGGTGGGACTCTGAGGGCAGAGCCCAGCTTCACCACCCATACTTGAATTTTTACATGAGTTTTGACTGGGAAACTATTGTAGTCTCTTAATGAAGGCCATCAGCTTGTGTGTGGGTCTCTCTGACATGAACAGCCAACTCCAACTTCTTTACACTTGATCCTTATGGTTTTTTTTTTGTTGTTTTTTTGTTTTTTTTTTTTTTTTTTGGCAGAAGCTGAGGTGCACATGCTTCATAGAGAAACACAAAGCTCTAAGCCTGACCACTATTGCAGACTGTTCCTGTCTGGTGCCATGGGCTGTGTGGCCCAGGGATGCTTCCTATACTATGGATGCTGAGCGGAGAATTGATGAAGCCCCATGCTCTCCTGAGAACTTCCAAACACGGTACTAGTCAGTGTCTCAAATTTTAGCTTAAATGTTTAGTTCCTATGTGTGGGCTCCCAAGATATCTGGATGCTCCCAGTGTGGGCTGACTGCTGATGCATCCCTGGAACAGGGGGACAGGATACATTCCTTTCCATTCACAGCTCCTCTGGTGGCATGCGTCACCCTTAGAAAGCCACCTGCAGGCAGTATGTTGCAATGGCTGCTGTGCTGCTGGGTGCCCACACAGCCCAGGGGCTGGAGTCACTGTGGAGAGTGTATGGGGAGCAGGTGATTAAGAAACTGGAACACACTGGAGTGTGGGGGGGAGGGCGAGAACATGGCGGAGCATGCAGGGAGGGAAGGCCAGCCTGTTACTGTGCCACCAACCGCAACTCTGCTCTGGACAGGCTGGGGCTGCAGGAGTGAGCGGTGAGCTAGTTTCTTCATGTGCTGCTGGGCTCTCAAGGGTGACAGGAAGCCCCTCAGAATGCATTTCCCCTCATGTCATCACTGTGGTTCTTGGGATCCCTCCACCTATTCGTGACCTCTCTGCAGGGCTGGACTGGAGTAGTCTTGGTAAAACGTCCTCATTCTCAATGAATACTGCTGCCTCCTGCTGAACCCCAATGTCTGGCCAGTATTCACTAAGGTCTGCAGTGACTGTCCCTGTTAGTGCGAATGGTTGTGCCAATGTTCTTTCTTTACTCCTTTCCTTCCAAAGGTTTGGAGACAACCACCCTGTGTACATACACAGAACGGCCCACTTGTAGACTTCTCCTTGCACACCTCTCCCCCGCTCACTCCCCCCCCTCCCCCGGCTCACTCCTACCTCCACCCTCTCCCCCCT
Source organism: Meriones unguiculatus (assembly GCF_030254825.1). Lineage (NCBI taxonomy): Eukaryota > Metazoa > Chordata > Mammalia > Rodentia > Muridae > Meriones > Meriones unguiculatus. The sequence goes on from NC_083351.1 coordinate 91,324,592, forward strand.
CATTCCCACCCCCATCCTCTCCCCTGCTCACTCCCACCCCCACCCTCTCCCCCACTCACTCCTACCCCCACCCTCTCCCCTCCCCTCCCCACCCTCTCACCTGCACACTCCCACCCCCACCCTCTCCCCCACTCACTCCCACCCCCACCCTCCCCCCTCCCATCTCCACCCTCTCACCTGCTCACTCCCATTCCCACCCTCTCCCCCACTCACTCCTACCCCCACCCTCTCCCCCACTCACTCCCACCCCCACCCTCCCCCCTCCCATCTCCACCCTCTCACCTGCTCACTCCCATTCCCACCCTCTCCCCCACTCACTCCTACCCCCACCCTCTCCCCCACTCACTCCTACCCCCACCCTCTCCCCCACTCACTCCCACCCCCACCCTCTCCCCCACTCACTCCCACTCCCACCCTCCCCCCCTCCCATCTCCACCCTCTCACCTGCTCACTCCCATTCCCACCCTCTCCCCCACTCACTCCTACCCCCACCCTCTCCCCCACTCACTCCTACCCCCACCCTCTCCCCCACTCACTCCCACCCCCACCCTCCCCCCTCCCATCTCCACCCTCTCACCTGCTCACTCCCATTCCCACCCTCTCCCCCCTCATTCCCACCCCCACCCTCCCCCCTCCCATCTCCACCCTCTCACCTGCTCACTCCCACCCCCACCCTCTCCCCCACTCACTCCCACCCCCACCCTCCCCCTCCCATCTCCACCCTCTCACCTGCTCACTCCCACACCTGTACATACACTCCACAGTCACACAGCCTCATCTGCACATAAACAGTGGCGCATGCCTTCCCCTGTGTAATCTCCACCTGGAAGTGTTCCAGTACTTACCTCACCTGTACACACATGCCTGTACATGCCTTCACCTGAACACCTCTCATTTGACTTGTGCTCTACACATTCCAGTCTAAAAGATATCTTACATCTTCACCTCACCTCTTCCTTTCCCGGGACAATGGTGGTTTCCAGGATTGAGAAGCAGGTAGTGGACAAGCCCATGGGTGACATCCAGCCAGTGAGGTTCAAGATTTACCCTGTACACTATCTAATCAGCTGATAGGAGTTTCTGGCTGGCTTAGGAAATGTCTGGCTTCCACAGCCTCCTCAGTACCCATACTGAACAGAGGCCAAGCTGCAGTACCTGGTGAGGGGAGGTCACCTAAGTAAGGCTGAACTCCAAGATGTAACAGTGAAAGGCAAACACAATATCCTAATGTGAAATACCCAGAACTATTAAGTCCAGAGAATTAGCTAGTGACTTCAGTGAGCATGGAGTTTCTTTACAGAGTGATGAAATGTTCTGAAACTTAATGGGTGTGTGTGTGTGTAAGTGGCTTCATAATACTAGAAAGGTATCAAATCAATTATTTAATTTAAACGGTAAGTGGCTTATAGAGTTAATTTCATCAAATTAAAGAGAAAAGGTCTTTCAACAGTGAAGGCACTTGGTTAAGTTTTTCCTCCGTTCCTCTGAAAAGGTGCCTGGATGCCCAACTGTCAAAAACAGCTCACGTACCCATGGCTCTACCTGTAGCTCAGGTTATGGCCCAAGAAGCAACAGTATCTCCCAAGGCTCACGTACAGTCCTTCGTGTTCTGTGGGGACCACAGAACACGGACCTCCCGAGTACAGTCCAAATGCCATTTGCTAGCCCAGGCTCCCATTCTAGCTCATCACACTGAGGCCACCTTGGCTATGTGTAGAGGGCCTAAGGTAGAGTACCAGGGAGAAAGAGGCCCCAAGAAAAGCTCTGTGTTCCTCCAAGGTTGCCACTCGATATGCCGCCAGCCTGCCTAGGCTCGGTGCAGCACAGTTCATCCATGATGCTGCAGACCCGGAATCAGCTTTTCCACTCTCCCTTCCCGTGGGGGCACTGGCCCAGAGCTAAGTTAGCCCCAACAGGGAGACAGCAATCTCAAAGCCAAGACATTCTGGTCCCAGGAAACAGGCAGTCCTTTCCCGAGGGCTTCTCCTGGCTCAGACCAGACTTAGCTGCAATCCCTTACTAACGCTTTATCTAGCTGTGGGATGTTCTGGCCTTTGCCAATAACTGTGGCAAATCTCAAGGACGTCCATATATCACTGTTGCTTCCAGCACTGCCTGCCTGTGCCAAGCATGCCACCTACTCCACCTCTCTAGCCGTGGCCCTTCTCCCCTCAAAACTGAACTTCCATCTGTAGCTGGCCTGTGAAGGTCGGGTCTTCTTTGCTTTCTTTATTCCTGAAAAGGAGCAGGGTGCACAGCTGGTCTACAGGATACACCAGGTGTCCCCAACATCACAGCAGAAGGGATGATCATACAGAGTCACACCTTAGGCATCTCTTTATTAGGACCCATGTTCACGTATTTTGCAAATATAAACAGGTACTCAGCAAATACATCCAGTTTTGAAACATTTTATAGCTGTGAATACTTCATTCTAAAAGGCAGGCTGGTTCATTATTTGTCAGGGAGACAACTCCCTCCTCTGGCTCAGTGACCACACAGAAAACAGAAGCACCCTCTGAAGGCCTGTTCTGCAGGCTCCCCTTCAAGAACTGCAGGGAGGCTGTGCAGAACTCATGTAGAATGACGACATTATCGTAAGCAAGCTTGGTTTCTGGTGCTCAGAAGAGTCCACAGAGTTGAGCCATCTGGTTGTAACCCCATTGTGTTCTGTTGTCACTGCTCAGAACTTATGGGACATGGTACTGCTGGGCCTGTGCTGCAGACATGACAGTACAGACAAGCCACCATCTTCCTCAGGCTGCTACATGCCAGAGACGATGAGACAAGTTTCTGTCTTGTGACAAGAACTGTGTATCAAATAAAACTTAGGAAAAAAATTAAAATATCTGGAAAACCCACAAGTTAGTTCTTGGCAGAAACTGCAGGTTCTGGAGACTGAAGGAATTCGTAAGGGTCATGGGTGACATCTGGCTGCTCCCCAACACTAAGGCGAGAAGGACTTCCTGTAAGTTTGAAAGGACATGGCATTTAAGCATACCAAACAGCACTGCAAAGCTCAGGAAACAACATCTGTGGCTGGCATTTACAGAGACAAATGTCCTCCCTGGCGGTACACGCAGGTGCGCTCTCATCCGAGCTGCATCAGGGACATCTGCAACCCTCTCGGGCTCTGTTCTGCTTAATATCCCGATTACAAGGTGATCACAGTAACTAACAACTCTAGTTTTTCCTCTGGCAGCTGTAGCCAGGCTACCTTTGAAGGGATCAGGATTCACTGTGTACAGACTACTTCAGGACTGCATGTAAGGTCAAAAGAGAACAAATGGCAATGGAGGCTAGGGAAAGCAGTTCCTCAGAGGCCTGGCTCAGTTGCTCTGGTTAAGCAGACTTGAGAAAAGACAGACATGATTGAAGAAAGAACTGCAGTCACAGACTGAACAGTAATGTGCTCATAGGAAAGTTGACTGAGCAGGGATCTTAGGACTGATAAGGGTCTGTAATAGCTTTGCTGGGTCCCATGTAGGATGTGATCCATGTGGGAAGAGGAGGCTCTATGAGATGTGAATGACTTATATTAGCATGTAAATGTTAAAGTGTAAAAGCAATCAAAAGGAAAACCAAATAAAGCAGTCTGTCCAGGCCACTCAAAGGCAAATAGGGTAAGATTTGCATAAAGCCAAAATTCACAAGGAAAAAAGCTTACAGAAAGTCAAATGTGATGTTAGCGAGCTCCTGGAAGGCTTTAAAGCCTGAGCAACAGTTCATAGACATTAGTGATAAAACCTTAAACGAAAAACATTAAGCTTGTCCTAGAAATGGGTAATCAAATTAGTTATCCAGCCCTCCCTCCCTCCCTGAGTTTACTGTATATATTTCTCTACTATAAAAAGTACACTTGGGGTGGGGGTTTTGTTTTGTTTTTATCTAGACCTGGTTCTTTCAACAGTTAAGTATGGCCAGGGAAAGGAAAGAGCTGTGGTGCTAGCCCAGAGCCTGTCCTAACTAGGTATCCAGCCGCAGTGGCAGGCACGGCACGCCGGAGTGCAGCCCTGCTTCCTCTTGGTCTTATGCCAGAATGAGCAACACAAGCTGGCCCAAGCAAGACCATGTGGGACAAGGGTATGCACAGTGGATTTGTGGTGGCAACAGTGTTCCAGGTGAGGGAGGTGAAGGCTCATGAAAAACAGCCATTTGTAGAAGTCTGGAAAGGGTGGGGTCTCAGACATCAATGCTACCCCATAGCACCGTTCTGGGGAAACAACACAAACGGTGAGACTGTGCTATGCTGTACAGACCCTGCTAACATTTCCTTTTTAGTTGCTCTTTAGCCATCCAAAACCAGACGGGACTTGTTTCGAGTGGAGAGTGGTAGACCTTTCTACTCTGGAAAAAAGTTTGAGGCCATAAAGATTTGAAAATGGACCTGAAAGGATGGTAAAAGCCACAGTTAAAAGAGTTTGAATGAAGGCACTGTGCTGGCTAGTTTCTGTCCTCAACTGAAGAACAGACTGGCTTGTGGGCATTTTCTTGATTGCTAATTGATGCAGGAAGGTCCAGCCTATTGTTTCGAAAGCCCATGCCCAGCCCAATGTGCTTCTCTTCCAGCCTGCTGCCTTTGGATGAAGATGTAAGCTCTTAGTTACCGATCTGGTGCCATGACTGCCTGCCTATCACCACCAACTTCCAACCATGCTGATTATAGGCTAATCCTCTGAAACTGTAAGCAACTCCCCCCCACCCCCCTTTATTGAGACAAGGTCTTTCCATATAGCACTGACTATCCTGGAACTCACTATGTAGACCTGGCTCGCCTCAAACTCTCAGAGAGCCACCTGTCTCTGCCTCCTGAGTATTGAGGGTAAAGGTATATACTACCATGCCTGGCATTTTAAGTGCTTTGTTTTATAAATTGACTTGGTCATGGTGTCTCCTCACACCAACAGAACAGTAACTAACATACCACATAAGGTGTGCCTGGTGATAGAACAGTGGCATGACTTTTATGTTCAACAACCCACTTTCTGATTGAATTAACACAGGAAGAAATTCACATATAGTACTGTAATCCAGGGTAAAGGACAGTGACTGGGGAGGTCACTGGCCTCAGTAGGAAAGTAACTACTGCTGTTTTGTTAAATGGACACGATATGTCTTATCAATCTGCCTTTGAAACCCATTTGTGCTTACACCCACAGAGAACTACTTCTGTCAGCCCCAGCTCTAAGTAAGAAAGACTGCTGATGTGTCATAGTGGTCCAATGCTTGGTCACAGATGGAGGAAAACAGTCCTATCACTCACTCCAAGGAACATCACGAAAGAAGAGCCAGAAGGAATGACTTCCCTATGCTCCTCTGACTCAAAAAATCTCTCTGGGTCACTAAGCTATACTTGGGTAGAACTATTTCTCTGGGCTGTTGTCGGTGCTGTATCCGGGGAAATGGCACGGCTCAAGCATTTTTAAGAAGCTAGAGAGACAACATGTGAAATCCTACATGTGGCTGGAATACTCAGAATGTTAGTGGTATGGCTCATCTCTCCTTAAAACAGAAACCTCTCGCCAGGGACAGTTACATGTTCTCCCAATAGAAAATGAACACTCCTTGGTTGATACATTCAAGGAATAAAATATGGAATGGCAGAGGACAGATGGCAACAAATCTCTTACAGAAACAAATATCCTGGTCCCCAGGGATGCACAAGGGTAGAGAGACGTCCTGTGCCAGGGTCTGTGGGCCTGATCCCGGCCCCAGTGTAGGCTCCTCCTACTAGCCTGTGTGAGGCCCTTACCTGGAGGGTGCTGCTCCCTCTCAGAGGCAGTGGATAGAGAGCTAAGATTGGAGGACGGCCGGGAGCCTCCTCGCTCTGCTTGTGCTTCATGTAGGTCTTGCAGGAGCCTGGTTGTCTCATCCAAGTTCAAGTGGCCATCATCATGATCCAGCTCCTTCTTCACCTTCCCTGTGACAAAAAGGATGCTGGTAAATGTAGTCAGCACATGAACTAGGCAGAGTGCAACTGTTCTGCAAGAGCGCTGCTGGTTGGGCTCACAGCAGAGGGAACCCCATTCGATGATAGGCCAAGGGCTGGTTGTAGGCAAGGAAGCAGACCCAGCGTCTCTCACTCAAGCAGAATGCTACACTGAATCTCAGCCACCCAATGCACCAACACTATGGACAATTTTGTGTCTGATGCTGGTCTCCTGCCATAAACAGAATAAGGACAGAGTACACAAATAAGGATACTGAACAGAGTCTCCACCCAGCTTCCAAACTTAAAAGCAGACCAGGATCCAGTGTTGTCTTGTCTCAGCAAAGGACTACCTTGAACCTTTGAAAGTACATAGTTTAGCCAGAGGACCTAGGAGTCCACCTTTGACTGTATGAAGAGTGGCCTTAGGAACATTACGGAAGAGGAGGCAGAAAGATTGTAAGAGCCAGAGAATCAGGTAGTTTTCTGTGAGATTGTGTCGCCTAGTAATAGCAGAAACTATACTCATAGTCTCACCAGCCTGACTGCCCAAACATGAGTTGAACAAGGATAACACCAATGGTCATGCAAACACAGGAGAAAAGCCCACGAGGCCCCAACCCCACATAAGGAACAATAGGCAACTACAGAAAGCTGGGAAAGGGAGGTATGCCAAAAAAGAGAACACCAACTGGTTGTTCAATGACAGATGGTCAGCCCTGAAACATACACACAAGGTAACACTATATGGACCGAACAGGTTACATATATCTTCTAAAAGTTGTAAAGGAAAGAAAAATCTTACAAGTGCCAACACAAAGTCTGTATGCAGGAAAGCGTTCTAAGTGGCCTGGGCCACTGTTCCTAGGAACGCTGGTATTTAGTCTTATTTATTTCAGGGGGGCAGGAAGTCCCCACCACTAATAGACACTATGTATATGAAGAGTATGAGCCATATCTTCTACTGTGGCGTCTGGAACCCAGGGGTCAAGCCAGGAAGGGTGCACGTCGTGGCACCTGGACAGCCTCCACCCAATCAACACCCAGGTGCCAAGAACCTATCAAGCTTGCCGACACCAATCACTGAAGGACTGAAGCACGTGCCCTCTAACTCCTTGGGGGCTTGCATCTGGTTCCCTCTGGACTTTTTCTTAGTGCCCCTTCCCTCCAATGACTGCTTTGTTTGTGTTATAAAATAAAATATAATAGTATAAAAAGAAAAAAAAATCCCAGCCCTGAATCCCAACAGGTCATGGCATCTGGGGTGTCTTAGGGACTAAAACAGAGTTGACAAAAGACAATGAATAGAAAGATGGCAGATATGAACCTGATTTCTAAAAACTATTAAACACAAATTACCCACAAAGACTCCAGCCAAAGGCGGTGTGAGGATGTACAACTTCATTGCGTTAGCTTTATAATGCTCACAAAGACCCACGCTCTCAACCCGGTACTGCTGGCTCTGGAGCCACCTCACTATGAGATGTGCCGCCTCTCCGTGCAACAGCTTAAAACGGCCCCAGGCGCTGCTCTAAAGGAGGACCACAGGCTAATCAAGAACATGCAAAGAGAAGCAAGGAAGGGGCACAACACAAGACACTGTCAAGGGACCGAGCAGTCCTCAATCCTAGGTGTCCTTAGGTGAAGGAAACACACCACACCTCATGGAAGACGGCATTTCCTAGCAGCAGAGAGCTCATCCTTCAGGATATGAGCATGCTGACACATGGCTGACGTACTGTGCACATGACTAGCACCAAGCATCTCAACTACTGAACAGGTACAGCTCTAAGTAAGAAAGGCCCAGGAGCACATGGCCAGGGCCATTTGGAGCTTCTCTTCAGAGTGGCATGCACCACTGTGTGGGGTCAGTGATAAAGGTCACTTCCGTCCACGCCTGACAGTCTAACCAAAGGAATCTGAAGAAAACACACATCACTTCTACTTCCTAGTCTCCTATAAACCAATGTTGTATATTGGTGCTTTGTTTATTTGGGGTTTTGTGTGTCTGTTTTTTGGTATTTTTGGTAAAGAGGATGAAACACAGGGCATTATTCATGCTAAGCAAGCACTCCACCACTGAGTTGCACAATATTTCTCTGACACCAGGGTTTCTAACTAACTGGGCAACCAGCAGCTATCAGCTGGGTGTCCTGTTCCTCCAGTCTCACGCTGTTCCCTGGAGACAACATCTGGGCCCATATGCTGAGGGTATAGATAGGCCTTAACACAGCCCAGGGTAGCTCCTGTTCTGACTAGTGCTAAGTTGACTCCCCACAGGTTCTCCTGGGTTGTGCTATTTACCAGGGCAGCCTGTGAACACAGAGAAACCAAAATGATGCTTTCTTCTAACATCACAGGTAAGAATGGAATCCATGTGAGAAGCTACATACAATAGTGCCCTGGATGCCTCACCAAGAGAGCTGAGCATGGACACATCCAGGGAGACGTCAGGATATGGTTTCATCGACATGAAATCCAGAACAGGGCCACCATTATCTCCCAGTGGGTCCCCAACCTGCAGAAGATGAGAAAAATACCAACTAACAAATGGTACAAATGTCAGCTGATGCCAGCTGTTGTAAGTCAATAGGATGTGCTAAATTTGAGCCCATCTCTCAGTAAGTGACACAAATGAGCACTGTTCTAGGGGCTTCAATCCAAGGCACATAGAATGTTAAGCTTATTAATGGAAGTGTAAATCCATGTTCAGAGACCTGTTCAGATCAACATAGCTCTGACAACTTTCCTCTCTACTAAGAGCAAAAAAATAAAAAAATAAAAAAAAATAAAAAACAAACCTTTGCTAATGTCTTAGGGAATTCATTAGCACTATGGGAATATGGGAGGTAAGGCACAGGAAGGCCAAACAGACACGTGGAACTCAAGGGCCCACCACCACTCTTTTTAGGAGCAATGTGACAGATTCCAAAACCAAAGCTTTCTCTTTCAGTAAGGGTGGGACTGCAGTTCCCCAGGGCTCTGGAGCTCCTGCTGCCCAGCTTCTGCTCATGTTCCCATACTTAGACCTCACAGTATTCCCTGTGAACTGAGACTCAACCCCACACTTGATCACCTCAGGTACACAGGCCACTGCTGGCCAGTGGATAAACTTTGTGGCATAACTTCATGGTGCTGCCTACAATGTCACACACACAGGGAAATGGCCCCCACCCCCCTTGAGGACAGTGCTTTGAACTTGTTTCTGAGCTTAGAAGATTACAGCCCTCTGTTCAGGTCACCACGCTAAGGAGATGAGGAAAAGCAGTGACCCTGAAGTACCTCATCGGGAACTAGAAGCTCCTAAATAGAAAGAAGAGGCTGTCCAGCCACTCCCTGCAATGGCTAAGGACCATCAGTCATCACACAAACCCCAAAGCTGCACTTCTACTCACATGCTTAAGAAACCTACCTTCACCTCATCTGCAGGTCTCACGGGAACACTCCGCCTCTGCAAAGTAACAAGATAGGAAACAAGTTTTTCCAGTGCAATTTTGACATTGTAATTCATTCACATTACACTAACAGTGGCTCATTCACTGCCCTGGGGCTCTGCTCATTATAGCCTTACTACATCCATGGCTAAACCAGGGGTTTTACGGGACTCTTCGCAGGTGGCAGTGAAGGTAGACCACGGCTAGCCAACTCATTCCACATCAGGCAAGCGCTCAGATACCATGCTATGGCTGGGGTGAAGAAGGACATGGGTAAGAGACTCCCCAAATTTACATCAAAGCCAATATTTAAAACAAACCAAAATGGGCAAGTTGAAAAAAACAGGCCTGGCTATTTAGCCTAGAACCTAAACAGGTACCTGAGACGGGATGTGGCACGATGGAGGCAGCAGTGGCATCCATTCCACTGCTGCAGCCGGATGAACTACCCACACCTTCATCCTGTGCTCTGGCAAGAGGACCTTAAAAACATCCTACTCGTGTGCACATTCCTCAAAAAGGGCCCCTTCTACATCCATGAATTTGGTCCCAATGTTTCTGAGATTTAGTTATGCAATTATTTTTTACCAACTTTTAATTAGAAATATGGTCTTTATTTTACCATCTGTTCCTTGCAGAAGACTCCTTTAGCATTATATCTTGAGTGCTTAGTGGCAGTGTTACTGCTTCTGTACATATAAAATTATTCAACCCTAATGAAAGAACTCACCTGTAGTCAATTAATCTAGAGTTCACCAACAGCACAACCTCATTTCAGGGCCACAGGAGCAATTTCATACCAGACAAAGTTAGGTGGAAATGGACTATGGTGGGCCAGCAAGATGCTTCATCAGGTAAAAGCACTTGCTGCTCAGGCCTGACAACCTGAGTTCTACCTTGGAATCCATGGTGAAAAAGAGAACTAACTCAAAAACTGTCCTCTTTTTAGGCCGGGCATGGTAGCGCACACCTTTAATCTCAGCACTTGGGAGGCACAGGCAGTTAGATCTCTGTGAGTTCAAGGCCAGCCTGGTCTGCAGAGTGAGTTCCAGAATAGTTCCAGGATTACACAGAGAAACCCTGTCTTGAAAAACAAAAAAAAACAAAAAAACAAACAAACAAAAAAAAATTGTCCTTTCTTCTTATGTGCATCAGATATTACACGCCCACAAAGTAGTAAGAAAGGGCTTTAAATAAAGGACTTGCGCTGACCTAACTCCCACCTGGAAACAAACACAGGTGGAGAATGCAACCTTGCAGAGGTGCCAAGCACATGGCTGATAGGGCTGCCTTCTGGATGAGTCCCATCTCTTCAGACAAAGAGGCTATCAGTCCAGACAAAGAACCATGGGCCAAAACAACCTCAGAACTAATGCTGAAAGACACTTTTTAGAACTCCACCTAGCCAGAGCAGAGACTCTCTGGGGAACTTTGGCCTTGAGAAGACCCAGCAATATCACTCTTTAGTATTATGTTCACAGAGCCCTTGAATGATGGCTGCCCTAGGCAAAAGATCACAAGTAACACCTTCCTGTCGAAATGAAGTTCACTGCTCTTCAAATGAAGAAAACAAAATCTTATGGCCTTGAGAAACAGCTCAGTTAGTAAAGTACTTGTCTCGCAAGTTTGAGGACCTGAGTTGGACCCTAGAACCCAAATAAGTGCTGGACATGGTGTACACTTGTAGGCCCAGCACTGGGAAGATGGAGACAGGTGAATCCCTGTGGTTTGCTGCTCAGCCAGCCTAGCCCATCCAGCTAGCTCCACACCAGTGAGACCCTATCTAAAAAAACATAAACCAACCAAATAAACCCAAAATTAAGTGCCTGAGGCACAACATCTAAGGTTTACCTCATATGCACTACACACACACACACACACACACACACACACACCGCAATCACCCATGGACTGGGGTATGCCTTGGTGGTAGAACACTTGTCTAGAATGTAAAAAGACCCATATTTGATCCTTAGTACTGGGGAAAAAAATCCTACCAGCACTGTCCAGCAGAAACACATTGTACACACATGTCTAATTTGAACATAAATACATCTTGTTTATGGCTTGTGAACATACACACTGTGGATCTGAGCTGGCCTCAGGCTATGGTATGTCAGGCCTAGTCTTGACAAGCAGACATCACAAACAGAAAGCAAAGACACAAACGGACACAGATGCTTCCTCAGAAACAATTAATGTTAGTCTCTGTTATAATAGAAGGAAAAGTCCACCTAGACTCATGCCAACAGAAAACAAGTTTCAAAGGTATAGGCAAAGACTTTCAGACACAAAAGCTGAGAAGAGCTCAGCCTTCAAATCTATACTGTAAGAAAACAGCACATTCACACAATGGAATACTACTCAGCTATTAAAAACAAGGATATCATGAAATTTTCAGACAAATGGATGGAACTAAAAAAGATCATCCCAAGTGGGGTGACCCAGAAAGACACACATGGTATATACTCACTTATAAGCTAATGTTAGATCTATAGTACACGATAACCATACTACAATCCGAAGAAGCTAAGTAACAAGGAGGGCCCAAGGGAGGGTGCTGGAATATCACTCAGAAGGGGAAATAGAATAGACAGCAGAAGTGGATGAACAGAGGAAACTAGGCAGGAGATGGAATGGGGAGGAAAACAAGGATGAGGATCAGATGTGGGGAGAATGGGGGCGGTGAGAGGGCGGGGAACAAAAAGGGAAACTAGGGGTGGTAGAGACATCTCTTTGTCAAGCTGGAGGCCTGTGACAGGGTAGGCTCCTGGGAGGATGTAGGTGTGACTCTAGCTGAGACTGAAACAGGGGGGACATGAAGACTGAAGTGACCACCTCCTAGCCAGGCAGGACTAGTGGAAGGAGGGGAACAACAACCCATGGAAAAAACCTTTGGTCCAAAAATTACCCTGCCTATAAGAAGTGCAGGGATAAAGAGGGAACAAAGATTGAGGGAATGTCCAACCGATAATGGTCCAACCTGAGACCCACCCCACGGTGGAGAGCCAGCCCCTGACACTATTAATGATGCTCTGCTATACTTGCAAACAGAAGCCTAACTTGACCGGGAGGCTCCAGTCAGCAACAGATTGAAACAGATGTTGGGACTTGCAGCCAAGCATGGGTGGAGCTCCGGGGGTCTTGTGGAAGTTTTGGGGAAAAGATGGAACCTCACAAGAAGACCAACAGAGACAACTAACCCGTTCACATGGGGGCTTTCGGAAACTGAGACATCAACTGAGGAGCATGCATGACCTGGACCTAGGCCCCCTGCACACAGGTAGTCAGTGGGTGGCCTGGTCTTCATATTGGGTGCCTGGCAAGTGGAGGGGGTGCTGTTTCTAACATGGACTCTATTGCCTGCTTTTGGATCACGTCCCCCTGACAGGGCTGCCTTGCTGGGCCTCAGGGGATGAGGATATGCTCAGTCCTGATGTGACTTTATGTGCTGGGGAAGGTTGATATGGGGAGATGGGGCCTCCCCTTTTCTGGGAAAGGGAGAGGGGAAGGAGGAAGGAGGGGAATGGGGGATTGGGAGGATCAGGAGGGAAGGAGCACCCATAAACAGAAATAAAATTTTTAAAAAAAGGAGTCACAAAAATTTTCTCAGGAGTTAAAAAAAAAAAAAAGGAACAGCACATTCTTTAGAAGGAATAATGATGATAGCCAATGAAAGAAACATGGGCATAGGTTAAGGAAGAGATAAGCAACTGCCAAACTTTTTTTTGTAAGTTCTTAAAAGCAAAATGTAAAGCTCAACAAGCCAAGCAGCCAGCAATGACCTCAAGAGCTTGCCTCCCTGGCATCTAGTGTGCTGGACGAGCACTCTGCACAGGGGTGGCACCAAGCAGCCTGCAAAAGCTCACCAGTTAACTGCAAAGCCCACCTGCTTCAGCTGGAAGATCATCCTTGAGTGATCTCCACCTGTGATTTGGTCCAGGAGGTCATCTACCATCTTCTTGCTGTAGCTCCCAGCATCCTTCACAAATTCCTGCAGGCTAGAAGGAGAGTGTGTGAGAGAATGTGTTGAAAAAGCATCCAATTTCAAGGTTTGCCACCAACAGTGACAATGATTCTGATTCCAGAAGTCCACTGCCAACACCTCTCCTCAGTCCTCTGGGAGTTTCCCAGATATGTGTGGGAAAATAGACATATCTCTCAATTTTTAAAGCGGTTCATAGCAAAAATAAATATATATACACACACATGGATATACATCTCCAGGAAATTAAAGGAAAAACAAAGGCAATAACACATGCGGGTACCCAATCCACATAAAATCCTAAGACATGCTGGTTAGTCTCTAGAGAAGGCTGTGTGTATCTGCCAGTCTGACATTTAAAGTATAGGCAGCATGGAACATAGAAGGGGTGGTGGTCTCAAGGCACACATTTAAACGCTTTGATTTCTGAACCATATGAATCTACTAGTATAAAAATAAAACTTAAAATATAATAGTAGAGAACAAAAACCCCTAGACTAAAGCATCAAGGATAGCCTCACAAGGCTCCTAGACCTTGTAGACCTTCAGAGAGAGAGCAAGCCCGCTGGCCTAGAGCCACACTAGAGAAGCCCACCTGCTGACAGAACACAGGCCGCCATCTGGAATACCACCACCATGTGTACAAAGAGCACTTCTTGAGGACGGAGACCTGGGATGCTCACAGATAGACCCTGACAACCCCACAGTCCTGCTTGTTTGTTTTGTACTGCCTCTGCAACTGTGAGGTGGTGCCATCTTCAGGTAGTTCTCTGTGACACCTAGAACCCAGTGTTTCTCAGTGACCTGTGGAACTTGAACACATTCCAGGAGCACACACCTGGGGAGGATAGTAGAATGCCAACGGTGTGAGGGCAAGTGCTCCCACTGCCCTCAAGGAGTAAAACTGAGAACAGGTGACACGAAAGATTGGCGTCTACTAGCCAGCAAGTACTCTGACTATGGAACTTCGCCCTTCCTGCTGACTTAGCACACTTTTCTCTCCTGAAGGAAACCCCTTCTTTCACTTCTAAATGGGATTTTTCTGTTTTCTTTTGTTTTGTTTTTCAAAGAAGTTTTTAGAGGCTAGCAAAGTTTAATTATCCACGAAAATCTAATGAAATTCTACAAAGATAACCCACTTCTATTTTGTATAGTAAAACAAAATACAGACAATGTGGAGATGCATCCTTGCATCTGTTTTAAAAACCATTATTGTTTAGCTATATGTGCACACTCATGTCTGTGTGGAGCACATGACCATGAGTACAGGTGCCTGCTGAAGAGGGAGTCGGATCCCCTGGGACTGAAATTACAGCACTTATGAGGTACCTGACATGGGTGCTGGCAACTGAACTCTGCAAGAGCAGTATGCACTCAATCACGAGGCCATCTCTCTAGATTCACAATTGCAGTTTTAATTCTACATTCCAGGCTCTGTTATTGGCTGAATTTTTCTTCCACCATCCCACTTCATCTCACCCAAGTTCATCAGTTGCAGTCCTAACTCCAGCACCTCAGAATGTGACTGTATTTGAAGATGGAGTCTTTTGAGAAGTGATTAAAAAGGAGTCAGTAGGGTAGCTGCTGGTCCAATTTAAGTATTGTCATAAGAAGAGGAGTTCAGGATAGAGGAAAGGCTGTGTGAAGACAGGAGAGAAGGCAGGGTCTGCATTAAACCAAGATTGCCAAAAGCTGGGCCTTCGACCTCCTGCCTTCAGCACAGTGAGGCCTTTGTGCTGGAACTTATTGTAGCTCCAGCTGACTGTCACTAGTATACCTCAAAAACAATTATGAAAAAGAACTCCCTGCAAGTATACACAGTTTGCTAAACACACACCCGTTAACGCCTGGATTGTTGCCTTTTTCAAACTGTGCTGAACTGCAAGATAGGCCTACGGCAGAGGAGTGACAAATAATGCTGTAGTTTCTTCTGCCAGAGCTCTATCCCAGAGCGCTCACCCACGTATGTGACCTGGCTTACCTCAGGGCACACTGCACACCAGTCTCATCTCCATAGGCAGAATATAGAAGCTCCATCTCATCTGATTTCAGGTCCCCAAACACAGAGTTGTTCTGCATTGAAAGTGCAGTGCTAGCACTGGAGAGGAATGTGACTAAAGAGAAGGAAGAGAGGAAAGGGCAGAGTCATGCTCAATGCACTTCCAGCATGGCCAACAGCCATTTTCCCTTCCAGGTGACCACGACCTGTGTCCATGACTGGTTCTTCCTTTTTTCTTCCTGTTTAGGGACAATACAATAGTAGAAACTGCCCATGGGTAACTGCAGTGTCCACCCAGCAACCCATTTCATACCTGTGAGCCACGGACTACAAAGCAAAGACTGACCCTTGCATAGAGATGAGCTTGAAGAAGAAGTGGTTCTTGGGACCAGTCCATAAACCTCTCTGGTGAACCAGGAGCTGAGCCAATACAGGATACACTCTTGCCCAGGGTTATAACAGTAAACCAGGTTATATCTGGCTCAGTGTTCCTCAACCTCTACTAGCAGCCACTATGGGTGGCGGTTATGCCATGTCCTGAATGTGCTATAGCATTCCTTCTCTCTCCTGTTGGACAACAGCTGAACACACTCCTCTTCCCTGTAATCAAAATGCCTCCTAGGGACAAAATTGCTGAGCCTGGGACCAAACACAAGCAACAACTCAAAAGCAAAGTGTGAACAATATTAAGGGAGGGGCTGGGATGGAGGAAGGTATGGACAGATCACACAACACAGAAGGTACAATTTAACAGAAGGTCCAAATGCAGGTTGATTTCTTAGTTTGGGTTTGTATTGCTGCAAAGAAACACCATGACCATAAAGCAAGTTGGGGATAAAGGGGTTTATGTGGGTTACACTTCCAGATTATAGGCTGTCCCTAGAGGAATTCAGGCCAGGTACTTAAGCAGGGTGGAACCCGGAGGCAGGAGCAGATGCAGAGGCCATGGAGAAGTGCTGCTTACTGGCTTGCTCCCTGTAGCTTCCTCAGCTTGCTTTTATAGAAACCAGGACCACCAGCCCCCGAGATGGCACCACCCACAATGGGCTGGGCCCTCCCCCACTGATCACTGATTGAGAAAAATGTCTTACAGATGGATCTCATTGGAGGCATTTCCTCAACTGAGGCTCCTTCGTCTCTGATGACTATAGTTTGTGTCAAGTTGACACAAAACTAGCTAGTAAAATCTCTAATACTCAGAGATGTAGAAAATATCATTCCAGAAAGAAAATACCCTCTAGTGAGCTGTACCAAGAAGGAATACCAAGAAAAGCAGATGGTGTGCATGACTGAAGGGGATAAGGAAGTATGGTAAAAGCTTATGGTGCAGAGGTGACTTGAGCTGGTTCTCAAGAGCCATAGTAAAAGTAAGGACCACAGGGAGCAACAAAGAAGAAGCAATGACACAGAAAAGGATAATCCCAGGCCTGCCCCTGCCCCTGCCCCTGCCCCACCACTCAAGAAAGGAATAGCTAGAGACAGGAAATTATAATGAAATGCCAAGTAGAGAAAGGGAATGCTAAAGTGTTCTGTGTTTCTAAAGCATCTCGGCACTTCAGTAAAGGCAGAAGAAATGTCATTATAGCACATCTAGGCTCAGACTAGGGATGAAGAAAGAAAGTGATATTTCTTTCAGCCCCACAAAGAAGCATCAGCTTGAATGCTCTCCAGTCTTAAAGCACAAACCTGTGCTCATATAGATATGTACACACCAAAGCAAGCCTTCTGACACACATATGTACTAAAACAAATGAACAGGTCAAAGGAAGCCCTATAACCACACAAACACACATACTACTACACATATACAACCACACATTCCAAAACACACTAGTAGACCCATTTTAAATGTAGATCCCACAAACACAAATGTACCTGCCCCCTCCCTCATGCCATGCTGCCACCCACAACCACCTTGTCTAGGTCTCTTGGTTGCCACATAGGACCATCACTCTCCAAATGGTTAAAATTAAGTCTGTTGTAATAAATGAACTCCTCCATAAGAACCAGAAGGAGCCTGAACCAAGGCTCCTGCGGAAGAAGGGAATGACAGCTGTGAGAGGAAGCTTGTGAGCTCAGTCTGCACTCACCTTCTGTGGAGAGCAGAATGCAAGCAGGAACTCTCCACCAAGTATGACTTTAATCCACCTACTTTAATGGATCTAAACTTCATTTGTCTTAAAAATCTGCATCCAGACATAGTAACAAAACCACGGGAAAAAAAAAATCATGGAGGAGGAACAGGTGATTTCATCATTCCCACTGCTAGCCAAGCCACCCTCAGCTCCTGAGTGCTCCCCAACAGTCAGTGCACTCACCTTTACTTCTTCTCTCATCTTTGAAACCCAATGTCGTAAAACCTGGGAGCAACTTGCTAGACAGTGAACTCAGGTCCACAGGGAGTGTCTCCTCTTCTGCAGAAGACACGGGAGACAGGGAATCATCAGGTAGGCTTGGCCTCAGCAGTGATGAGCAACTTCTCTATAGCACGTTAGACAGAAAGGGGCGGGGCATAGAGATGCTATGCCATTTAAAAATTATTTTGAAAAAGCAAGATATAATTCCTAAAACCAACACCATTTCAATCTGATTTTCTAATTGCCTGAAAGTCAACATCATGGAAAAAAATGTCTGCAGAGAGATGATTCCACTGACAACTTGTTTGCCTTTTAAGCATGAGTCTCTGAGTTCAATCCCCCAAATCTGTATTTATTTAAATAAATAAATTAAAATAAGATACAATGAAGCATGCTTATAATCCCAGTGTTGGGAAGTAGAAAGAGAAAGACTGTTGGGGCTCAGCTTACCCTACCAGGTAAGTGCCAGACCAATGAGAGACCTTTCTACACACACACATCCAAAAAAAGGTAGATGACGCTTAACAAATGATATCTGAGGCTGTCCTCTGGCCCCAAATGGGCGTGTGTGAGTGCAGGCATAGATGCACTCATGTGTGCACATATACAATGTCATGTCTGGGAGCTAATTATGCCAGCACGCTTTCATCTTTGCAATGTGCTCACTCACCACCTACATGTGGTTGTTAACAACTCTTGCTGGCCATCCTCCTCATATTCATCTGGCTACACATCAGCTGATGGTTTTTACATGCACATCATTTCTCCACTCCTGTCAGGAACTTCGGTTTCCACACTGACTTTCTAGCCCAAGCATGGGCTACCTCATCTAGTTTCTCCTAAAGACCACAGAAATTTGTTTCCACTAACAGTTAAAATCAGAGAGTCTATCCTGTACACTCTAGAGAAAATGAAACAATTCTGTTGATTGAGGGCTGGGTAGAAGAATGTCAAGAATCCAAAGAGCTGAGGGAAATGTCCACCTGTGCAGGAGAGACTCAAGCAAAGCAGGAAAGAGACATTCACCAAGTCTCATCCTCTTCAAACATGTCTGTGGGCACGCTGCAATCTCAGGGAATCATTTACAGGCACAGCTGTTACCTTCTCAAGATGTTCTAATGCATGAAATATCTTTCCAGGCTGGTGCGCCTGGTTGCATTCATGTTTCTACTAAAGCCTACCCTGACATGATCATCCAACCTTCCTTCAAGAACACATCTGAGTTTCAAGTGTATAGGTCAGCACTTAGCCCATGAGGAAGCAATGCTGGTAGAATTCAAGAGACAAAAACCTTCCTATATCAACAATGACATTTAGCCCTTAAGAATCTATCACCATCAGGAGAAGCCCAATAAAGGCCCGATGACATCTTTGCTCCATGCATAACATAGGCTCTACTATGCACACACATGCCACCAAGGATATGTACAGAAATGGAAAGACAGGCAACTGTTCTCCAATCTCATTACCAGTGGTGGTAACATGTAAATGTGTGATTCATGCTCTATAGCTCAAGCATGTAAAGTTCAGAGGACAACGTGCAAGCATCGAGGCCCTGCACAGAGCACCCACCATCGGCATCAGGCTCAGTTGCGTTCACCACACTGTAGAGCAGACTTCCATCTCCAAGCTTCTTCAGGTACCCCATCTGCAAGGAAGTAGCACCCAAGTGTCATCTCCCAGGGCAAACCTTGTGCCATCTTCTAGAGACATGTGACATGCTAGTCACATCTCCACTAGTTTCTTCATGAGTAAGCACCAGAGACTCCCTCTCACATGCCCAAGTATTAAAGATTGGCCTGCTTGTGACTGAGGGTAACCGCTCATGATCAACCATACCTGCTTATGACTGAAGACACCCAGATATGGTCAGGGCATTATTTAGGCACACAACCCCTTCCAAAGAGTTTCTGAAACAAAAGCCTTGACCTAGAAGCAAGTATTTAAAACCATCTATATGCCTGAACAAAATGAGATAAAGAATGCCAGCTAGGTAAAAGCATCATACCATACCATAGCGGTCTCTATCTCCATCTCTAAGGCAAGTAGAAACATGACTCCACTAAAAATCTACCACAAAAGGCCTTGACTATTTCCAGTCACCTACAGTCTCATGCAGGGACAGTATGTCAGGGTTGGAAGGTGTACATGCACAGATGACATATTCAAGGAACTGGCCAAATGCAGGAAGAGTAAGATCTTGTGATTGCAGAGGCCACTGGGAGAATGTCAGAAAGCAACGTAACAAGTAAGCAGAAGCAGGAGAGATGGCAGATCCTGGATAGAAGACACCAACAATATACACGGGGTACTAGGGCCAGGCTGCTCAGTGCACTGCTAAAAGAGACGTGAAGTGCCCTGTGGTATTGGAGGGTACAGGAAGTTTCACCAGACAGCAGATTTCAGTATATGCAAACACAGTTCTCAATATAATTACTTGGTGTATACATACACAGGTATATTTCCTGGCTCTGACAGCATTTTACCTACCACATGGATATCTGTCCTGGTTAGTTTTATGTCAACTTGACACAAGCTAGAGTTATCTGAAATGAGGGAAACTCAATTAAAAAATCCTCTATAACGTCTAACTATAGCCTGGAAGTTTTGGCACAGGCCTTTAATCCTAACACTTAGAAGGCAGAGGCAGGTGTCTCTCTCTGAATTCGAGGTCAGCCTGATCTACAGAGCTAGTACACAGGACAGCAAAGGGTACATAAAGGAATCCTGTCTCCAAAAACACCAAATCTAAAAAAGAAAAAAATCAGCTATCAGGCATTTTCTTAGTTAGTGATCAATGTGGAAGGGTCCAGTCCATTGTGGGTGGTGCCATCCCTGGGCTGGTGATCTGGGTTTTATAAGAAAGCAGGCTGAGCAAGCCATGGGGAGCAAGCCAGGAAGCAGCATCCTTCCATGGTCTCTACACTAGCTCTTGCCTATAGGCTCATGCCCTGTTTTGAGCGGTGTTCTTGTCTTCCTAGACAATAAACAGTGATATGGAAGTATAAGCCAAATAAACCCTTTCTTCCCCAATTTGCTTTATGATCATAGTGTTTCATCACAGCAATAGAAACCTTAACTAAGACAATATCCATTTCTAAATAAGGTTTCCCACTGGAGGAACCATGGCTCTCCAGAGAAATAGCCAATTCCAGGGTAGAACACAGCAGGAGCATAGGGCAATGCTGCCCACATAACTGCCTGCGAGTTACACAGCTGATGCTGAGCCTAGTAATAGGCAGATTTACAAAAACAAACAGGCAAAACTAACTTTAAGGTGTTAACCAATTTTTGTTTAATTTTGTTTTTCTTACAATGCTAGGAAGAGAACCTAGAGTCTTATGTGGGCGAAACAAGAGCTCTACCATTGAGCCATTATCTTTTAACTAGCGTAAGGTATTTTCTATAACTGGAGGGACCAAAATGTTGTCATTTCAACATTCAGTATTTAAAATGTAATGCACATTTGGAAGACTTTCTATGACATAGAATGTAAAGTCCTGACTACTGTTAATATAGACCTTACATTGAGATAGTAAGATTTAGATTATGTCCAGGTCGAGTGGAACACAACAGGCTCATCTTAACATGTGCTCTCATTCTTGTTTCAGGGGCTTGTGTTATAACCTAAAACGCTCCGCACCAGGTCACCTTGTGCTAGGAACAGTGCCCTGAGAGTGGTAGCATATTGCTCTACAGAGAAGCAGGCAATAGACAGGTAGATCCCTCTGCCATAGCGGGACTGCAGACAGCTGCATTAGGACATGGCAGCAACAATCTATGAATGGCTCACAAAAAGGACAGTCACAGATGAACAAAGAGGTGGCAATGTTAACACCAACCCTGTGAATACTTACTATGAAGTGGGTTTTACCTGTAGGGAAGCCTAGAGCTCAGGGCCTCTCCTAACCAATAGGTCAGTCACAAGTGGCCCCAACCCAAGCTGGATGTTATGGGGGCATACCACATTCCACGTTCATAGTGGTCCTGCCAGTATAGTGTCCCAGACCCTTCTGAGGAAAAAAGACCAAGAAAACCAAAGAGCTAATCTGACTCCGGCCTGAGCCAATGGGACCCAGGAGGTATTCTGGCCAGACCCTAATACTCCCAATGTTGATGGTGATACCTGGTTGCAAAGACTTGAGTATTTGAGGCCAAGTGGCATGGCCCTCAGGGGAGGGCCACAGATACTACCTTGCTACCTGGGAGAAACCGGTTAATCCTGTCCCGAGCCTCATCAGCTGCGTGCTCTACCAGGGCTAGCACATGCTCCTCTGCAGTGCTGTCTGTCAGGCTGCAGGCATTCCCCTCAGGCTCAAACATGCAGCTGTAAGGCACAAAAACCAAGTGTTATCATAGGCACTGCCTATTGCTTCCCATCAGTAGCTTTTATGAACAATGCCCTTGCAGAGGCCAGCAGGGCAGCTCTGGGTGAAATTTAATCCTTCCACTTCTCACAGCATTCTTATGTGTTCTAATCATGTTCTTAGACCTGGAGTGAAAAAGCACAAACCAAATAGAACCCCTTATGCATTCTAGCTCTCAGGAAGACATTTAAGTCTTCTTACAAACAGAAGTGACAAAAACTGCATAGACATTAAAGAAAATGTGACAAAGTCCCCTTTGTGTGGAGTGTCACATTTGCAGTAAGCTAGAGCTGCAGGAAGCCCTGGCTCTACATGGAGGCATAGTTCTCAAAGTGAGAAGTCCTGGCACTGGGGGAGGGGTCTGTCCCCTGCAGACAGTACAAACAGGTAGACAGGTTCCTCTCTGCCCTGGCACAATGGCTAAGAGATGTTGCAACAAGAGGACAGCCCTATAGCCAACACAGCTGCTCCCTGGAAATCAAGCACGGATACGGTGTCCCTTATCAGAGTTCTACAGCACTGGCACTGACAGTCGAACATTTAATGAACTTCAGTATGGAAACTCACTTTAAAATCTGGGAATTCAGAAAAACACTGCACAACTACCCATTCTATCTAAAAGCCATGGAACCTGCAAATAAGGGTAAAATCTTAGTGACAAGACCATCTACACCAAGGCTACTAGCTAGAAACTTGGCAAGTCTGAGGCAACCTGAAGGACCCTGAAGGAAAAGAGGGCAGCAGGTGTCCCTAGAAAGGACACCAGAACGCACTGTCTACGCAAGGGAACCTGCCTTGGGAAAATACGCCTTTCTCTCAGCCTCATATGATCCCAGGCCACAGGCTGGGCTAACCCTAAGAGAGGTATATGGCACAAATATAGCTGAGACCTCCCACTCAGCACTTGTATGGTACTCATTCTTCGAGCAACTCAGGTGAGTTCCCCAACATAGCTCAAAACATAGTCAGGACAGCCACATGCTGGACAGTAATGAGAAAGCTAAAAAACACAAGGGCTCCAACTTTCAATGATTGCCTAAATGCTCTTTGGGGTCTGCTACTGAAGGGGTAACATCAACTCAGTCTCAGTGCCCAGCTTCCATGGAACCCCTATTGGTGCAGGATACAGATAAGGTCCTCTGAAAGTCCCTTAATTAGTTGTGGACTAATGGACAGGAAAAAAGCTTCAGGGAGCTATGTCTCAGGCACTCCAACCTTCCTGATGCTTATTACCAGGCTACCCAACTCCCAATAGCACTACAGAAGTCAGCTCACAGACACTGTCTCCTGTTGAGTGCTGGTGACCAGAGTGGGCTCACTGCAACTGTGCTTTGCAGGTTTGAACAGAGGTCATTAGCAGGGGCTATGTATGGAGGGCAAATGATAAAGGCATGAATATTAGCAAACAGCATGTATAGCAGATAGTAATGACAAGCTGATAAAATGTACTACATGGGCCCGTGGATGCCAGTGCATGTGGCTGGCACACAGGAGGGAGATTGCAGTCCCCTTGCATCCCATTTATCAGTAGCATGGGTTGTTGTGATGGTAGCAAGAAAGCATGTGGTGAATGGCTCTCTTACCCAACAGAACTGCCCTACAGGATCCAGACTCTGCAAACATACTCAGGTGATAGGCTGTATCAGCTACATGGCACAATCACCTCATTCTTAGGGCAAACAAAACACAGTGGCCATTTCCCTCTCAAGTTCCAGTGCCCAGAAGGCATCCAGTTCGAAGCCTCTGGGCTACACCAAGGGGCCACACCAAGGGGCCACGTGGAACCTACAAATCCTTAACAGGCCATGCTCCTCCATCCAGGCTGAGATGTTCCACAGGTCCCCTTTGCCCTTCTTTGGGCAAAGCACTGCAGTCCCGCTTGTAGGCAGCAGCTCCATAAGCAAACACCTCCCACAGAGCCTTACCTAATAACTTCTCTACTCGGCTTTTTGGATTTCTTGGTAGTTTCTACTTGCACTGGGACAACCTCAGGAACAGGCTCCTCAACTGCTGGGTCTTCACTGCCCAAGAGAGCTGCCTGCTGAGAGAAATCCATGTCCTGCATAAACGACATGCTGCGCTTCAAAGCTAACAGCCGCTCCTAGAATCAGAAAGGACAGAGCAGCAGGACTTTACCTCTCCCTCAGCCACGGAGCCGTGACGATGGGATGGCATGGGATGGCCACGGTCTCACCTGGCCTAATCGCCACCTTCCCAGACGCTGCAGCGGGAATGGTTGCGAGGGCTCAGCATTCAAGGTATGGCCCAGAGATGGTGGTGAGAGAATGGTGGAGCCCAGCAAGTGTCTCTTGCCTATTTGAGGCTCATAGAGCCTGGCTTACAGTGCAGATTTAGGAAGCCACTTGGAATGGCTAAAGGATAAGCTTGTATTGTTGAGGGTCAGTGAGGCTGCCCCACAAAGCAAAATCACAAGACTGGCTGTGATCCAGCAAGACTGACCCTAGATCCAGAACTTTCACCAGCCCCATAAAACAGCACCTCTAAGCTGTGTGGCGGTGCAGACAGGAGCAGTGCCTGGAGGATAGGGCAGTCTAGAGCAGGGGTCAGCACCTGGGAGTGGCGGATGGATGAAGCGTGTCATTCATTGTGAGCCTGTTAGGCACAGAGAATTAGAAGACTTCAGCTCAGTGCCATTGCTCTAGTGGGTTTCTTACTTTGCTCATCATCTTAAAGCCCGCGTGCAGGATCTTCTTGGCTAATTTGTAGTACACGGTGTCTGGCCTGTTGTATGTCATCGCATTATCACACATTAATTTGAAATCTGCCTAAGAAGAAAAAACAAGTAATTTGCCACACAATTAACAGTAAAGTTCTCCATTCTTGTCAAATGATACCAAAGGGAAGGAATGAAATTCAGCAAAAAACATACTTGGGAAGTGATCTTTAACTATTCAAGGAGATTTTCATAATACTCCATGAGTTTTTATTTGTATGAGAAATTTCCAAGTGAAAAGCTGGCCAAAGTCTCCAATTTCCTTTTGTATATTAACATGCGGACTTTATGAGCCTTCCTTCCTATCTTGTAGGAACATGGACATAAATAGGAATAAGAAGCCACATGTTTGGTTCCTTATCCAGAAGGGAGATATGGATTGAAGGGTAGGTATAGCCTATCTTCTGCCTCAGAAAAGAATTTAAAATTCTGTCTACAAATATTTGCTAGAGCTGTAAGGAGAAAGACTGCCCCTCAGATAGTGAAAGCTGCACTGAACAATCTATTGGAAATACTAGCACTTACTAGCTGTTCCTCAGCACATCCCTCCCATAAGTGATAGGGACACCCATGTAAAACATAACTCTGTTACCAAAAATATACCACCTATGCCTTCTCCATATCACTGTGCCGATGTCCCCAAACAGCACCAAGGCCAGGGAGAGATGGTGTGGACATGGCTCATCTCAGGCTGCCACTCAGTGACTACTCTACGGGGGCCACAGCTGGCAATGGAGAAGACCAGGGTGTGGATCACTTAAAAGATACACCCTCTGGTTTCACCCACGTCTCTCCTAAGAAATGACCCCTTTTGCTACTCTTTCTGTCCCTCTTGTTGTAGCTAAATCAGCAAACAAGTCAGAAATCATCTTGCATGAAAAACAGAAAATCAAACTTTTTCAGAGTTATCCAAAACCAAGAAAGAAATGTGATGTTCCTTCTTACATATTGATCCTATCACTCTTATTTTCCCTGCTCGCCAATTTAAGTAATTTGTAACTCACAGAGCCAAAATCAAAAAGCAAAGGACTAAAAGCAAAGCACTTAAGAGATGCAAAAATTCCAAAAATAAAGGACAAAACTAAGAATTAGGAAGAAAACATGCTTCTAAAAACACCAACTTTCAAACTAAGTCAAATTGGACACATTGCTGTCCATAAAAACGTCTGTCTATGCCAGTACAGAAACTTCAACATAAAAAGGAACACATTCACATCATACAGCATCTAATCCCGCTTCCAGATCTCTGCTGGCAATCCCTTATCACCAGCAAACAGTCACCTACCCAGGGCCCCCCTCTGCACACTTGAAACTAAAAACCACCTGAGGGGACCAGAGACATAGCTCAGCAGGTTAAGAAACCCTGTTGTCCTTGCAGAAGACTCGGGTCTGAATCTGCAGCACTGACACAGTGGCTCACAACTATATGTAAGTACAGTTCCAGGGGATTCAATGCCCTCTTCTGACCTCCAAAGGCGCCAAGCATAGATAGATAGATATTATAGATACAGATAAATAGATGGAACATTAATACACATGAACTAAAATACATCTAGAAGAGATAAAAACAAATAAAAATGACCTGTGGTACAGTATTTACTATGCGACCATGCATACATACAGTTTTATAAACATTATTTCGCAAAGTGAAACTCATTTACCTTAAATTCTGTGACTGATTTATATTCATTAGCTACAATCTTGTCTTTCATTGTGCCAAAGTCCATGGGATGTTTTATTATCATTGAATACCCAGGAGCAATTGCATCCGTAACAGGAAAAGCAAAAAATCCATGAGGATCTTTTCTGAAAGCAAAGACAGCTTTGAAGTAAAAAACTCAAAAAGTCTAAATTTCTAAGTGATATAAAATTTTTATAATCCAAAAATTCATATTACTGACTAAAATTTAAACTTCCTTCTTAAAAGTTCAGGGAAAACATGTATGCCTTTCTAAGGCTCTAACACATATTTTACATACAATAAAAGCAGCACTGCCCCAGCTCTTCCTGACAGGCAATGCTCTGCAAGCAGCAGCACAGCACTACCTTCAGAGGGGAAGAGAGAGGAATGCAGCATACAAGCACCCGGCTTGTCCACATCCTGCTCAACTGGGGATGCCTAGAGAAGGGGAAGTGTCCATCTTGTGGGTGGCACTGGGTGGGAGTCAAGGCTCAAACTGTTTCAAGACAGGGAGAAAATGGTGGTATCCTGTGTGGGACAGGAGGTGGACCATGGGATTTAGAGCCTCTAGAGAAGCTGGGGTGTCTGTTTCATAGGTGCCAGGTAACAGGTGGGACACAGGGTTACCTCTGTAGTTGGCGGAGGAAGTGCTCCAGAAGCCTCTGGATGGGTGTGCTCTCATTCTCAGCTGAGTTTATAAAGAGAAAGCAAGAAAATAAAAATCAGACATCACGACTTCATTTGCTTCATTAGAAAGTTCCATGTTCATCTGCTTGTGGATCTTCACAGTATCTGAAGCCCAAACAAGAATTGGGCACAGCTCCCTCAACAAAGGCAGCATCCAAAGGCCGCAGAGAGATACACAGCATGTCTCAAGATGGATCAGGCTGTTTCCAGTTCTCACCACAATCCAGTCTAGTACACTAGACAAGATAGGAAGAAACAAAGGTGTGGGGTACATTGATCCTGAACTCCCTGGTCAGCACTTTACTTGAGATTTCTCACTGTTTATCTGTACCTGGTTTCTTATCTGCTAGGCAGGAGAGACATGTAATACATATGCACAGATCTCATGAGCACTGTGGGTATCAACTGAGTCTCTGAGCTCACATCAGTCTGATAGCAAAGTTCCTGACCGTCTGGGGAATGCCCAAAGCAGCGCTAACCTCTTCCATCCCTCTGAAGGCCACAATGACTGCACTCTGTCAGTTAGGTACAGTGAGGTCTGCCCGTTTGAAGACAGTCCCTGGCTGTTGTTTCCTGGAGAGCTACTGTGACAGTGAGCTGCACAGGAGGAGCACTAGCAAACAGGACCCTTTCCCAGAAGGACTACAATAGATAGCTCAAGGGGCCCTGCTAAAACAGGGGTGATCAAATCCACAATCAAAGGAGGAAATTTTAAAGAGAAAAACATCACCACAGAGATTGAGGCGGCATGAACACTTCTTTTGTAAGCCATCACAATCACATGGCAACTGATTTTAATACTAGCTTTTCTGATAATCCATGTCGCAACACCAGCCTCCTCAGTTTCTCTGCATGTAGTCTATAGTCCTATACAGGGAGGCTTGTAACCAAGGAATCCAAGAGCCAAGAATGAGACTATACCTGAAATGTCATCCCTGGCAAGGGCTACCTAGGTGAGAAATTTAACAAAAACCTCTAGCTTCCTACATGTCATCTTGAGGTAATTTTAAATAACTCCACACTGAACATGAGAGCCTATGTCAGGGTCTCTCTGTCCCAAGTTTCCATGTTTCCATGATATATGTGTTTTTTATGTGACTCATATATAGGGCCACTAACCTGATGGTTCTGTTTGGAATAGTAAAGCAAATGAAGCCAAACTTCCAGACTAAAAATTGGTAAACTTCAACCAGATAAAAAGTACTGTAGGTAAACTGGGAGTGGTGGTGCACGCCTTTAATTCCAGTTGTTAGGTGGCATAGGCAGGTGTAGATCTCGGAGTTCAAAGCTAGCCTGGTCTACAGATTGAGTTCCAGGACAACCAGGGCTATACAGAGAAACCCTGTCTTCAGGGAAAACAAAACAAAAACAAAACCCAACCAACCAAATAAAAATAGTGTCGATTTTGTGGGACAGCCGTTCTCTATGGCATCTGTTTCTGTTTTACCACTCTTCAAGAGAATTTACCTATTCTTAGCTTGAAAGACACCCCAACAACTGAATGACCATGCTATAGACAATGTAGGAAACATGCCCAGGAACAAGGTCTTGCCTGGCTGTGTTCGGCAGGCTCTCACTGGTCGATCTGGGGGTGGTTCCACCTCTACCTTCTTTCCAGGGTCGAAGGCATCAGCCTCTCCCTCTGAGTCACAGTGTTCCTTTTCCCGCTTCCGTTTCTTTTCTTCCTGTTGGATATCAAAGAACAGAGGCACAGAACAGCCACAGCTCGTTTAGATTGGTGCTGCAGGCCCTGCACACCTCTGCCTTCCCCAGACCCACACTTGGCAGGCATCACCCGATGACTCCCTGGAAACCCAGCACTGCAGCATTGGTCCAGGTACGGCCAGGATGATTAGGGCCCCATCTTGGGCCGCTGCACCTTTACCTTTCGCTTCCTCCTCTCCTCTTCATCGAGGTGCTTCTCCTTCTCTGACTTCTTCTTCTTTTTCTTCTTCTTTTCTCTGTGTCTCTCCCGCTCATGGTCTGACCTATCATCATAGTAGCTGGAGTCGTGGCCAGATCCTGAGAGCTCTGTCACTTCACTTCCTCCCACCTTGAGCACCAACTTCAGAGGCTTCTCCAGTGGTGTGTCTGTGTAATCTGCACACAGACTGTGGGTCAAACTTGCAAAATGCTTGGTGAGACTACTGCACCCCCATGGGTGTCACAAG
Organism: Meriones unguiculatus; assembly: GCF_030254825.1. NCBI lineage: Eukaryota > Metazoa > Chordata > Mammalia > Rodentia > Muridae > Meriones > Meriones unguiculatus. The sequence continues at coordinate 91,353,936 of NC_083351.1, forward strand.
TGTGAGAGCCTGATCTTAATGAAGCTAGATGGCAAGGGGTTGTCAAAACCACGGGAAAAGATGGAATCTCAAACTAACAGGGCTGTGTTCAGTGCTCTCTTTCAAACCATATAATCATCACTGAGGATTTTCAGAGGGTCCTTCCTACCAGGAGAAAGTACATCAACCCGACCTGAGAGCCAAAACCCAACTCCTTCGTAGAAGCCCCTCTTTTTGCTGCAGTCTTCCTGGTGCCAGACAGGAGTTACACAGGAGCTATGGGACCCAAGAAGCCGAAGGCCTCTTCCAGTGATCCAGAGCCTAACCCCGCCTCCTCCCACGACGGCCTGTGGCCTGGCTTTAAGCCCCTCCCTCTCACGGGACCTGCCCGCCTCAGGCACCTCCTCCACAACCCCGCCCAGCGCTGACCACGCCCTTCCCCTGGAAGGCCTTTCCCCGCCAGTAGCGGCAGCCTAGACCCCGCCCGCGGGCTCTGCACCTTCGTACGATGAGCGCCACTCCGCCTTATGCTTCTTGTGCTTCTTGCCCATGGCTGCGATGGCAGCGGATCCGGAGTGAAGCGGCCGTCGGTAGCCAGACCTGCGCCAGTCGGAAGTGGCCGCCCAGCCACAGTCGAGTGCTTCCGGTGTCAGGGGGCGGTGCGCGGCGCGCGGCAGATTCGAAGCTTGGCGGGGTGGGGCGGGCTGCGACGCGCGGCGCGGGCGGCGGAAGTGGGTCAGAGCGGGACTCCGCCGAAGTGGATCCTCCCACTGCGAAAGAGGCTGTTCGGCGGGGCGCGGGGCGGCGACCGCGGCCTCACTCTGGCCGCATTCCCTTGGCTCCCGGCGGCGGCGCCATGGACCAAGCTGTGGGCGACCTGAAACAAGCGCTTCCCTGCGTTGTCGAGTCACCCGCGATCCATGTGGAAGTTCTGCAGCGCAGCGAAAGGTGAGCTATGTGGAGTCCGACCACGCGGGGCGAGACCTGGCCCGACCCTACCACGCGTGACTCCGAACGGCACTACCTACCCTGCCTCTCAGGATCCCACCCCACGGCGTCTCACCCCTCAGCACGGCCCCACTTCGCATGACCCGAGCCTCCTGACATTAACCCACCCGGTATGACCCGACTCGACTCCACCTCACCGCAGTTGACCCGAACGGAACATCATGACCGTACTATACCCTACACGAGACTCCGTCCCACCACACACTACTCTGAATTGCACCCCCCACAACACTGCATATCCCATCCAGACCCTACCACCATCCCATGCGATCTGGCAAGACCCCACAGCTCTCAAGTGACAAGCCTGTGGAGCACGGTCTAACAAAGATATGATGAACTCCACGTAGTAGGACTGCACCTGCCGAGGGATAGAGGTCATCTCCAGTCAGGCGTTCGAGAAAATAGAGTGTCAGTGGAACAAGGTGAATAAGTATTTAGTTTGCTAAGCCTGAATCTGGTAGTGGATTTCCGGTTATCAAGATGTGCTTCTCCAGGTCAGACCCTACAGCTGTGCACTTTCAGCCCTTTTTAACAGGGCTGCTAACATAGATTGAATGCTTGTTATGTTTTAGGCTTGTCCCGAACACTGAATGTGAGAACTAGTGGCCCCTTTTTCTAATGCGCTGAGGGAGGCTGATGGTGTGACTGCAGTTGATCTCTAGACAGTCCACTTAACAGCATCATCTTGACTGACTTTTCTTATGTACGTGTAAGGGCTGAGGGATATATGTGTGTGTCTCTTTGAAACAAGTTCTCCTGTCTCAGCTTCCTGCATGCTAGAATTGCGCCCCAACATACCTAAGTTTTCTTAATAATTTTCTTATACATAAATAAAACTTGTGTATGTTTTATCTGTCTTTCTAGCACTGCAAAAAAAGAAGACATAAAGCTGAGTGTTTACAAGCTGCTCAACAGGCATAATGTTGTGTTTGGAGATTACACGTGGACTGAGTTTGATGAGCCTTTTCTGGCAAGAAATGTTCAGTCTGTGTCTATTGTTGACACAGAATTAAAGCTTAAAGACCCTCAGGTAAATTCCTAGGTCACAGTGCTGGTAAATGAGCCTTTAGGGAATATGAGGTAACTGTCACAAATAACTAATATTGACCTTGATAGCAGGTACTTCCCTATCTGTTGGTTTGGGTAGCTAGCCAAGCTTTAACTATGTGTACTGGAGCTACATGCTAGAGTAAGGATACTGTGGGTCAGGATGGTCATGACAGAGCCAGGAACAGGAATGGGAATCTGACAGTTGGAAAACAGAGCTATAGAATAATGGGCCATGTCTGACTACCTGTATCCCACTCTGTCGATGAACAGGTATGTGCTTGAGAGTATGTTAGGACAGTAGGTTATGTGGAAGTTACGGAAATGAGATGATTCTGGTTTTTTTTTTTTCTTTCTTTTTTGGTTTTTTGTTTCTCTGTGTAGACAGGTTTTTTCCTGTGTAGCCTTGACTATCATGCTACTCACTCTATAGACAAGGCTGGCCTCAAACTCACAGAGATTGACCTGCCCTGCCTCCCTGAGTGCTGGGATTAAAGGTGTGTGCCACTAAGATGGGCCTGCTTTATGGACATTCTTCATCTCATCTTGTATACAGACTGACTTGCCCACTATCTTTTGATTACAGTTACAGGAAATTGGGAGCTTTGTGTTGGCAAAAAAATATGTCAGTACACGAAGACAATCTATCACTAGTATACAAACACTTGGAAATGTATCCCTAAGGAAGAAACTTCAGTGAGTACAGTGTGGCTCACAAAGAACTGATTGTGAGGGCTGGGCTATAACTAGTGGTAAAGCTCTTGCCTAGTTTGCACAAGATCCTGAGTTCAGTCTTTAGTATTGTAGGAAGACAATAAATACATAAACAGAAATTAAGTAGGAAATTGGTTTTTAAAAATGAGCCCTAGGCCTAAAATTTTGTTTCTGCCATGTGTACCTGCCTTTAATCTCAGCACTCAGGAGGTAGAGGCAGGCACATCCCTGAGAGTTCAAGGCCAGCCTGGTCTTCATAGGGAATTCTAGGCTAGTCAGGGCTATATGACTAGACTTCATTTATTTGTTAAGAGAAATATTTGGATATTGTCTATTTTTATCAATACTAAAATCTAATGTCCTTGATTTGCCTGGGGCTTAGGAATTGTTGGGATAGGATTCAATGCTGCTATGGAAGGCAGAGATAGTTTGTCTATCCGATTGATGAAACAAGTTTGATACATGTACAGCAAACATGATATCATCATTAAAAAGAAGAAATAGATTCTACTTCCTAATGTAAAATGTCTCCAAGCTTTGGCTGGAGAGATGGCTCAGACATTAAGACCACTTGTTACTCTTGCAGAGGACACAGATTCAGTTCCCAACACCTACATGATGGCTCACAACCATCCGAAACTCCAGTTCTAGGGGACCTGATGCCTTCTTCTAACTTCAGAGGGCACCAGCATATGTGTGTGTGCATGTGCGCACACACGTGTGCACATGCTGGCAAAATACACACATAAAAAATAAAAATAAAGTAATTTTTAAATGTCTGTTATAATAGGTAAAATTAGTTAGACAGCTAACTTTAAAGTTAGTTGCTGCCCAGTTAGACTACTGTTTGTGGTTTCCAGACCCCTACTCTTTACTAGTCTACAGCATCACTTTTAGCAAGCACTTAGTCTGGGTTATCCCAGCACTTGGGAGGCAGAGGCAGGTTGATCTCCTGGAGGCCATCCTGGTCTACAGAGTGAGTTCCAGGACAGCTAGGGTACATAGAGAAATCCTGTCGTGAAAAACCAAAAATAATTTTTAAAAATTGCTTAAAATATCCCAGATCCTTAGTTTAAAGAAACTATTAATAATGATGTTGCATTAGACTATTTCACAGACCACATTTTCTTTATGTACTTCTGTCATATTAGAGTTCTCTTGATTGCCACATCAGTCACTTTAATGGAAACCAAATATTCCATAATATCTTTTGAACACCTGCCCAAAGCTTAGAAATTCTTCTGGTTCTATCTTTTCCTCAGTTTCAGAGGAGTATTGACCATAATGTGATACATTATAAAGGTCTCAGAATGACCCAAAACACAACTATTGTCATGTCTATGAACAATCAGAAGGAAAATACAACATGATCATTTAAATAAGAAATTGCCAGTTGAATGAATTACTAACTAGCCCTAGGGATTTAGGGAATAAATTAGGCTAATAATAAAAAAGTACAGATAACCTTGAAAACTATATGTTAAAAACAGTTTTACAACTTACCCATCTTATAAGACTACTGTAGCCATCAACTTTCACATAACATAGCATTCACCTCAGTGTCCATGTTTGTTCAACTGTTGGTTGCCTTTCCTAATTTATTTTCCTGGTTATTGGTGTGACATAAAGTAAGGCACTGGCTCACATTGTAATGTAAAGGCCTAATGTAAAAATGCAGATCTCTTTCATCATAGCTCCATGGCCTTTATCCTACAAAAGGGGCACAGACTGGCATAGCCTATTTACCTCTAAATGAAGTGTAAGATCAAGCCCCCATTGGGCCATTTTCTATAGAGGGAAAGAAAAGGTAGGCCATTCCAACCCTTTGCTGCTGTTTGATGAGGTGGACATCCAGGTCTTCATGGACCTGCTGAGTCCTTCTCATAGTGACTGTCTTGTTGGTAGAGTGAGGGGGTGGAAGCTGAGCTTCCCATTGATAATGCCCTGATACTATCCAGCTATAAATACTTAGGTTTCTTTGCTACATAGTTAAATCCAGATTTAGGAAGACAAATTACAAAATTAGACTGAGTTAGCTTGTAGTGACAGAACATTACTTTAAGCAAAAAGACAGGGATGTGTCACATGAAAACAAGAGCCAATCTGAATTTTCTCCCAGTGTCCAAATCTAGGACACTGACAGTAACAGTGAATAATAAATGAGCAAGTGAGGGAAATACTTTTTGTAAGATACTTGTACATTAAATTTGTAGGTTTCCTTCAAGATACAGCATTTAATCCCTCCCACCCACCCAAGTCCTCCGCTGATAACTTCTTTAGTATCCCACTTTGAACTAGGTAACACTGAACTGGTAAACTAGAAAAGGGAAGATACTAGCCATACTTGACAGCATTACCTTGGTGAAGGCTGAAGTTGTCAGTCACAATGTGTGGATCCTTGCCTTGACATGATGTCATGGTGAGATTGCACTTTATTTCTAATTTTGAAACTGAGACTGCTCCGATTCATAGAGGATTTGGCCATTCTAAATAAAGGTCAGAAATAAAGATGACCTACTGGAAAAAGAAATAAAAAGGAAACTATGGATGCATGGAAAGCCATTTCTGCTCAGGCCCATATGAGTGACTGTACTACTTCTGAGTTTGGTTGTAGGGGACTTTCTTCTTTATAGTTGGCATTTCCCTCACCTGTTAACTTTATAATAGTGCAAAAAAAAAATCACTTAAAAATTAGGTGTTTTGGAAATGATGGAGCACATCTCTTTAATCCCAGTGCTTGTGAGGCAGAAGCAGTTCCATCTCTGAATTTGAGGCCAGCCTGGTATACATAAGGAGTTCCAGGCAGTCAGCCCTACGTAGTGAAACCCTGTTTAGGATGTTGTCAGGGAGTGTCACAGCCTACAGGAGAGAAATTGATAAATCCCTTAAGAGCTAATTCTAGATCAGAAGTGAAATGCTAGACTTTTAATCTAATCTGAGAACTAGTTTTAACAATAGTATTTTTTTTGGTCTTTACTTTGAACTTCAGCATATATCACAGAAGTAAAGAAGGTGTTTTCTGAGTTGCAAAGATGTTTTTTTTCCTCATCAACAGCCCATTGATTTGAGTACATGCACCATTGCACTTCACATCTTCCAGTTGAATGAAGATGGACCCAGCAGTGAAAATTTGGATGAAGAAACAGAAAACATAATTGCAGCAAGTCACTGGGTTCTGCCTGCAGGTACCTGTTCCTGATGGATGGGTAGTGGTGGAGGGAGGCAGCCAAGGAAGGCCCAAGTCAGAAGATTAAGACACCTGGGATATGTCAAGTCACTTAATGAGAAGATTTGTTTCTTTGGTTTTGTAAGATTTTAGGATGCTTTATCCCTTATGAAATAAATGAAAAGGATATCTCTGTGTTAGCTTTCCATTATTATAATAAATCCTTGGGACAGTTAGCCTATAAGAAGGGTTTGTTTTGGCTCACAGTTTTAGTTCATGAAAGAGTGGCTCCATTGCTTTGTGCCTTTAGCAAGGCAAAGCACAATATTAGGGGAGGGAAGGGTGTCAGAGAAAGCCTATTCTTTTCATGGCCAGATGCTGGAGAGAGAGCAAGAGACCTGTGTCCCACTCTCTTCTTTAAGGATGACATCATTTAAACCTCCTCCTAGTCCCTGTCTTTTAAAGTTCTACTACCTCCCAGGAGTATCATGCTGATGATCAAGCACATGGGCCTTTAGGGAATGCTACAGACTTGATTGATGGTGACTGCAAAGGAAGGAACACATTTCTGGGCTGAGACTTCCTTTAGACAAGTACCTCAGAGATTGTATCTGACTAAGGATGTCACATGCATTCCTTATCCCTGCCTAACTGGTCTGCCCTAGTGGGCAGTCCTTGTCTGCTATAGCTTCTCTGGGGACTTTGCTACTGAGTTCCAACAGGTGATCTCCAGGGATTATTAATTTAGTCCCAAAATTTTATGGTTCTTGCTGTGTAAGGAGAGCTCATTTGTTTTTTGTTTTGTTTAAAACACACTTTATATCATACATAGCTTAAAAGCCAAGTCTAAGATGAATTGCAGCACTCAGTAAAAACAAAAATACAGTGTACTAATATTTATGGAAATAGATTAGCCCCAAAGGAATTTGTTTTGTTTTGTTTTTTTCGAGACAGGGTTTCTCTGTGTTGCCTTGACTGTCCTGGACTTGCTTTGTAGACCAGGCCTGCCTCTGCCTCTCTGAGTTCTGGGATCAAAAATGTGTGCCACCATACCTGGCCCAAAAAGGAAATTTATAGGCTTGTATTCAAAATAAATAGACCAGTAAGCCTGGGCTTTTTCTTCTAGAAACAGGGAACTGGTGAAAATAGTAATAATAATAATAATAATGATAATAATAATAATAAGCCCTGAGAAACTAAAAGAATATAACAGAAATAACAAAATTATGAAACAATGAAATTTTTTTTCTGAAAAACTTAGTGCTTGGATATTTCTTACATGTCCAGAGTGTTTTTTTATCAAATCAACTCCCATTCCCTTCCCTCTATTCTTCCCCTATCCTCACCATCATTTTTGCCTCGTAACATCATGTACTCTTCCCCCCCCCACCCCATTGGATCCTCTTTGTGCTGTATCTGCTGGACCTGCAGTCCTGAAGAAAACTGATTCTCCTTCCCCTAGCAGCCATCAGTTTGCCAGTAGTTCAGAGACAGGGGTGGAATTTCATGAGCCATATCCAACAAATACTGTTATGCTGCAACATCCACTAATTCTAGCTCTTAAAATGTTTTTCCCTTCCTTGATGATCGCTGAGCCATGGAGTTTTAGTCCAGTTAATGATACCAGGGTTGAGTTGCATCCTGTGATTTGAGCTTTAAAGCCAGTCAGAAAGTGGTTGATTACTCCTGTAATGTTTGGTCCATTAATGCACCTGTGGGCATATATTGCCAGGCCAGTCATTATTGAAGTTTCCAGGGCTTACAGCTGTGTAAGACTGTTGATTACTTATCTCTTGCAATCCCATGCTTAGAACCTTTTAGCACTGTGAAAGCCAGCCAATAGGGTGGGGAGAATTCATTTCTAAAAGCATTAGTCCCCAAAAAATGAAAGAGTAATTAATTTTCTTTCTTTTTTTTTTGAGTAATTAATTTTCTCTCTTATATTGGAGATTAAATGCAAGGCCTCATATAAAATAGATGTGTAGTCTGTCTCTGAGCTCCATGCTAGATCCTCTTTGTTGTTTGTTTGTTTGTTTGTTTGTTTGTTTGATATAGAATTTCACTCAGGCTGGACTTGAACTCACTCTTAACCCTAGCAGGGCTTAAACTTGTGATTCTCCTCCCCTAGCCTCTCAAGTCACTGGGATTAATAGGCTTGAGCTGCCAGACTTGGTAAGAATAATCCTTTTACTTCATTTATCTTTCAAAATTATATGCCTGGCATTTATTTTGGATCTTTACTTTTAAGAGAAGTTGAACTTTGGGAAAAAAAATAAAACGACTCCACACTGTGCACTTGCTGTATCCGTCTTGACCCTTTGGAAGCAATGGAAAGCATTGGGCACAAAGTCTTCCTAAAATTGAGGTTTTGTCTTATTCTCTTGACAGCTGAATTTCACGGGCTTTGGGATAGCCTCGTGTATGATGTGGAGGTCAAATCACATGTAAGTTGCTATACGTTTTTTCAGAATGTAGATATTGTCTTGCTCTCCAGCCTCTCCATGTCCCTAGCTTCAAGTACGCTTTTGGAAACCCACATCCTGAATGCCAGTCCATCAGCAGTTCCCCCAACTGATCCTTTAGATAGGAAATGGTCAGAGACTAGAAGAGGATGGGAATTTATTTTGGATTACATTCTTCCTGTGAGCTCTTTTGGGGACAAACTAGGAAACCTTCACTTGGAGTCTGCAAGGTACTTCCTCAGGCCCTGCCAGATGTGCTATGTGCATTCCCCACTACCTGTTCTGTTGTGTTCAAGGAGGGAGTTTTCTATCTCATAAGTACCTTGGGCATCTTATTAGATGTTTTCATTCTAAGTAAAAGTAATGACTTTTTTTCTCTTGAATGGTACCAACAAGTATTTTACCTTATCACCTTTTAAAGATGCCTTTTAGAATGATAGCAACTGATGGGAGATAGTATCTGAGTGTCAGGAGGTGATAGTCCTTTCAGAACTGTTCTTGCCCCTTTCTTCTCCAGAAGCAGGCCTCCACAGCAGGCTTTGGGAACCTTTGTCTTACAGGTGCTTTATCTGCCTTTCTGCTTTTCCATATTAGCTCCTTGATTATGTGATGACCACCTTACTGTTCTCAGACAAGAATGTGGACAGCAACCTTATCACTTGGAACCGGGTGGTGCTGTTGCACGGTGAGGTGGGCGGGTTTTCATGTGACAAAGTGAATGGCCTGAAATTGATTTGTAACAATTTATGTCCCTTTTACAATGTGATAGCTCGTTATTTTCTGAAAGAGTCAGAATTGCTACTGGAAATTATCTGTGAAGCTGATGCAGTTCACTAAAGTCTGGTAGATTTGTTAGCTTGCTTTTCTCTTGGGGTCAATTTGTTTACTTCCTTCTAAGTTTTTGTTTTGTTTTGTTTTAAATGATTACCCATTTTCCTAACTGAACATATTTGCTTAGGATAGAACAAGTTTCTTTTCTTTTCTTTTCTTTTTTTTTTTTTTCTTTTTTTCTTTATAATAGTCTCTGCTTCACTTCATGAGAGTGGACAACAGAAGCCATGTTGTTTAAAGAAATTCTGTCAGGTACTTTTTAGAAGGAAATTGTTAATTTGTACCCAGTCCACCCCCATTACTTCATAGAGATGGAGCAAAATAAAGATAATACCTACATTGTAGCAAAGGAGTTGTTTGGGACAATTAGCCTCTTTCTGCCAATTATGATTGCTGGAGTGCCCAACATCTGTTAAAAAGTATCTCTTAAGAGGCTGGAGAGATGGCTCAGAAAACTTGCTCTTGCAGAGGGCTGGGATTCAGGTCCCAGCATCCACAGGGCAATTCACAACCATCCGTATCTCTAGTTCGTAGGGATTTGGGTACCTTCTTCTGTCTTCTGAAGGCACTGTGTGTACATGGTGCACTTACATGCAGGTAAAAACAAAACTCTTAAACACATAAAATATAAACAAATCTTAAAAAAAAAAACAAAACACTGGGTATGCTATAGTAGACTTTAGTCTCAGCCCTAAGAGGACAGAAGAAGCAGGCAGATCTCAGAGTTTGAGGCCAGCCAGGGCTACATAGTGAGACCTTCTCTTGAAGAAAAAAGATGTATTTTGGTTTACAGTTTTAGAGGTTCAATCCATGATAAATTCATTTCTTTGGGTCTATGGTGGACACATCATGGGGGAAGACATAGGAGAACAGCCATCACGTCATAGCCAAGAATGAAAAAGGAAGAGACCAAGGTCCCTCTATCCTTTTCAGGTGCATACTTCCAATGACCTAAAACCTCACTTCTCTCATTTTCTGCAGCCACCCCATAGCACCACCCTGGGGACCATACCTTTAACAAATGGGTGTAAATGACATTCCAGGTCTAAACTAATACTACTGTTGTGGTCTAATGAGGGTGCGGGCCACGTTGAGGTACCTACAGTGAAAGATGCCGCTGCAGGAATGGTCCTAACGAGCTAGCACTCTATGTCTCTGTTTACCAAGAAAGTGTATTTGGCCTTTGAAAAGTACCGTGATGCGTGTGGACTTCATAGAGGAAATGTAGAAAGAAGGGCTGCTATCACCAAGATGTGGACCAAGAAGTGTGGTGTATATTCAGTATGCCTAGAGAAGAGTCAGGAGCAGTATGTCAGCTGGTAGACCAAAAATAGGAGAGTCTACATTGGTGAAGGCCAGTCATGGCTATATACTGAGACTCTAAAGCTTTTAAGCTACAACTTAACAATTAATACTTGTAGTGATAACAGTAATAGTACTTAACTGTGTTTAGAAGTAATATAGCACCTGCTTGAATGTATTTCCTTGGCTTTTATTACAGGTCCTCCAGGAACTGGAAAAACATCCCTTTGTAAGGCATTAGCCCAGAAACTGACCATCAGACTGTCAAGCAGGTAACTTTGGTGACAGCAAAAAGGAGAGTAGCAGGCAAAGGACTTGTGACATTTGAAACTGTTGTATTTTCAGTCATGATTCTTGGGTCTCTCTCCTTGGGTGTAGGTCAACTGATTCCTCTATACCCAGCATGGTCTCAAGTTTGATTCAGTCTTATAAAGTACGCTGAGGCTAATGGTGGCAGCCTGGCACTGCGCCATGCATGGTACTGGAAGGAAGGTGTTTCTGCTCACGGGCAGCAGGTCTAGACACTGAGCAGGTTTTCTGTCTGTGTGCTTTCACCATTTACTAAGGAAAGAGTATTGACGTCCCTGTGGACTTACCTGTTCTTCCTTGAGTTCTGCTGTTCGTGGTCTCGGTTTTCCTCAATTTGAAGACTGATTGATGATAACTCATTACTTGGGAATCTGTTTTTTCAGCATGTTAGACTGCTTTGCTGAGTGTTGTTAGACAGACCACCCATATACTTGGCCCTTTTATTTCAGCTTTTTAGTCATATTTTTTTTAATTTATTTTATTTTAATGTGAATGGGTATTTTGCCTGCGTGTATGTCTGTGCACCACATGTGTGCTTGGTACCAGAGAAGCCAAAAGAGGGTGTTCCCAAGGAACTGGAGTTTCAGATAGTTGTGAAACCCAGCCATATGGTGCTGGGAATCAGACCCAGGTCTCTAGAAGAGCAGTCAGTGCTCTTAACCTCTGAGCCATCTCTCCATTTCTCCTTTTTTCAGCTTTTAAAAAAATAGCTGCACTTAACTTTAAACAGTTTCTCTTGCTACATCCTTAAGATCATGCATGTTTTTGGTAGTGTCTGGTCTGCTTTTACACCTAGTCATTAGTTCTTTTTTTTTTCTTCACAGTATTTTCTTTCTCTGAAGATTTCTTTTGATTCTTTTTTGTGTTCATATCAATTGCATTGTTATTTCTATTGACTGTCTTTTCTTCTAGTTATGAGCCACATGTTTCTCCTTCTTGGTATGTGTGTTGTTTTATTATCACTCTGAATTGATTTGGAATCATCTAGAAAGTATAACTGTCAGTCTGTCTTTGAGAGAGTTTTCAGAAAATTTTAACAAAGAAAGGGAAGCCTACCCTACATGTGGGTGACGCCATTAGGCTAGTGTCCTAATCTGAATAGAAAGGGAAAAGAAAAAAAAACCAAACTGATTCGTAGTATTCCGTTTCCTCTGCTTCTGTTTGATGCTGTGGGCCGAGCCACTCCCGCCATCATGCCTCTCCTTCCATTATCGACTGTGTTTCTCTGAACTCTGAGCAACAACAATGTCCTTCTACCTTAATTTGCTTCTTGTCAAGTATTGGGTCATAATGATGAAAACAACTAATTCTTCCTGTCAGCTGTTTGTTTTTGTTTTGTTTTTTTAACACAAATGCTAAACATTGTGGTTAAAGTATCTGGATTTTTATATCTTACTTTTAAATCTGCTGGCTTAGTTCTGGAAGCCTTTTCAACTACTTATAACCTAGTGTAGTCTTTCTGAGGTTTGTTTTCAGCGTTCTGGGGAAAGGGCTTGGGTGTAGTTTTGCCTTTGTCCTGGTGTGTGCTCTGCTAGGAGATCCTGGAAGGTTAAGACAATACTCTTTCCACTTGGGCCATAGGAGCTTGGATTCTTCTAACCTGTATGAGCTTCAACAGCCTTCAAGCTTTGTGGACTCTCCCTGCTCAAATGCCTTGGTATTCAGCAAAGACACAGGGTCCCCATGCTGGTTTCAGGGGTTTATTTCCTCATTTTCTCTTCTCCTGTGGAACTCTGTGCCAAAGTCTACAGATACCTCACCTCAAACACCAGCCTTTATTTCCTCAGCTCCACAATGCCTAGGTTCCCTTGGATTTTAATTGGAAGAGGCCTGGATGGACACCAAGGGTAGCTCTTAGAGCCTTTCATTTGGGAGTTACCTTCTTCCCCTGTCTAGTCAACAAAATCCTTACCAAATGTCATATTTTTTGATTCATTGCCTGAAAAAGGGTAAGTTTGGCTTCCGCTAAGTCCAGTATGAGCAAGATTCCTATGAGATACACTGGTGTATATCTGTATTGTTTCTTTAGAGAGATGTCTTAGTATTTTTATATACAAGGAATACTTTATTTTGACCAGTTAAGTTTAGCAACTTTGCCCCGTTCTAATAGATTAAATTGCATCTTTTCTTTAAAGGCCTCCAAAAGCAAATTTAATAGAACACCAGAAAGGTAAAATGTTATTTAAGAATCTAGCTTTCACTTAGAAAAATGTGAGAATTTATATTTATCTTGTGAGTTAGTAATGCCGTACACACACACATATAATATTATTTTTCCTTCCTGCTATGTTAAATATAGTGTTTTTTAAAAAATATGTATTTATTTTTACTTTATGTGCATTGGTGTTTTGCCTGCATGTTTGGCTGTGAGGGTATTTAATCCCCTGGAACTGGAGTTACAGATCATGGTGAGCTACCATGTAGATGCTGAGAATTGAACCCAGGTCCTCTGGAAGAGCAGCCAGTGCTCTTAATCACTGAACCATCTCTCCAACCCAATATTGTGATTTATAATTAATTTTATTTAATATTTGCCCCAATCTCTTTGCTTTGTCACGTTGTTTTTAACACCCTCACCCTTCTCTGCGCTTTGTAAGCAGTAAAAGTAATTAGTGCTGTGGTTTTAGAATGGAACACTGCTGGCCCTTAAAAACAAGAAATTCTTCTGTGGACCTGTGGCCTGAGAGCTATGAAGTCTGGGAAGCCTGATCTACATAGAGAGTTCTAAGAAAGCCAGAGCTACACTAACAGCTGAGTTGTATCCCAGCTTCCACCAAACTAGTTCTAGTTTTACAGTTATGAGTAAAAACTCTGGGGCTAGAGTAATGGCTCTGAGGTCAAGAGTACTTGCAGAGCACCCAAGTGGTCACGTGTGCTGACCTGGAGCACCCACGCCCTCTTCTGGCCTCCCAGAGAACTACGCGTCCATGCAGGTGAAATGCTCATGCACAGAAAATAAAAGTAAATAAATCCTGTTTAATAATTCTATGAACACTTGCACCAGATTTTCATCGAGACACAAAAACATGGGTTTATAGAAGATGGCTGTAAGAATGTAGTGTTTAGAATTTAGCCAGTGGGGCTAGGGAGAACAGCTCAGAGTGTGTATTGTTTTCCCAAAGGACCTGAGTTTGATTCTCAGCACCTTTATCGGGCAGCAACTACCTGTTGTTAGTTTGCAAAACAGGCCCCAAAATGGCAGTGCTGATAACAGTGTCCTAAGATGATAGCCTGGGGCCCAACTCAGGCTGGATTTTGGGTAAACAGAAGGATTCTGATTGGGTAAACAGAAATCTAAACTCAGCCTTCCTTAGGTTTCTATTTGTCAGGAAAGCCACTACTTCCTGTCTCTGCCTCTGATGACAACTGATGGGGCAATGTCATCTAGTTCCCACGTAACCCAAACAGCGTGCACCAGCTCAAACACCTTGCTGACTATCATAAAATCCACTTGCTTCCCCCCAGGCTGCTGCTCTATTCCAGATGCAGCCCAGCAGTTTGTCCCCCAATAAACTGTTTTTCTACCTAAAAAAAAAAAAAAAGAAAGAAAGAAAGAAAGAAAGAAAAGAAAGCCAGAGCTATATAGACTGTGCTTCAAAAGAGTGTTTGGGCGGGTGGGGAGATACTTAGGTAGTTTTAGGAACTTGCTCCTCTCCCTTTGCTTAGTGAGGCTGAGTGTGTGCTATTTCTGAGTAGAGGGCACTACCATTTTAGACTTTCTCTGATCAGCAGCATTAGTGAGCTTTAACCCTGTAAGTACACCAAGGCTTGGGTTTCCAGGAAAAGGAATCACCACACTTTGGGGTTTGTTGTAGAAAAAAATGTATCGATCCTGCCAAAACTTCTTGGTGCTTTTATTTTGTTTTATTTGCTATTTTGGAAATAAAAGTTATAAATAAGAGGTTTTGCTATTTGATTCAAATGAGGATATGAGAAGACTTGTTTTACTCTTATCTGGACCTGTTAATTGGAACATATTGGGTTTTCTACAACTCCATAATTATATGGAACTGCATATCTTAAGAGTGGGGTGTCAGTTTCAGAATGTGACAATGGAGGAGTGCTGTGTCAAAGGCAGTGGATTAGTTGTAGTTTCCTTACCTCTTTTCTTATCATCTTAGGTACCGGTATGGCCAACTGATTGAAATAAACAGCCACAGCCTCTTTTCTAAGTGGTTTTCAGAAGTAAGTGTTAAATGTTTTAATTACTGATATTGTCAGACATAGTTGGAAAACAGTGTCTTCTGTCTTGACTAAACATTCCAAACACAGATGCTTCTGGAAAGAAGATGAAATGAGGAAGTAACAAAGTACCTGACTGTGGTCAGAGATGGACTCCAGAGCTAGAGCACTTGGGGGTAGACTAAATTGAGGAAAGAAACCCTCCAAGGTCATATCCCGGACCTCTGATTGGGCAGGACAGGACACCCACCACATGTTCAAACAGTACCAAATACTGCGCTTTTTTGCCAAGAAACTTTCATGCTCATGTACCAGATCTGGATCTGAATTGAGGTTACCCCAGTACAATGTTGTGGGTGCTCTTAACCCCTGTAAGCCTGGATGCCCAAGGCATCTCATTTCAGTATGTTCTTGTGGTAGGTGTAGGCAACTGGGAACAAAGTGCCTGTGATTTTCCCTCATCAGCTTCTTTGTTGCTATCAGTGGTTTGCCTTGTTCCCAGGGGAGTAAGCTCACAAGTAATCATCAGTGGGATCACTTGCACTGTGCCACCCTGAGCAACAACAGACGCAGTCTCAGTGCTCCATGTCCTGGAATGCAGTAGTGTCTGCGTGATGTCTAGAACCATCTCTGTATCTTGTCTGATGCTGGGAGTTTTCTGAGGGACCATCAGGAGAGGTGGCCACAGTTGTGGTGCCTTTTTGCTTCCCTAACAGTTGACTACAAATTAGCATCACTAACAAGAGTGCTTTTGTTTCAGAGTGGCAAGTTGGTAACTAAGATGTTCCAGAAGATTCAGGACTTGATTGATGATAAAGAAGCTCTGGTGTTTGTGCTGATCGATGAGGTAGTCAGTCTTTGCCTGAATTGCCTCTTGCTCCCACTGCCTGATCTCTCTCACTTGGTCAGCTGTGTTGCAAGCTCTTTTCTGTGGATCTTTTCCTAACACACCATTCATTGAGCTTCTAGGAACAGGGAGCACACATAGATACATTCAGTTTTGTTTTGTTTTAATTGACGCTATCTTTAGCTGCCTATGAAGTACCAGTTTCTCTTCATTTTGACCTGTTGCTCTTTCTCCACAGGTGGAGAGTCTTACCGCTGCTCGAAATGCTTGCAGGGCAGGTGCAGAGCCATCAGATGCTATTCGTGTGGTCAATGCCGTCTTGACTCAAATTGATCAGATTAAAAGGTAACGTGAGTAGTGATGGAGAAATATGATGATCAAATAGCTTTAAAATTGCTCTCGGGCAGCTTGATGACTTTATAGTCACTTACTTCACCTTGGCTTTTGCTGCCAGGGTCTCCAAGGAAGGTGCTTTTCACAGCCTGTCTGAAATCCTCACCAGCCTTTCTTCCAGCATCACTCCCTGTTCTGGGTGCCAAGTTCCCATAATAAACCAGATAAACACTAAGACTCAAGGTGAACACTAAGCCCCAAACCATTTCTGCCTAGGTCCTGTGTTAACTGGTCAGCTTTCTAACCTACTACCCAGGATCTCTGTCATACTAACAGACTCTCCTTCCCAAAGTCCCCTGATTGGTTTCCCACTTGCCTGCCCAAGATCCCAATAATGCTTAAGATCCCCCCACCTGCCTTCCTGGAGTAAGTACCCTGTTATGTTGTTTGCCTCCCCCCTCCCCCCTATTGCCAGACAAGGCAGTCGTCTTCTTTTCATTAGTTAAAAGGTAATGTGGAGTCAAAAGGACGCCTCTCCTGGTGTCCCATTTGCCTTCATTATACTCAAGGCTGATAGTTGATAGTCTCCATTGCCACAGGTTCCTCACTAAAGCTGTATAGATGGGGTGGTCAGGGGTGTTGCACTAATCTTCCCCAAAGCTGAAGGAGGTGAGAGAAGTCTAATAGACACCACAGCTTTCTAGAAGCAAAGGCCTTGGGAGTGTTGTTGATCATAGACCTGCTGCAAGCCAAGGGAGACTCCCTGACTAGAGATCAGTGCTCTCAGGATATGCAAGCTGTGTTGGAAGGTCACTCTGGCATGAAGCACAACCACCCAAATAAAGCTAGCTAGGCTCTTTCACTCATGGACCTATTGTTTCTCCTACCCATGCGCCTTTCAAATGGGGCAGAATAGGACTGAGTGTTTAAAGCACATTGTACCTGATTCTTGCCTATTCACTATGACAGGCATTCCAATGTGGTGATTCTAACCACTTCCAATATCACTGAGAAGATTGACGTGGCTTTTGTGGACAGAGCTGACATCAAGCAATACATTGGCCCCCCCTCTGCAGCAGCCATCTTCAGAATCTACCTCTCTTGTTTAGAAGAACTGATGAAGGTGCCTTTGTTTATTTTCACTCCTGACCGTTACTAGATTTCTACATGCTAGTAGTTAATTGGCATAGCTTAATGTACACTAGTTCTAATAGGCATTTTAACATAGGCATCTTACGTTGAAAATTATAGTTATGTTGCATCTAGATTATGTTTGCTAACTCAGTATTTTTAATCTTTATTTCCTTTAAAAGTTAAAAAAACAAATTTTGAATTTAGCCTGTAAACTAATAGTTTAGTATAGCACATGTGTGTGTGTATTTATGTGTGTGTGTATATATATATATATACATACATATGTATATATGTATATATATGTATATATGTATGTATGTGTGTGTGTATATACCATGCTCATTATGTATATATGTATGTATGTATGTATATACCATGCTCATTATGTTTCTGTTCTTCTGGTATTAGGTATTCTGGTATTTTCAGTATTAAGGTACCAATGTGTAGAAGGCTCGTGAGAGGGCTGTAGGCAGATGATGAAACACCTCCTAGTTCTGAACCAGCCACGGACTATAAAAGCTACCAGTCTCTTAGCCTATGAAAAGGACAATGGAAGTCTTTCTTCACAGGATATACTGACTGAAGGCCAAACTTCTCAGAGTACCAACTGACTAAAAGTTACAGTTCACATATTACACTAACTGCAGGTCATAGTTCACAGAACTATGACTGACTGAAAGTTGTGGTTCTTAGACTGGCATCTGACAGCTCATGCTGCAAGAACATTGTAGGCTTAGATTTTTCACCAAACCTACTTTACTTTGCTTTCATTCCCCTCCCCCCACCACATTAGATAGAAGATGAGTAGGGAAAACGGCTGTAAACCTCCTTTATCAACTTCCTGCTGAGTAGGGACAAAACTTGAGTTTTCAAAGAAACCAGAAACTTCCACTTCAGTACATACTTTTGAGTCTAGAGTGTAAGGAACCTAGGCAGTAACGAAGCAAGATAACAGTAGGTATTTATAATGATTATGGTAGAATCGTTGCCCTTAGTGAGCAGAATGGAATTATCCTCACAGATCCTGCCTGACATTTCATAAAGTCACTACTTTGCTGGGCCTTGCGCTCCTTGCCAAGGATGGCATGGTCACTTTGGGACAGGAATAGGGAGCCAGCTCAGCCAGGAGCCCAATAAGCATGCTCAAGTTAGCATTATTCTGGCATTGGCATCCTGGTCTAGCTTCTGGGTGTGGAGTGGTCCTCTGTGAAGATTCTTTACTACTGCCAAAGAGTTTAACATGGGGTAGGTCCAGTGAGGAAGCTGGGTATATTAGAGCCCAAGGATACTTTTGGTGTGTCTTTCAGCCCTCACAATGGGGCATTTGTCACACCATGAATCTGGAATGTTCTGAAGTTTAGCTTAGAGATTTTCACTTTGTTCCTTTTGTGAAAAATTAAGATCTTGTTGAGGAGATGGTTTGTTGGATAAAATGCCTGCCACCCAAACATGAGGACTAGAGTTCTGATTCCCAGCACCCACACAAATGTGGCATACCTATCTATAATCCCAGCACCCACATAAACGTGGCACACCCATCTATAATCCCTGGAGTCAGGAGGTGGATCCCTGGAGCAATCCTGCTAGCTAACTACTCAAATCTGTGAGCCCTGGATTCAAGTGAGAACTTGCCTTATTCTATAAGGTGGAAAGCTAATGAGAAAGACAGCAGCATCTGGCCAAACACACCACATGCACATACAAAGAAAGAACAAGATAGGCAGGTGCTGTAGTGAACCTTGGCTGGTCCTGAAGGCAGACACTATGTAGTTGGGTCTCACTCTATCAGGAGAGTGCAATCTTGCCTCTTGTGATGTATGCCTGCCTGTATACCTCCCTGGCTGTGGGGACCTGAAAGGTGAGAATACCAAACAGAAGCCTGTCTCCTTTTGGCCACCAACCTTCAGAGTACACAGAGGATGTTTTGTGGGTGCATTGGTGCCACCCTGGCAGCTTAGTGCAGCTCCTCGAGAACACCTTGGCTTCTAGGCAAGTGACCCATGAGGAGAGTCAGGGACCTACTGCCTTGCCTGTCACTTTGCCAAACTAGTCATGCCCAAAGGGGGAGGGGGAGAAATGTTCTTTTGAAGACAGCTGTGGTCTTGGCTTTGCATTCCAGTTCTGTTCCTCTAGGTTTGACACATATTTCTGTAACTAAGGCAGCAGCTCATACCATTACTGCTCCTTACCCACTCCCCCTAGCCCTGACAGGAAGCCAGGATATATCTTAGCTAGAAATTCAGCATATGGCTTTCGACTGGTTCCTGAGCCATGTTTATTTGCAAACTGATATTTGAAGAAACACAGGTATGTCAGGCAAGAATGTTAAAAGTGTGCAGAGCTGTTTTCTAGTGTCTATATTTGAGTGATTATTTTGGACTCATACCAAGTCATGACAGTTTCTGATAGCCCTGGAATTACCAGCCCTTTTGCTCATGGTGCTTGTACTTTGTGTTATATGGATTCTGTCATAACTACTCTGCCTTTGACCCCCAGTGCCAGATTATATATCCTCGTCAGCAGCTGTTGAACCTTCGAGAGCTGGAAATGATTGGCTTCGTTGAAAATAATGTGTCAAAGTTGAGCCTCCTTTTGAGTGAAATTTCAAGGTACAAACTGATGTCATTTTTAATCCAAGAAAAATCATTTGCTGAGGTAACTAGGTATTGTGATTTTCTTTAGAGGTCCGAGTAGGCTCTGGAGGTGAGCAGTCAGGGAACTGCAAAAGTAGGCATGTCTGCAAAAGAGGCTGCAACTTACAGAAGGAAAGTGAGAAGGGAAATAACTTTTGTGATTAAGGCAGAGTGAAAGGCAAGAAGGAGTTTGATACAGAGCCTAAGAAAATAGACTATGCATATAGTTGCCCAGGAAGTGGCTAGGCAATGTATTGGCAGCTATCTTCATAGATTTTTTCCCACAGATCAGTGTGATAGTGCTGGAGAGGCAGAGGGTCCCTGCTGTGAACTTCACTTTCTGGCCAATTTTACCTCATTAAAGAAGCCATGAAGCATGTGGAAGATTTTAAGTGAAAGATTAGCATAAGAATGCAGTGTTGCTAGAGAAGAGGCTTAAATCAATGAAGAAGAGGAACACAGTTCACAGATGTCTATAATAACTTAAGACATGGTAGCCTGATTGGGTATTCTGCTGGCAGCTTTGTGCCACAATGTCTTACTCCACACCGTATGCCCCCAGGTGGGCACTTGGTTCAGTACATAACAGATGGTATTGGGGAGGAGAGGGAACAACAGTCTTTGAGGCTAAAGCTGCAGCCAGGGTCACTCAGAGTCCTGTGCTTTGGGTTACCTTGGCCAGGCTTTGAGCTCTGGTTCACCATAAAGAGGGAAATTATCCCTGAATTGTGTAGATTTGTATATGAGATTGACATCCATGAATATGATTATTTTCATACCAGGAAGAGTGAGGGTCTCAGTGGCCGGGTCCTGAGGAAACTCCCTTTCCTGGCTCATGCGCTCTACATTCAGGTAAGCTTCCCTTGGCCCTGTGTACTGGATACCCAGGTCCTTCACACACCCTGTTCACAGGAGTTGGGGTAGTGCCTTAGTTTCTTTTCCAGTTACTGTGATAAAATATTCCTTAGAAAGCAATTAAAGGAAGAAAGAGTTTATTCTAGCTCTCAGTTCAAGGGTACATGCTATCATGGTATGGAAGTCAAAGCAGCAGGAACTTGAAGCAGAGAATGGATAGTGAGGAAATGGTGCTGCACAGTTCCCTTTTCCACTCATACAGTCCAGGGCCCCAACCAGGTAGTGATGCTGCCACAGTGGGTAAGCTGCTCGCCCTAATTGATATAATTGGGATAGTTCTCTAAAGACATGCCCAGAGGCCTCTCTCCCAGGTGATTTTAGGCTCTGTCCGGTTGACAACACTATCCATCATAAGCAAGGGGTACTTGGGAAGAATTGGCTCTTCAGGTGTCTGTTCATAAGTACACACATACACGTGCAGTATTCTCGGGCACATGTTCCATGGTTCAGGAACTTCATTCTCCTCAGTACTTGTGACCTATGAGTCTGGGTTCTATTCATACCAACGGTGTTCTGGAGTCACTCCCTTACCTGCCCAGGGCCAGGCCCCCATCACAAGCCTGTCAGCCACACAGTTCTTTTAAATCCATTATCTGATATTCTACCTGGCTAGTGGCAGCTGCTGTGTAGGTGTGGTCTTCAGTACCAAAGAAACACCCATGGGCCATGTGTATGAGTGCTTTGGCACAGAAGGGAGAGCTTGGTTTTGAGCTGTAGTGATTCTCAGTTATAAAGCATCAAGTGTTGCTCCTCATGGTTCCAGGACATCGGGTGAGCCTTTTGGGAAAGGTTCCAAAATGGCAGGCCTCAAGGTCCCACATTCTTTTCCCAACAGCTTCTCTTTCTTCTTAGCAGATGGATGACTACTGGTCTTACCTGCCTACTCTGGTAGCCATTTCTAACCAACAGGAAATAGCAAATTACATCATCTGGTCCTGGGCTTGTTTATACATAGATCTGAGCCTCTTCCTAATTCCACAAATATACAGATGGTAGCTGCCAGGTAGCCCTACTCAAGCCCCGCTCCATTCAGTAATGGCCATATATCTTTTCAGGCACCCAGCGTCACCATCGAGGGTTTCCTCCAGGCCCTGTCTCTGGCAGTGGACAAACAGTTTGAGGAAAAAAAGAAGCTTTCAGCTTAGATCCCAGACATCCTTATCTGTGGTTTTCAATGGACAACTAGTAGGTGATAACACCTACCTCACAGTGCACATCAGAGATTATTCTAAACAATGTAGGTCTGCAAGGCAGACAGATGGGATGGCGAACTTTGTCAAAAGAAGGAAGGACTGTGTTTGTGTTATTTTATAATGCATATTTAAAGGCAAACTCCCTGTCTTTTTCAGTTTTAAAAAAATAGTTCCAATTCTGTTTGCATCTATGTAAAGACCCATCTAAATATTGATTCCCATCCTGACTCTAGCCTGTCAGACACAAGATGTTAAAATTTGTTTAAAATAAAGGGAGCTCAAAACAGCTATCACAGAACAAGAGGCATAATGCTAAATAAGGATGCAGTTACAGCACTGAAGGATAGATCCTTCGCTCAAGCTAGAAGGGACCAGTTAGCTTCAGTTAGCACAACATAATATCTTGTGCCTCAGTTAGCACAAGATGTTATATAATGGATGAGAAAGACATGTTCCTGTGATACAGAAATTGAGCAAAGGAATGCAGGTGCAGGTGAGGACTTCTTTGATAGTGATCAGATGTCATGTTCACAGGAACAAAGCATGCTTTCTACAGCCAAGTGAAGCAGGCAATGTGTGTCTTGTTTCTCCACTAATGTTACTCATATTTCAAGTGAAAATGCATGTTGCCAAATATAAGTTAATAAGTGTTATACCTCACAGAATATCATGTTTTATGTCATCTTGGCATTAATGCTTTGTACATGAAGCTACTTTTAAAAGGAGTGCTGTTTTTTCATAGAACTTTTTTAATATTAAACTTGTTTTCAGAATGCTTTTATTTTTATTCCAATGTCTACTTCAAATGCTGAATTTTACTAATAATGATTGGTGTATTCACACAACATTAAATTGTCTATGTTCCAAGGATCTCACAATACAGTCATTGACAGGAACATACCCACTCTGCCAGTCCTATTTGGGAGCAGTACCCCTGAGACACTGCAGGCCATGGCTACTGCCTACTCTACTTTACCCTCCTCTGATTCCTGGGGCTCCCGTGGGTGCTTTGGCTTCACTTTCCTCTGGGAAGCTAGGGCTAGAACTATGACTAAAGGAGTGGACCAATTCCTGCTTCTCTCTGCATCCTTTCTATCAGTCTGTGCTTTTCAGAGTTTTCAGCTGACCTCTGTTTCATGATTCCATGATTCCCTGTATTCCTCTGCTTGGAATAAATTTGTCTCTTTTGCTCTGACTATTCTCATTCATGGACTTACAGAAGAAACTTCTAATCCATTTTCTTACCTTAGAAGTTATCTCTAAGAAACTGAAGAGGAAAAAAAAAAAGTTAACAAGAATTCTACACAAATTCTTGAAAAAGAAAGTTGTCAGCTAAAAAGAGAACAGCATAGTCTTGACACAAAAACAGACATTAGAAAAACATCAGCAATTCTCATGAATATATATTCAAAACTTTTCACAAAGTATTAGGAAATCAATGGGGAAAAAACAAACAAAATAATAACAAAAATAAACCAAAGCAGGGTTTCCCTGGACTTTTATTTCTAGGTTTTGGTTTTTGAGACAGGCTCTCATTGTGTAGGTTTGGTTGTCCTACAACTCAAAATGTAGACCAGGCTGGCCTCTAATAGATCTATCTTCTGAATGCTGGGATTAAAGGCATGTGCCATCATATTTAGCTTTTTTTTTTAATGGTTTATTTATTTGCATGCATGTCTGTAAGATATGCACACGTATATGGGTGTACATGCCTGTACATAGACATGGTAGCCAGAAGGAAACATCAGTATCATCCTCCTCGATCCCTTTTTTTTTTTTTTAAGGAAGACTTTTTCCTTAAACCTGAGGCTTGCTTAGGTTAGCTGAAAAATCCCAGAAATCTTCCTGTCTCACAGCTGGTGTTACAATCATGTCAAGTTTCTTATGTGGATAGTAGGATCTGGACTCTGATTTTCTTCACTACCTAGTAAGGGTTTTGTTGTTGTTTTTATTGTTGTTTGTTTGTTTTTAACTTTTTATTGAGTCTGTGAGTTTCACACCATGCATCCCAGTCCCACTTATATTCCTGTTTCTTTGTATCTGCCCTCTGCCCTTGCAACCTCCCCCAAAAGAAAATAAAAAACAAAAAAAGTAAAACAAAGCATAGAAAGTCTCTCTTTGTGTAAACTGCAGCGTGTCTCACAGATTACCCTTTTGCCCATATATCTTCACTTGTAAATGTTTATTGCAATGAGTCATTGGTATGGTTCAAGGCCTCTAGCTTCTGCTACACCGTCAGTATTGGTTCCTCACCAGGACTCCTTTTGATTATCCTGTTACCCTGTGTCATAGATCCTGCAGCTTTGGATCAGCAAGACTGACTCTTTCATGCTCTCCGACAAGAGGTAGATTTTGAGGTGGGCCAACTCAAAGCCCTGGATCTGGGCCTGGATGGTAGCTGAGTTGTCCTTGGGTATTTCACTGTGTTGCCTAGTGAGATGGAGGGCCCACTTGCCCAAATGCTGCAGCCCATAAGGGACAGGGTCCGCTCTCATGCTTTTATTACCTTGGGGCCAGCTCTCCTGACTACCACAGGTGGTGAGGGGAGGGCATTAACTCTGTGCCCAGGCCACCTCACATCACACCTTCAGGGCTACCTCAAATGGTACCCTCACCACCAGGGCCAGTTCTACTGTGCTGACCAGATGAGGTGCAGGGCCAGCTCTCCCACTCTTGTAGCCTTGGGGCCAGCTCTCAGGTGGCAAGGGGGTAGAGGCCATCACCCCCACACCTAAGCCACTTTACAGCATACCACTGACAGGCCCAGCTCTCTCATACTCACACCCTCAGTGCTGGCTCACCCCACCACTAGGGTCGGCTCTCCAGAGTGCTATAGCCAGTGAGGGATGGGGCTGGTTCTACATGGCCCTTGGACATCTACGTGGTCCTAGGCTGCTACGCAGACCAGGGAGGTTCACATAGTCTCTAGTGGTAATATCAGCCATGGACATCAACACCAACTCCTGCCATTGTATGGTCAGGGACCGAGACTTGGTCCTCAGTGACAACAACACAGACTGGAACTTCACCATGGTCTTGGGTGACGGGCTGTTCCTCTCCACCTTTGCATCTCTAGTGCCATCTCCCTTCACAATGCTCAAACTATACCACTTCTTTTTCTCTCCTATCTGTCCACCACATACTTGCACATGGTAGTGGCTCCTGCTATGGGCAGGCCATGTGGCTCTTGGACCTCCGGGTAACCTCTCTGCCCATGGGTAAGTGGGCCTCTAGGTATCTACAGCCTGCCCAATAGCATGGTGACAGGAAGGTCTTTGGACTTCTTTCCCCTCCTGCGCTGCATTGTGTGGTGATAGGCAGGTCTCTGTGTGTCTTCCACCTGCCTGTGCCATGGCAGGTGGGCCTCTGTGTGTCCACACTATAGTAAGGGCTTTTGACTGCAAAGCTATCTCTCGTGCTCCTAGATTTTAAAGTTATTTTCATGTTGGTTTTGTTTTGAATTTACTTTTTTTTTTTACTTTAAAAAAGAATCATTGGAAGTTCTATATATGTATATAATGACCTTTTGATCATACTCATCCCTCCACTCTCATCTTCCTTCTCACACAGTTCCCCTATTACCACCAAGTACTCATTCCATTTTTATGTCTGTCTGTTTCTTTTGTCTTTACTTCTTGAACCACTGAGCTTAACTAGGGTCACCTTCATGGGCATAAGTGTAAAGCTAACCACTGGTGCTTAAGTAACTCATCAGTGTCCACACCACTAAGGACAAAGGTTTCCTCTTCCTCAGCCATTGATTTCATTAGCTCTCCTGGACAAGGCTGGGCTATATGAGCCCCTCCTCCATCCATAACTGAATGCTCAGGGGCCCAGCCTTATACAGACCCTCTGCAGGCAATCTCAGCTGCTGTGAATTTCTGAGTCACTACTATGCCATGTCTATAAGACATTTCAGTCCTTTTGAGTTCTCTGCACCACCCCCCTCCTGTGTGTCAGGATACCCTTTCCCCAGCAATTTTTAAAATTTATTACAATTTATTCACTTTGTATCCCAGCTTTAGCCCCTCCCAATCCTATCCTCCCTCCCTCTTCTCTCCTGCCCCTCCCTCAGTCCACTCATAGGGGAGGTCCTCCTCCCCTTCCATCTGACCCTAGCCTATCAGGTCTCATCTGGACTGGCTGCATTGTCTTTCGCTGTGGTCTATTAAGGCTGCCTCCCCACTAATACACTTTGCTAATATTGATAAATTAGGAAAAGGTATTCCAAAACCCTACTTGAGAAGCAGATGAGCCAGCAGCCTGCAGAAGAGTGTGGTTGCAAAATCAGAACACATGAGATGCCCCCTTGCTACCTGTGGTTTGCTGCTTGTCAGGACAGGGTAGCCCAGGGCCAGAAGAGCATTCAGTTTCTGCGGGAGCCTCTCTTCTCCAGAATAGTTTACTGCTGGGTAGAATCTAAAAGTACAGGCCAACAGTTAGATTGCAGGATCCCCTTGGTGTTTCGTTTATTATTTCATTTCTGCCTACTGCTTTTGGGTTTGGCCTGATCTTAAGGTGCATTATTTATTTGGATTCTGATATTTCAAAAGATTTATTTTTGTGTGTCTGTATGGGTCTGTGCCAGGTATGTGTATATGTTGAGTGCCAAGGCATGATGGATGTCAGCCATGTGAGGATGACCAACATAGGCAGGTTCCAGTGCAGAAAGCAGTAATGGGTCTTCTTTTTTCTTAGTACTAACTAGCATTGAGTCTGTTAAATATCTGGCGAGGTGGTGGGCCAAGGCCTCTACTGCCCTCATCCCATTATACTTTGTGTAAAGCTCTCAGAATAGTCTATAGATACTGGTGCCTTTTCAGTTCCTTCAGGTTCTTCTTTGCCTCTATGCCTTCACTGATATTCACGCATCTTAACCCTGGTGGCCTTTCTAGGTTAACTCCTCAACTAAGACAGCAGTCCAGCTGCTGAACTGCTCCTTCTTGCCCTCAGGACCCAAGACTGCCTATAACGTAGGCCCAATAGAGTGTTCAGGGTGATTGCTTCTACCTGGCAAGACAAGGAAATTTTCTGAATATGACTCAGGGTAAATACCTATACTAATGGGCAGATACTTAATGACTGTAGGTTAACTGGTGTGAATTATAGGGGTAACCTGTGCAAATGCAGATAATACATGGAGAGACTTAGCATTTCTGGTGTGTGTGGCTGTGACCTCATCCCTGTGTTGTTGCATGCAAGTTGCCCCTCCATTTCCCATTCTAGCCAGCCTTTATGATGTACCCTACTCCTGTAGACAGGACCCCACAACCTGAGATAATGAATGGGGCATGAAGGCACAAAGGTCAGGAAAGAGTGAAGGAAGGTACACCATGCTCATACTTCATGATTTAGAGTGTGCAAGAACCATCTTCAAACTACTAAGATATTCAGCATCCAAGTGTCCAGGTAAAAAGATGTGATCTGGGAATTGAGTTACAAAGAAGGAGGTTAAGATGTGACTGTATAGAGTGGAGGGAACCCAGACAGAAAACCAAGGACGAGATAAGGAGGCACAAATAGGGAAGAGCCCCTCTGGAAAGATGGTGTCTGACAGTCTCAGTCTGACCAGCAGAGGGCAATATCATCCTGCAAATCCAGAATGGACCAGGGAGGAGGGTCTATTGCCCCTAGAGTTTTTCTCAGCCCAGCCATCAACTACAACCCTTTCCTCCTTCTGGTCCTGTATGTTCAGTACAAGGATGTGTATGAACATCTATATGGATTGTATAACTTTTCCTGAGAGATACACACCAACATCTTTTAACCTCAGATAGGGCAATGATGATAGACCAAAGAAATTATTTCATCTAAATACAGCTTTGGAAATCTGTTTTGGGGGATAACTTACAGAAAAATTGTGTCTTAGACAGCTGCATCACTGTTAAAAGCCACACTCCATCATGGCTGGCAGTTTATGAAACTGTTATAACTGGAGTTTTTTGAGCAGCTTGCCGGCAGCTCCACTGCAGATTCTCCCCCACTAGCAGTTGCTTGTGTAAACTGAGTAATTAATCTGAGAATCTTGTATGTTGCCTGAGCATCCTGCTTGTGAATTTCTATTTGGAAGAAATAGCTATAGAACAGCAGAGGACCCTGCCAACGGGTAGGGGAAAAAACGGTAGACAGGGTAGCTTACAGCTACCTGGATCCCACACTGGAGAGAGCCTGAGCTTCTTGCAGGCTGTTGCAGGTCCTGCTTGATGGGCATAATCTTTCAAGTTCAGAAGTGACTTCCTGAGTCTGGGGTGGAAGACTTGTGATGGAGCTAGTGTGGACTTGACAGCCAGAAGCCTGACCTAGGAGGGATCTCTGAAAGGTTACGGCCCACAGTTTTCTCCACATGATGAGCTTGGCTCTGAGAACGTTCCACAGGCAGTGCATCACTCTGTAGACTCCACACAGAATTTGGTGACCCATCAAAATGAGAAAGGGACCTGCCTCTGAGGAGCCTGTAATGGTCAGTAGAGAAAGGTACGTAGATCTGGAAACACCTGTGGAGCCCCCTGCTTGTCAATAACCTTCTTTTCCCATCCTTAATGGAATGGATAGTCAAGTGGCCTTAGGAGTCTGCTGACTCAGGGAACAGCATAAGAGCTCTCTGAGAAAGATGTAGTTGAACATGGTCACCATTCAGCCAGATAAGACTTGACCTGCAAATCAGGGGCCACAAATCCCAGGGCATAGTAGTGTAGGACTGGGTCACTCTACCTCTTTTCTGCAGGGGTCAGATGGTGAGTTGGAAATAGCCCACACTCTAAGCTGAAAGCAAGATCACCTTCCTGCCTCTCACACCCCTTGTGTGCTTGATGTACCATCCTAGCAGACCAGTTCTAGACTTCCCACTTGGACTGTCGTACTAGAATGGCAGCATTACAGCGTTAGGTGACTTTATCCCAATTGTATACTTAGGCCAGGGATGCCCCTCAAGACCATCTAGTCCTGAAATCTTCCATGGCCATTGTTAGCTGTTTCACAGCTCTGCCCTGTTGGAGGGCCCTGCTGCTGATGGTTGCAGCTTCAATGATCGGACAGTTCTCTGAGCTCAGCACAAAATGGAGGACTCCCTTTCCCTAGTGGGGCTTCCTACTCTTTGCCTAACCTCTGACACAACTTCCTGCAGAATGCTTTCTGACCCCTGGCCATATAATTAGATAGTGCACCCCTGCATAGTTGATAGGACCATCCTGTTTCATGCAAATGAAGTACACTGTGAGCACCAAACAGAATACCTCCTAGCTGCTTCCCTTTTCATATATATTTTTCTCAGCCCTGGAGTAAAGTTAATCTGCCTCCCTGCAGCTGGTCCTGGAAGTCCATCATTCCTTCCTGCCTTCCCCCTCTTCCTGCCCTTGTGAGATGTTGGCCCCAAGGGAAGAGGAGACCCACACTGCCCCTGGCCATGCTGACCTGCTGGGATATGCTGGTGTCCACAGGTCTCAGCCAGGAGATCCTCACTCTTTCATGGGAGTCCAATGGATCCTTGTGGAGTTGTGCTGTGATTAGCCCTATTACTTGTGTTAGGGATGGGATGCTTTAATAGCCTCTGTAAAAGGAACGTTTATTCACCTGTTTCAGTTGTTGTCTCTGAGGATTATTGCCTCTGTCTGCTAACCTGTGCCTAGACCTGGAAGCTTCTACCCTCCATATCATTTAACCTTCAGCCTCTGAGACTTATTGCTTGATAAGCTCACCCTTTCTTGTTCTTACTGAGTTCTGGGCTGCCTGGTTTAACTCAAGTGTTGGTTCAAACTCCTCTCCCAACTATCTTATTCGATCTTATTTTCTCTTGGCCTCTGAGTTGTTCTGCTTGACCTCAAACTAACTCAAGCAATCTGCTCTAATCTCCTGGCTTCTCATCTCTGGCTCATTTGGTCTTCACCTGAGTTCTCTCTCTCTCTCTCTCTCTCTGTCTCTGTCTCTCTTTCTCTTTCTTTCTGCAACCTGTCTCTCTATTACT